>NC_143141.1:10241363-10547386 GCF_059928025.1 Delphinapterus leucas
GGAGATGCTCGACACGTTACACTTTAGCTCTGTTTTTTTTTTTTTTTTTAACCTTTGTGTTAAACAGTGGGAATTGGGGAGTTGAATAGGATTTTTCCATAGTCTGTATAGAAAACACCATTTTGATTGAGGCGTTATTTTTCACACTTCAGGTTTGACTGGATGCTAAGCACTTGCCCGTCCTGGAAGGCTTAAAGGCAGAGGAGTGGGGATTGGGCGCCTCCCTTAGAGCTCTCAGAGCTGTAGACAAGCTGTGTGAACAGCTAGAAGGAAGCTTGTCCCAAGTGCTAATATAGAGGGGGATGTGGTTTATGTGACCCTCTTGTCCCTCTGAGAAGCTTTTCCTCCTCTTCTAAGCTAAAATAAGAGCAAACTACGCTGTTCAGATAAAGTCACAACCAGATGGGATCAGTCTGACTGGAGAATCGGGAACAGCTTTCAAATCCTCCTCCCTCCCCTTATTTCTTAGAATTTGAATGACCAGGTTGCTCCCCACCCCACTCGCTACCCTTTTGCGTTGTTGAAAGGGGAGCTAAACCTGAGACGAACTTTAAGCCCCTCGACCTTTCTGTTGCCTAAGTACGGTGCCAAGGAAAATGCCTGCCCCGGTGTTTCAAGTCTTGCGTTCTCTGCGTCGTTGGCAGAGCAGGGAGATGCATCCGGCAGTCCCAGCTTCTTTTCGTTGATTGTGTCTCTCTCCTCATCCCCAGGGCCTGACAGACCAGGAAGAGTCCCTCGGTTATGTTGGAAGTTAGCGCCTGTGATTGTTGGGACGTGGGTGGCGTGGGCGAGTGGTGTGAGTGCACATGTGATAAGGGGCTGGGCGTTGCCCATACGCTTTTTGGCAATTTGACTCTGCACTTGGGGTTGGTCTATACAATTGCTTATGTCATTGTAATGATTTCACTCCTGTGACATTTTTATCAAATGTGTGAATAAATACATAAAGATTGGTATGAAAGAGTGTGTCTTTGGACAGATGTTGGTGGGGAAATCTTGCATACTGGGCTTATTATTTCTTCCTGATCATAAAGTTGAAGTGTGTTTCTGCTCGTAGAGTTGGCACTTGGAAGTGGCAGGGCTTGGTCTTTCTTGGCGGTAACTGACACACCGCTCACTACCTTTTCTAGACTGTAAGCCCTTTCCAGGTGACCAGTTTGGCAACTGAAAACAAACCACCTGTTTGTGCTTCTTTGTCTTGATCTACTAGTAACCCACACCCTTTGCTTTAAAAGAAGGATTGACTTGGAGGAAACAGAGTTAGAGCTTTGCTGGGAGGGAGTGAGGAGAGGAGGGGACTCGGGCCCGGGGCTGGAGTCGGGGGTGCTGGAGAGGGAGGGTGGTGAGCGCGAAACCCAGGGCATGGTTAGGTCACACAGGCAGTTCTGCTGGAATGCGGATTTGTGCCAAGGTGATTGATACGTTAGAGACACTGAGCATAGCATGAATTTTGAGTTTATGTGTAATTTTTGCCTGTGGGAGACAAGAGGTGAACACGGATGCACATCCAAACTACGACAGCTCTTTCCTCCACATTGCTCTCAGATGATCTCTGGAAAGAAATCTGTGCTGGAAGACTACTTGTCAGAGGTCGTATGCTGTGGGTGCACGTGTGTGTGTATAGTCTCACATTTGTTTCTTTGTTTTGTTTTGTTTTTTTGAATATTTATTTATTTATTTGGCTGTGCGGGTCTTAGTCGCAGCATGCATGAGGGATCTAGCTCAACGACCAGGGACTGAACCCAGGCCCCCTGCACAGGGAGCACGGAGTCTTAACCACTGGACCACTAGGGAAGTCCCTGTGTAGCCTCACATTTGGAGAGTTGGTCGCACTGGCCTTCAGCCTGCTGTGGAGGCCTCTGCTCAGCACCCCTGCCATTCTCCAGGCTCTGCGTGAACACTTCCACTGAGAAGCAGCTGAGTTCTTGACTGAGCAGCATTTCTGTTGTCGGATAGCTCCGGCTTTCAGAACGTTCTTTACGTTGAGACCAAATGGGCCTCATACTGTCTACCGATGGGTCAAGCCCTGTCCTTGGAGCAACACTGAAAACTCCCATGGGATAGCGCTTCATATTCTTTTTTTTTTTTTTTTTTTTTTTTTCCGTACACGGGCCTCTCACTGTTGTGGCCTCTCCCGTTGCGGAGCACAGGCTCCGGACATGCAGGCTCAGCGGCCATGGCTCACGGGCTCAGCCGCTCCGCTGCATGAGGGATCTTCCCGGACCGGGGCACGAATCCGTGTCCCCTGCATCGGTAGGTGGACTGTCAACCACTGCGCCACCAGGGAAGCCCTAGCGCTTCATATTCTTGAAGACGGTGCTCATGTGACAGCTTTTCCCAGGCTTTATGTCACCAGCAGCTTCAAAAATCCTCCAACTTTTTATTTTGAACAATTTCATACATATAGAAAAGTTGAAAGAGTAATAAAAAAAAACCTTATATACCCTTTCCATACCTTTGCTGGTTGTTAACAAAGGCTTTATCTTCCTCTCTGTATACACTTTGCTATGACTGGACTGTGTCCTAAAATTCATATGCTGGGGCCCTAACTCCAACATGATGGTGGAGATGTGGCCTTTGGAACGTGATAGGTTTAGATGAGGTCATGAGGGTGGGTCCCCATTATGGAATTAGTGCCCTTATACGAAGAGCTGCCAGAGGCTTCTTCTCCCTCTCCACCGTGTGAGGACACAGAGGTTGGAAAGCCAGAGAGAGCTCTCACCAGGAAATGGAATCGATAGCATCTCGATCTTGGATGTTCGGCCTCCAGAACTGTGAGAAATAAATTTCTGTTGTTTAAGCCACTTAGTCTGTGGTATTTTGTTATGGTGGCCTAATTAGATTAATACACTTTTTCATGACCATTTGAAACTAAGTTGCAAACATATTTCACCCCTAAATACTGAAACATGCTTTTTCCCCCCCCCCTGCGCCATGCAGCATGTGGGCTCTTAGTTCCCTGACCAGGGGTCAAACCCATGCCCCCTGCAGTGAAAGCACGAAGTCCTAACCCCTGGCCTGCCAGGGAAGTCCCCGAGCATGCTTTCTTATAATAGGGGTATTCTGTGTAACCACAATGCCATTAACACACAGATAAACAATGTCATAATATCTAATAATTCAGTCCATATTAAAATTTCCCGTTGCCCCCTCTATGACTCTAGCAAACTCCCCTTAAGTAGTTGTGGCACACAGGCTCAGCAGTTGTGGCGCACGGGCTTAGTTCCGCAGCATGTGGGATCTTCCCGGACCGGGCTCGAACCCCTGTCCCCTGCATTGGCAGGCGGATTCTTAACCACAGAGCCACAAGGGGAGTCTAGGAAATGCTTTTCAAAATGAAAATATCCTTCATAAAATTTGAGAACTCTGATTTCTAACAAATAAGCTTGAAAAATATCTAAAAAATTAAACTATAACCTCTGGATGGAAGTGATTTTGATGTAAAATGTGCCTGTTTTTACAAACCTCAGTGGTACTTGATAGAGCATCATTCCAAAGGGACTCCCAGGCCACACACTGTCACAGTTGCTTTAATAACCTCATTCTGGTTGATTCTGGTCTACAAATGCATTTAAAATTTTTTTCAGACAGATAACTTATAAATGACCTAACGTCTATTGTTTTTTGATAAATTTATTTTTTATTTATTTTTGGCTGGGTTGGGTCTTCGTTGCTGCGCGGGCTTTCTCTAGTTGGGGCGAGTGGGGGCTATTCTTCGTTGCGGTGCACAGGCTTCTCATTGCGGTGGCTTCTCGTTGCGGAGCACAGACTCTAGGCACATGGGCTTCAGTAGTTGTGGCATAAGGGCTTCGTTGCTCCGCGGCATGTGGGACCTTCCCGGACCAGGGCTCGAACCCGTGTCCCTTGCGTTGGCAGGTGGATTCTTAACCACTGCGCCACCAGGGAAGTCCCTTATCATCTATTTTTAAAGAGCCTCACCATACCTAAAAAGGTAGGGTGGATGTTTGAAAGTAGTAATGTTTGGGTGTTTTTATGGTTAATGTATTTTACCATATCTTAAAACTCTGCTGTTTACCATGTCTTAAAACTCTCTGCTCTAACATGAGTTAGGATTATGTTCATCCTTGAGGGACAGAAACCCACAATATGGCCTAAACAAGACTAACGTTGATGTTCTTTTCTGAATGTAGCCGGTCCAGGGCTGGCATGGTGGCTCCGTGGTCGTCCCAGACTCAGGCTCCTACAGTCATGTCCTGCCCTCATCACACGGAGGTGGATTCAGTTACATCAGACTCTCTGGGGTGAGACCCAAGCATTGTGTTATAATTCTAGATATATTATAGTTTGTCAGTGCTCTTCCTAAAAGGTGGAGCCCAGGACTACACTTGACTCTTCCCTGGCAGGTGAGGATCGTGAGGACGGGGCCTGTGTCAGCTCAGTGCCCAGTGGGGCCTGCTTCCCCTCCAGCCATCACGTCTGTGCTCTGCCAGTGGGAAGGAGAAAGGGGAAAAGAATGTCTGTCCCCTTGAGGATCCTTCCCAGAGTGGCACATCATTGCTGCTTAAAACCACAGGGACCAGAACTTAGGCCAAAGACCACACCCAGCTGCTGAGAAGTAGACTATACTTTGAGCAGCCATGTACCCAGTAAAAATTCAGAGGTCAGGAATTCCCTGGTGGTCCAATGGTTAGGACTCGGCACTTTCACTGCCAGGGCCCGGGTTCGATCCCTGGTCGGGGAACTAAAATCCTGCAAGACGTGCAGCGCAGCCAAAAAAAAAAAAAAAAAAAAAATTCAGAGGTCATTTTGCTGAGGAAGAAGGAGAGAACGGAAATGGGGGCAGCTGGTAGGCTTTGCCAATTTACAGCTAAGACACACCTCCAACTTTAAGTGCATCACTTCAAAGACTGGACTCAGTTAAAAAGGCAAAGATGCCAGGAGATATTCTAGTTTGCTAGGGCTGCCATAACAAAGTACCACAAACTGAGTGGCTTGAGCAACAGAAATGTGTCGTCTTCCCAGTCCTGGAGGCCGGAAGTCTGAGATCAAGGTGTCAGCAGGGTTGGCCTCCCCCAGCTTCTGGTGGTTGGTGCCATCCTTGGCTTCCCTTGGCTTCTAGATGCATCCCCTCACCTCTGCCTTAACGCTCACGTGGCATTCTCCCTCTGTGCATGTGTCTATGTCCAGATTTCCCCTTTTTGTAAGGACACTGGTCATATTGGTGACAAGCCCATTCTATTCCAGTATAACCTCATCTTAACCTAATGACATCTCAATAGCACTTATTTCGAAATAAGGCCACATTCCGTGGTGTTGGGGGGTAAGGACTTCAACATAGGAGTTTTGAGGGGACACAATTCAACCCGTAACAAGGGGAGATCGCAGAGAACTCCATTTCAGAACGACTTTTCAAAAGCAATAACCCCTCACGGAGTCCAGAACGACTTCCCTGCCTGGCCTGGCTCACCTGTCCTGAACTTCACTGTGGCAGCAGCAGGGGGCAGGGCTGCACCGCCCGCCAGGAGCCGTTTCTCAGGCCGCCTGTGACTGTTGGAAGACTTCACAGCTCATCGAAACCAATGGTTCACTGCGGTCTCCTTGGGCACCACCATCCCTCCCTCAAAGCCTGCACTGGCATCAAGACCTATGAATAAACGAGAGAGGAAGTGGGTCAGACGACCACAGCCTGTGTGGGTGTGTGGAGTTGGTTGGTGGGAAGAGGAGGCCAAGGGCAAGTGGAGGTTTGCAGGCCCCAGCCTGGGCCGGAGTGTGCGCCTGGGAGAGACAGGTGTGGATAAGGAGAGAGCTCCACTTTGCTGCCCTCCAGGCTTCCTGCTCTGAGGGGCCAATACCAGTCCCAAGCTAGGAGGAGGGTTGGCTTCTCCAGACCCAGCCAGGGCTGGCAGGCCAAGTGGAGGACCCCGCTGTTTGATGTTCCATCCTCCAGCTATCATTCCTGCATTTCCTGTTATAATGCTTGTCCGATGGCTGTATTTCTGTGCCTAGCAAGAAGGCAGGATGTGGTGATATTCAGCAAGGAATTACTGAACGCCCACTCTGTGCCTGTGACTTTGAAGAGAATTGTGAAGCAGCTGGGCAGACGGCATGGGAGTGGACAGAATTAAACAGCACCGAGAACCAACGGTGGGCCCGTTCTGTGTGGCCCGTTCTGTGTGGCAGGGGCAGGGCAGCTGGTGTGGGTGGGACTCCATTCACAAGACCAACAGACAGCCTGGGACATATTTAAACCAGTGTCGTGCTGATGCATCCCTGAGACCTTTTTTTTTTTTTAATAAATTGGGATTTTATTCCTGGATTATTATTAATTTTTACATAATATGACTTTTCTTCAAAAGCTTCTTTAGTTTCTTTTTGGTGTTTTGCTTTTTAATTGAAGCATACTTGATTTACAATTTTTTTTTTTCTTTTTGGCTGTGCCACACAGCATGCGGGATCTTAGTTCCCGACCAGGGATCGAACCCACAGTCCCTGCAGTGGAAGCATGGAGTCTTAACCACTGGCCCGCCTGGGAAGTCCCAAATTTGTTTTCTAACTGGAGTATAGTTGAGTGAGTCAGTGGTACATATACTTGTATCCATTCTTTTTTAATGACCTATATATATCCATATAGGTCATTACAGAGTATTGAGTAGAGTTCCCTGTGCCATACAGTAGGTTCTTATTAGTTATCTATTTTATATATAGTAGTGTGTATATGTCCATCCCAGTCTCCCAATGTATCCCTCCTGCCCACCCCCCCACCCCCACTGAGAACATTCTTGACACTCCTTTGGATTTTGCCTTCATACTCTTTTATTTTCCAAAGTAATACCTATGTGACTAAAAAGGTAATAAATTTATTTTATACATAAAAATATAAAGAAAAATTATCTAGAATCCTTACAAGTTAGAGATTCAGTGTCTTTTTCCTACTTACTTGCATCTCTACATAATTCTGTGCAGTTTTATCTAAGCATTCATGTACACAGTTTAAAAAGTCAATTCTTTTTTTTTTTGCTTTTAAAATGTTTATTATATAAGTTTCAGGTGTACAGCATTGCAGTTCAACATCTGTATACACTACAGAATGATCCCTCACCATACACTTGATCCCTTTACCCGTTTCTCCACCTCCCAACCCCCCACCTCTGTTAATCAGTAATCTGTTCTCTGTTATCTATGAGTTTGTTATTGTTTTATTATGTTGTTTTTGTTTTTTTTAGATTCCATTGTATGAGTGAAATCACACGGTATTTGTCTTTCTCCATCTGACTTATTTCACCTAGGATAATACCTTCAAAGTCAATTCGTGTTGCAAATGGCAGGAGTTCATTTTTTTTATGGCTGAATAATATTAATAATGGCTGAATTATAATAATCCATTGTATAAATATACCACATCTTCTTTATCCATTTATCCATCAATGAACACGTAGGTTGTTTGCATATCTAAAAAGCCAAATAGTTCTTACAAAGTTTCTTGCAAAAACCTCTCTCCTATTACTTCCCCCCGCCCGCCCGCCCAGGAACAGCCAGGCTCGCCTCTCAAAGGGCATGATACTGGTATTTTCCTCCAGGTCTCTAAATAATGGGCTTATATTACCACACCCTGACTTTTTTCTTTATTTAACATCTTTATTGGAGTATAATTGCTTTACAATTGTGTGCTAGTTTCTGCTTCATAGCAAAGTGAATCAGTTATACATATGTCCCCATATCTCTTCCCTCTTGCATCTCCCTCCCTCCCTCCCTATCCCACCCCTCTAGGTGGTCACAAAGCACCGAGCTGATCTCCCTGTGCTATGCGGCTGCTTCCCACTAGCTATCTATTTTACATTTGGTAAAATATATTCACCTGTTGAGGGGCATTTGTATTGCTCCCAGTTTTTTGGCTATTATAAAGAGAGCTGCTATAAACATTTATGTACAAGTCTTTGTGTGAATATGTTTCTGAGTGGTTTTTTTTGGTAAATACCTGGAAGAGGAATGGCTTAGTTGTATTGTAGCTGCATGTTTAAATATTCTTAGGTAACCACCAAACCATTGCCAAAATGGTTGTAATATTTTATATCCCCACCAGCAGTGTATGAGTGTTCCAGTTTCTCCAACTCTTTGCCAAAGCTTGTTATGGCCAGTCTTCTCATTATACTTTTAATTTGCATTTCCCTAATGACTAATGGTATTTATTTATTTATTTATTTATGGCTGCGGGATGCGGGATCTTAATTCCACGACCAGGGATCGAACCCAGTCCCTCTGCATTGGGAGTGTGGGGTCTTAACCACTGGACCACCAGGGAAGTCCCTTCTAATGACTAATAATATTTAGTATCTATATGTGCTTATTGGCATTCAAGAATCTTCTTCTATGAAGTGTCATTTGAAATCATTTGCTCCTTTTTTATTGGGTTGTTTGTCTTATTACACTGTAAGAGGTCTTTTTTAATGATTTTTTTTTAAATGTATTTTATTTTATTTTTGGCTGCACTGGGTCTTCGTTGCTACGCGGGCTTTCTCTAGTTGCGGCGAGCAGGGGCTGCTCTTCATTGCAGTGCACGGGCTTCTTCTTTAACCACTGTGCCACCAGGGAAGCCTGGTAACTCTATGTTTAACTTTTTGAGAAACGCCAAATTGTTTTCCAAAGCAGCTGCACCATTTTACATCCCCACTAGCAAATTATGGGGGTTCCAGTTTCTGCACGTTCTGAACAACACTTGTTATTGTCCTTTAATTCTAGCCACCCCAGTGGGTGTGATGTGGTATCTCACTGTGGTTTTGATTGGCATCACCCCAATGACTAATGATTTTGAGCATCTTTTCATATGCTTATTGGCCATTTGTATATCTCCTTTGGAGGAATATCTGTTCAAAACCTCTGTTCATTTTAAATTGGATTATTTGTCATTTAATTGTTGAGTTGTATATTCATATATTTTAGATGCAAGTCCTCTCTCTGATATATTTGTTGGGAATATTTTCTCCTTGTCTGTGGCTGGCCTTTTGTGTGTGTGTGTGTGTGTGTGTGTGTGTGTGGCATCTTTTAAAGAGCACAAGTTTATAATTTTGATGAAATCTAGCTTATCAATTTTTTCTTTTATGTTTTGTGCTTTTGTGTTTTAAGAAACCTTTGCCTAAATCAAGGATGCAAAGCTTTTCCCCTATGTTTTCTATTTTTAAAAATTTTATTTATGTATTTTTTGGCTGTGTTGGGTCTTCGTTGCTGCATGCGGGCTTTCTGTAGTTGTGGTGAGCGGGGGCTGCTCTTTGTTGCTGTGCGCAGGCTTCTCATTGTGGTGGCTTCTCTTGTGGAGCATGGGCTCTAGGCTCGTGGGCTTCAGTAGTTGTGGCACGTAGGCTCAGTAGTTGTGGCTCATGGGCTCTAGAGCGCAGGCTCAGTAGTTGTGGCGGACGGGCTCAGTTGCTCCGCGGCATGTGGGATCTTCCTGGACCAGGGCTCAAACCCGTGTCCCCTAAATTGGCAGGCAGATTCTTAACCACTGCGCCACCAGGGAAGCCCCTCCCCTATGTTTTCTTCTAGATAGTTTATAGTTTTAGGTTTTTACATTTAGGATTGTGATCTGCTCAAGTTAATTTTTATGTATGGTGTGAGGTATGAGTCATGTTTGACACTGAGTATATTTCCAGTTATTTTTTGTTCTGTATTATTACATATCAACCCACACTGCATGTTATTTCATATTTCATATGAGGCAGAATGGGAGTGTCATTCCCCTTCTTCCCCTGCTTTTTCTCTCCTCCTCACCCTATCCCACCCTATCCTACACCTGTTATAGGGATGGTTTTCTAGTTTTGGGGGTCTTTTTGTGCATTTCTTTTTTTTAAGAGTAAAGATACATAGAGATTTTGCTAATTCGGAATATATTTTTGACTCAATCCTGCCACATTGCTTTCCCTACATCCTTCTCAACATTTGGTATTATCCGACTTTGACTTTTTATTTATTTTTTGCCAAGCTGAATGGTGTAAAAGGATGCCTCCTAGTTTTATTTATTTATTTGGCTGCGTCAGGTCTTAGTTGCAGCACGCGGGATCTTCGTTGCAGTACGCGGGCTCCTCGCTGTGGTGCACAGCCTTCTCTAGTTGTGGCTCGTGGGCTCCAGGGCATGCGGGCTCAGTAGTTGTGGCCCATAGTTTTACTTTTGACTTGTCTAATTGCTAAGGAGTTTAAGTATTTCTTCACAGACTTGTTAACTGTTCAGATTTCCCTTATATGAGTTGCTGATTATGGCTATATCCATTTCTCTATTAGTGTTTTTCTGTAATTTGTCTGTTTTTCTCCTTGATTTACAAAAATTCCTTGTAAATGCTAAATTAGAATTCCTTAATAGTTTATTTTATTTATGATATTAAATATAATATATGTACAATAACCATTGTCAGTTTTAGACATTGCAAACATTTTCTCCCAACCTATCCCCCATCTGTTAAGTCTAAGGTGTTGTTTATTGAACAGAGATCTGGTTGTTTGTTTTTTTTTTTCTTTTTTGGCTGCACCACGCAGCTTGCAGGATCTTAGTTCCCTGACCAGGGATGGAACCCCGGGCCCACTGCAGTGAAAGCACCGAGTCCTAACCACTGGACCACCAGGGAAGTCCCGAGAGCTTTCATTTTTATGTGGTTGAATCCATCATTTTTTCAACTACAGTCTGTACTTTTAAAACCTTTACTCCCTCAAAGTAAAAAAGATGTGTCTTACATACTCATCTCTTAGCTTTAGACTTTTACCTTTTACATGTAGATATTTACTCTGTTAGGTAAGTGCTGTGAATAGGGATCCAACCTTACATTTTCCAGCCTGGTTTCCCAACGCTAGGTGCTAAACGTCGCTAGCATGGCAGTGAGGCAGCCGAGGATCAGGAGAGGGGCACGGGGGTCAGGGGACCCCTGAGTCTGACCTGGGGGTGGTTTTCTCCAGCAGCACTTAGCTGCCAGGGCCGAGAGCTGGATCGAGAGGACATTAGGGCTTTCCAGGTGTCAGAGTTGGAAGGGCCGGGAGGGAAGGGTGTTCAGGGCTTGGTGAGGGCTGGAGTGGACCTGGTAGGCACGAAGTGCTGAGGGCAGCAGCAAGGGTCTTTGGTTCCTGCTGGGCAGTAACTCAGTGCCTGAATGTGATGGGGGGACTTTCCTCCACCCTCTCACCTTTCTTGGAGTTGGCACAGACCAGAGTAGACTGATGGCGGAGGAGGCTCTTAGGACGAGGGCAGTCAGAGTCAGGCCCAGCGGCAGCTGCACTTCCACATGGGGAAGGCTGGGTTGTCCTGAAGGCGCAGCCCTCAGGCCAGGCATGTGTGACCCCCTTCACCCCAGGATGGTGGTGGGCGGCAGGAAGCAGGGGGATTGGATAGACCCAGCCATGACCTGGAAGTTGAGGGGACAGGGGACCAGGGCCACCAAGAGTGGGTTTGTCCCAGTGGAAGCAGATGTGGAGCTCGCCCGCTGAGGCAGACTGCCGGGCTGGTCAGGAGATGCCAACCTCCTAACACGGTGGCGGAGATGCTGAGCTCTTTGCAGACCTCGCCCGTGCAGCGGCACTGCCTGGAGAGCATCCTCTCCATCAGAAAGAGGCAGAGGAAGAGAGCAAGACTGGAAAGTGCCACCTCAGCCCAGAGGTGACGTTTCCTTGTCTGCACTGAGTCACGGAGTCACGTGGATCTCCCGACTGTGGAGGTTCGGGGGGCCGGGGGTGGGGGGTGAAGGGTGGGCTCTGGGCACCTGGCAGCGGAGGGCTTGTCCACGCAGGATGTTCAATGCTGGTCCCCAGTCAGGACTGGCCTCCCGTGGGCCCACCCTGGAGCGGGAGACATTGATGAGGGGAGACTGCAGGGTCCCCTGGAGGGGCTGGTGGGACCGGCTGGGGGGGAGGAAGGGGAGGGGAGGGGAGGGGGGTCGGGCCCCTCCGTGCTGCCTGAGGAGGGGCCGTGCACACCGCCCAGGGCTCCCCACCGGGCCTTGTTTTCAGTAATGGATTCCCCTTCCTGCCCCTTCTCACTGAGAGCCTTGCCAAGGGCTCACACAGAGGGTGGAAGGGACCGCAAGAATGAACCAAGGTGGGTTATGGGCAGTGTTTTACTGTCTTCTCCCGTTTTTTTTTTTGGTCTTCTCCCTTCTTTTCTGTTTGTTCTATGTTGTTGGTTTTTTTTTTCTTTAAAAAAATTTTTCTTTTTGTTGTTTTTGGCCACACCACGCGGCTTGTGGGATCTTAGTTCCCCAACCAGGGATGGAACCCAGGCCCTTGGCAGTGGGTGTGCGGAGTCCTAATCACTGGACACCCAGGGAATTCCCTGTTCTATGTTTTCTGCAGTGTGAATAGATGTCTGGAACAGCTAGGAAAATAACAAATATTGTGTGACAAGTGCATGCAGGGTGGGTGTGATGGACGAGGCCCCTGTCCCGGGGGAGACAAGACTTGGGCTCTCTTCGCCCTGACTTAGATTCTCAAGGGCCTCCCAGGCCCTGCTATGGGTGCCTTTGTTACTGCCTTTTACTGGGGAGGCCACCCCCTTGGATTCCCACTTGGAAGCTGAGGAAAGCGGGGCTTGGGTCGTTTAAGGGCCTGGCCCAAGGTCACACGCTCCTTCCCCCCCATCTGGGCGCTGGCCTCAGCTGAGCCTGCCTCGCAAGACCACATTTGACATGGTAAGACTGTCCCTTCAGGACAGCAGACTCAGGTGTAAAATCCTTCAAATCCCCGGGGGTTGAAAAGAAGAGGCCGGTGCCCCTAGAGCAGCGACCCAGGAAAGGCAATGTGAAAACCCAGGAGGCGGGGCTGGGGGCCCAGGGCTTGGGGCCCTGGGTGTCAGTGGGGTGGAAACAGGATGTGAGCAGAGAGGGGGCCGTGAGAACAAGGTGGCTCCCAGCGAAGGCAGCCACCTGGTACAGCGTGTTCTGATCACGGAAAAAGACCCTGGGCTGTGTGGCAGTCGTCACATCCTGGCCTCCCCCCACCCACCTGGCTCCCTGACAGGCAGAGTCTGACTCCTCGGCTGGGGGACCGGGTGAGAGAAGCACAGGATTGTGGCCTTTTGGAAGGATGGGGATTCAATCTTATAACAAGGGCCCCCAGCTCCCCCAGGGAGGCCTGGTACTCAAGGGTGAAAGCAAAAATGAAGGAGGAACAGGGAGAACAGTTCACTCATCCACCCAGCCCACACTGATGGAGGAGCTGCCCGGGCCAAGCCCGAGCCAGAAGCAGGGAAAGTGAAACTACCAGGGCCCGCTACCTGACTTCAGGGAGGCCCAAGTATTGGGAGGGCAGAGGTGAGCCAGGGCTCCGGGAGGCCCTGGTTTCAGCCGGAGGATCTGGGAAGGCTTCCTGAAGGAAGCGAGACCTAAGGGGAGTCTTGAAGCCCGGGTAAAGGCATCCCACGCAGGGTCAGCCCGTACAGGGTGCTGAGGGGACACCTGGCCTAAGGTGCGTGGTTCAGTGTCACTAGGGGCTTCTTTTGGCCCACCTGGCCAGAGCCCACCTGCTTGGCCTGCTCAGGGCCTGCAATCTCCCCTCTGGCCTGGCCACTCACCGGCATTACCACCAGCATTCTCTTTCCTAGTCAGCGCAACCCCCCTTCCCACATTCCCCCAGAAGTCTCTCCCCGGCCCAGCCGTTGTGGCGTCACCCCTGAGGCTCTCGCCAACTCAACATCAACCTGGTGGTTCAACGCTTTTCCTTGGTTTGCAACCAGATTTTTCTCTCCTAGAGTGTTTCATACATATTTATGTTTATACAGAATACAGAATTTTCTCTTTTTTATAGAAATGACATCATACCGCACGACCTTCATTTGCAACTCACCTTTTTCCCCCCTTGTCTTGGAGCTTGTTTTGCATCAGTGTGGTCTTTTCAAAAGGTCTTTTCAAAAGTTCTTAGGGGAACTATACAAACTGTGTATCCCATTTCCCCTGGTATGGACAATGCTGCACTGGGAATCTTTGTATAATTCTCTTTCCAGAGTGATACCCAGAATAGGGATTGTGGAGTCAAAGGGCATGTGCTTCCCACATTTGGATAGGTCCTGCGCAGTGGCCCTCTAAAGAAGGATACCAACTTACACTCCCACCAAAAAGATACAAGGTTATTCATCTACACAACCCTCTCAGCACTGAATGTTTGCCAACCTGATGGGCGAATAACCCCCTGGCATCCCTTCAGTGGGGAGAGCGTGAGTTTCACATGCTTCCTGGACATCTGTGTTTCTTTTTTTTTTTTTTTTTTTAATTAATTAATTTTTGGCTGCGTTGGATCTTCGTTGCTGCACGCAGGCTTTTCTCTAGTTGTAGCAAGCAGGGGCTACTCTTCGTTGCGGTGCGTGGGCTTCTCATTGCGGTGGCATCTCTTGTTGCGGAGCGTGGGCTCTAGAGCGCAAGTTGTGGTGCACGGGTTTAGTTGCTCTGCGGCATGTGGGATCTTCCCGGACCAGGGCTCGAACCCATGTCCCCTGCATTGGCAGGCGGATTCTTAACCACTGTGCCACCAGGGAAGCCCTATTTGCATTTCTTTGTCCGTGAATTCTGTGTAGCTGTTCTTTGATTTTTTCTTACTCATTTGTGGAGGGCCTCACATCTTTGTTTGCCTTCCCCACACTCCCCCTCCTCCTTCCCTGTTTTATTTTTTTCCATGACTGGCATCCAACATATTATATGTTTATTTCTTCATTGCCTGTCCCTCCCTGCCCTGTTAGAATGTCAGAACCAGGAGGGCAGGGGTTTTGTCGTTTGTTCATGCTAATGTTTCCAGCACCAGGACAGCGCTGGGCACATAGTAGGCACCCCCTAATTAATCTATGAATGAATGAATGGATGGATGAATGAATAATAACCTTTTATCCGTTATTTGTTTTTCAAATATTTTCTCCATGTCTGCTACTTGCTCTTTACCTTCATTTATGGTGAGTCTGAGTGTAGAGAAAATTTTAATTGATGAGGTCAAATCTTTCAGTATTTTCATGTGTGGCTTTTGTGTTCTGCATTTTGCTTCAGACTTTTTTACCCCAAAGTTATAAGCATATTTTGGTGTATATTTTCCCTAAGACTTTTATATTTCTGTAGTATTTTGAATGATTTATTCCATGTGGAATGTATTTTTGTGGATGGTATGAGATATGGATCAAAATTTTTTTTTTACTTGGACAGCCAGTTCTACTCTTGTTGTATATTGAAGAGTCCGATCTTCGCTCTGTTGGTTTGAAATGCTGCCTTTATCATTACTGGGTGTTTGGATTTCTAATAGATTTCACTGATCCATTTGTATATTACTATACCAGAACCACTAGACTTTTTTTTTTTTTTTGTGGTACGCAGGCCTCTCACTGTTCTGGCCTCTCCTGTTGCGGAGCACAGGCTCCGGACGTGCAGGCTCAGCGGCCATGGCTCACGGGCCCAGCTGCTCCGCGGCATGTGGGATCTTCCCGGACCAGGGCACGAACCCGCGTCCCCTGCATCGGCAGGCGGACTCTCAACCACTGCGCCACCAGGGAAGCCTAAAACCACTAGACTTTTGTAGTTTATTTTTCTATCAAGTGAGACGGGTCTCCCCTCTCTGTTCTTCTTTTTTTTTTTTTTTAATATTTATTTATTTATTTGGGTGCTCTGGGTCTTAGTTGTGGCCCGCGGGATTTTGGGGCTCTTAGGGCTCTTAGCTGCGGCATGCGGGATCTGGTTCCCTGACCAGGGATCAAACCCGGGCCTCCTGCAGTGGAAGTGTGGAGTCTTAACCATTGGACTGCCAGGGAATTCCCTACATCTCTTTCTTGTTCCATTGAAAGGGCAGGACCCCCAGAACATGGCACAGCAGCTGTCCTGGGGGGCTCGCTTGTCCTGTTCCTCCTTCATGGAGATGATCCCAGAGTGTCACTATTCAGTATGATGTTTGCTGGAGTTAAGAAGACTTGTATTTTTCTGTTTCTATTGTTCTAAGAATTTCCTGTTATCTTGGATGAGTGTTAAACGGTATCAGGTTTTTGACCAGCCTTCTTGGTGTGGTGGAGACTGGGGTGTTGGCTAGGCCCACGGCTGCCCAGGATAACCCAAAGCCTTCCTGGCAGTTAGGTGTGGCCAGGCGACCACGCTCTGGCCATAGGGATATAAGCAGAAGTGACTGCAACTTCCCTGAAGTGAAGGGAGCCAGAACAGAGGGAAGGGTGGCCTAGGAGGCCAGCCCACTTTGCCACACTCATGAGCCTGTTGTTCCGTACTTATTTACATTATTACTCAGGGACAGCCCTTCATAATTTCCAAAATGCTTTCCTGGATGGCAGCTCATTCAATTCCCACAGTAGCCAGACCAGGGCCCTTCCCCAGGAGGCGGCTGAAGCTGGGGTGACGTGACTCACCAGCCTGCCCGCAGGGGGATGCCCAGCAGGGATCGCACTGGGAAGGGGAAGGCGCCAGTGCCATTGTTGGTGTGTGAGCAGTTTCTGTTTCATTTGCTAACTGGGCCTGCAGGACCTCTTCCCCACTGGGATCTGTCACGCCCGCTAGACCCAGTCTAGGGGAGCAGCCCTGGCCCCCTGCAGGCTGGCCTTGCCTCAGGGCTTTCAGGCAGCTGGACATTGCCTTGCCCCGTGAGACCCATTCAGCCACCCCATGTCTCTGGATGCTCCAGTGCCCATTCCGTCCACGGCTGCTCTTCCAGCCCCTGGAGCTCTGGATTGGGAGGTGGGATTTCACTGAGGATGAGCCTGGCGGCTCCTCTGAGACCTGCCCCTCCCCCGCAGGAGCCCTGGCTATCAGCTGTCCACAGCCCATGGCCCAGCTTGGCTCTGGTATGGGGCACCTCTGTGGTCAGGAATGGGGCCCTTTGTGGGAGGCTCATGGGGCTCTGCGGTTGGCCCCGGTGCAGGAGAGTTCTGCAAAGGCGTGGGCGGGAAGGAGTGATGCTCTGGGCTGCCGGAACAGGATAGTCCTCCCCACTGGCCGCCTGCTGTGGACTTGGCCTTGCAGGACTCACTTCCCCTCTCTGGGCCTCTGTTTCCTCATCTGATGAAAATCCCTGGGGTGAGGCCTGGGCAAGGGAAAGGCAGGCAGAACTCTGCACTTTGTGAGGTCCCGCCAACGCAGCAGGACGGGTGTCTTCCCCTTCCCAGTGAGCGCTGCTGGGCAGCCCCTCTGTGCGGGCGGGTGGTGGGCAGGCGTGGTGAGTCATGTCGCCCCAGCCTCCCTGACCCCGGCCCTATGCCCAGTGACACCAGTAGGCAGAGAGGGCAGTGGGCCGGCGACAGCTGCGTGCGGGGAGTGGGGTGCTCCAGTGGGCAGCAGGCCCTGGGGGCTCAGCAGTGCTCCTGAGAGGGAGTCAGCTCTCCCCTAGGGTTACCGAGGGGGCTTCCTGGAGGCAGAGGTGAGGTGGGCTCCTCTCTGAGCCAAGGTAGGGGCGGTTCCCCAGCCCCTGGAGGATGGAATCTGGCCCCTCTCATTTGTAATCACACGTGAGATCCTGCTCCCTTTGGGTGGGTAAGGGGAGTGCCTGCTGTCCACAAGATCAGAGGCTGCCAGGGGCCATGGGGAAAGACAGTGCATCAGGCCTGCTCCCATCCCTGGGGAGTATCTGCTGCAGGCCGTGGGTTGGGGGGTCGGGGCCCAGGCACACCTTGGCTGTTTTTGGAGTGGCAGGGCCAATGCACGGAGCACAGGGACTTTGTGGGGAAAGAAAGGGCTGGCGTCCCAGCCCGAGCACACTGGGGAAAACCTTCTGGGGAAAACCTTCGAGCCTCAGTTTTTTCATCTGCAAAACAGGGAGAATGAGTAATTCCTGTCTCTTAAAGTGATGTAAAACTGATAAGGATGTGATGGAATGTGGCTAGTTAGCACATGGTAGGTCACAAGAAGTGTAAGTTTGAAAACATTGCCAAGTGGTTTTTTTTTTGGCCGTGCCACGCTGCTTGCAGGATCTTAGCTCCCCGACCAGGGATGAACCCAGGCCCCCTGCAGTGGAAGCGCGGAGACCTAGCCACTGGACCACCAGGGGGAAGGTCCCCAAGTGGTTCTTGCTTTCAGCCAGAATGAGGCAATGCCCAGATGCCTGGGGCTGCTGAACAGAGAGTCAAGGAAGCCCCTGGGCCCTCGAGTGGGGCTGCAGAAGGCACGCACCAGCCGTATCCAGCGCCGGTCTGGCCTCCAGGACCTGGGGAATGTGGGAGAGCTTCTGGGTGGCTCCCAGTGGGGCCCATCAGTAAAGTGGACATTCTGGTCTAGAGTCTGAGGCCTGGGCAGAGGGGCCTGGTGAGTGGAGAAGGGGCAGGGCAGTGTACTTCTGGGGCCTGGGGAACTACCAGAAACATTGCTCTACCTGGTGAGCACCCTGTGCCGGATCCTGTCTAGGTCATGTTTGCCATCCCCCTGCCTCAAGGAGGGGCTTCAGTGCCCAGAGGGAAAAGGCTCTGGGGCAACTACCCTGTGGGGGGACGGGGACAGTTCTGCATTCTGACCTTGGTCCCTCATGGTGCTGGTTTCCTCTCACCCCTTCTGCCTTAATGGACAAGTGCCTCAGGCTGAGCGTAGGCCTGGCTGGGGCTGAGCTTGGGGTGGACGCTGGTGCCCAGGGAGTGGTGGCTGAGATCCTGCTCTGGCCGAGGCTGCCCACCCGCCTCTGCCCACAAGGTGTGTGTCCCAGGCTGGAGAGGCACCTGTGCTGGTTCTGGAATGGGTGTGGAGCCACAGGGCAGGATGGAGGGTGCTCCCAGAGACCCTGGCACGAGGAGAAATCAGCAGGGGCTGGGTGAGGGCACAGGGAAGTTTTCCCGGAGAAGGTGGTGTCAGCGATCTGGGGACAGGGAACAGCAAGGGCAGAGTTTGGAAGTGGGGATGCAGAGTGGGACGGGGTCATGGTGAGCCCTCAAGGCCAGGCCCAGGAGTGGGGTCTTGCCCGTCACCGCACATGGTCTCTGTGCAGGGAGAGGTGGGCTCCACACCCAGGCAGGCGCTGCCATCAGGGGCCCCAGCCCTTCCTGTCCACACGAAGAGGCTGCAGTCCTGGGGGGAG
Source organism: Delphinapterus leucas (assembly GCF_059928025.1). Taxonomy (NCBI): domain Eukaryota; kingdom Metazoa; phylum Chordata; class Mammalia; order Artiodactyla; family Monodontidae; genus Delphinapterus; species Delphinapterus leucas. The sequence continues at coordinate 10,260,315 of NC_143141.1, forward strand.
GGGCTTGCCCAGGGTCACCTGCTGAGATTGGGGCCAGGCTGCCAGCACCAGGGGCTCTGCCTCAGCTCACTGCCCCATCCACCTCCCTTGGCCGCATCTGCCAGAAGCGGTATATTTAGTAAAAAGACTGAAGATGGGAAGCAGCCTGAAGAGGCGGGGAGAAGAGAGGGGCTGAGGGAGGAGGGGAGGGGAGAAGGGGAGGGGGAGGGGGGGAGAAGGGGAGGGGGAGGGGGGAGGAGGGAAGAGTAGAGGAGACCCGCCTGAGAGGAGAAAGCCCGAGCATGGGTGAAGGGAGCCGAGAGAGAAGGAAGAGGGGCAGGTGGCTTCCCAGCTGCAGGCCCTTCTGGACACTGCACGAGATGCCTCCCCGGGGCACCGCCCCTGCCCTTCTGTGGGTCCTCCTATGGGGTCCAGGCAGGGACAGTACATCCTCCCTGGCCCTCCTGTGTCCCTGGCGTCCCTCCCTCGCCCTCAGCAACCAGACCAGCAGTGGGGAAGCTCCAGCTGCCTGGGTTCCTGGCCTAATTACTATTGTCTTTGGAGCTGCACCCTGGGGCCTGTGGCCTCGTTCTGGCCTCCTGCCCTCCCCACTGCCAGGTGATCTTGCAGCCGCATGATGGCAGGAACACTGGGCATCTGGCCGTGCCTGGCCCCTGCAGGCTCTGGGAAGCTGGGCCTAGGTCGCTACTGCCTCTGCCTGGCCTAGCCTCCAGGGGCCTTTCCTGTCTCAGACTAAATTGGAGGCCTGCCCCTGCCCCTGTCCCTGGGGGAACTGAGGCAGGCACTCCTTGCCCAGGCCTGGCTGTGTGTGAGTCATGCTGGCGAGAGTTACACTCCAGAAAGGAGCAGGGGCAGCAGGGAGAACCTTTCCTGGATGGGATGCTCGAGAAGGGTCTGCTGAGGACGCGGCCTGGCTCCTTGGGCAGCTCTGGCTGGGCCGCCCTTTCCCTGGAGCCGGGGTTCCTGACTTGGGGCAGTGGATGGGCTCCAAGGGATTGCGTTGGTAGGGATGACACAAAGCCCAGCTCATAGTGAAGTGTCCCTGGGACACCTAGCACAGTGCCTGATACCCAGCGGGGCACTTCCACTAATGTGGGCTGTCTTGTTTAACCTCAAGGTGGCATCCCCGCCAAAGAACAGCACTGATGATGGGACCGCCTTGCAAGTTGTGTGTGAATGTGTGTGTGTGTGTGAGAGTGTGTGTGTGGCTCCAGAGGAGGAATCGCCCCGCTTGGACCCTCGCCAGTAGGAGAGCCAGCTTTTTTCTGTGGCAGCGCAGACAGGGAAGGGGACTGTCACATCTGAACTATCTGAGTGAGAAATGATCCTGGGCACTTGTATCCAGACCGGACCGGTGTTCCCTGTTAAACGGGGCGCGGCGCCGGTGGGCAGGGGCCTGTCTTGGGGGGCGGTCAGGTGTGAAGGTTGGCGGGCAGCACAGGCAGGTGGGTGTCTGTGCGCCGATGCGGTAGGCCCCGGAGCCAGGTCTGTGGATTGGCCCCTGGAGCCACTGGGGCAGGACCGCTCGTGGAGGGGCTTCTGCGGGCTGTCCTGGGGCTGGGGAAGCCACTTCCCAGTGGCGTGTGCAAGTGCCCATGGGTGATGGGAAGGGGCTTGGCTTTGAACATGTGTGATGCGTGTGACAACGTGTGTACAAGGATGGGGTGTGAGTGTGTGTCTGTGTGTCTGTATGTGCCTGTGGATGTCCAGGGCGACTCTCTCAGCCGTGATGGCTTCAGCTTTATCAGGAGCTGTCATGTTCAAGGGCAGCATAATCCGGTGTGCAGACCTAATCCTCCCTAATCCTTTCCGGGCATTTCCTCTCTGGCTTCTGACCCCCAGCCATCTGTGCTGCTCTGACCCCAGCTCGGCCCACAGCTCCTCTCTGGCTGTGGCCCCGTGGTGGGCAACTTCAATTCTCTGCCCTTTGCCCTCACAATGTCCCTCTTCCAGTTGTAAAACCAAGTCGTGGGGTGGCGGGAGTGCACGCAGCAGCCGGCATCCCTCGCCGGCTCCTGAGTCCCCGGTCGCGTGGAGTGGGTGCCCAGGCAGGGCTGGGGGCAGGAGGGAGGGGAGGAAAGCTTGGGCCTCCTCATTCTCCTAGTCAGCCCAAAGCCGGGAGCCCTCCTCTGCTCTGTCCGTAATTCCTGTCCCTTCTCCCCGCACCTGACCCTGGATTCCACCTCCACTTTCCCTGCCACCGCTGTGCAGTCACGGTCCCCTGACCTCCCTGTGGCCACAAGCCATTCTCCAACCACAGCTGGAGGGGCTCTTCTGGTTGGGTTGCCCCACTTAATCAAGACCCTCCAAGGATTCCTATTGTCCTTTTAATCAAATCAGACTCACACAGGCCGACCAGACCCAACAGGAGCTGGCTGTGAGGCTGCTGGGACCTGTCTCTCCAGTCATCCGCCCAGCAAGTCTTGGGGCCTGCCAGCTTGTCCCACCCCAGGGCCTTTGTCCCTCCCCTCTCCCCGTACCTCCACTTGCTGGCTTGGACGGCCCTTCCCTGCCCCCTTCCTGACCGACCCCTTCTCATCCCTCAAGTTACAAGGCCACTCCCCCCAGAGGCCTCCCCCTGCTCTATCTCTTTCCCCTCTGGGGCTATATCCGCAGCACCTACCCTTATATGATATTAGCTCTTTTTTTTTTTTCCTTCCAGTTTTACAGACACATAACTGACATACAGCACTGTATACGTTTATAGCGTACACCCTCATGATTTGACTTACATACATCGGGAAGAGATGACCACAGTGAGTTTGGTGACTATCCATCATCTTAGATAGATACAAAACTAGAGAAACAGAGAAAATATATTTTCTCCTTGTGAGGAGAACTCAGGACTTACTCTCCTAACGACTCGCATGTATAACATGCAGCAGCGTTAACTACGTTTATCATGTTGGAGGTTACGTCCCTAGCGCTTATTTACCTTATAACTGGCAGCTTGTACTTTTCGACTGTCTTCATCCCCTCCCCTGCCAACTCCCCACGTCTGGTAACCACAAATCTGATCTACTTTTCTGTGCGTTTGTTCGTGTGATTTTTCTGGAAGTACGATTGAACTACAACATGATGTTCGTTCCTCTTACACAATAGAGTGATCCCATATTGCTCTGCATTTCAAAAGGATCACCGCCGTAGTCACCATCTGCCGCCCTACAAGGATGTTACAAGATTATTGACTGTGTTCCTCCCACTGTCCACTTCATCCCCGTGACTCATATATTTTGCAACTGAAAGTTTGTACCTCTTAATCTCCCTCACCTATTTCTCTCCTCCCCTCATTATTTATTAAATTTATTAACATTTATTATTATTTTAGTTTATTTTTTTATTTCTATTATTTAATAATAAGTTTTATTTTATTATTAAATTTAAAATTTATTATTTAAATTTACCGGTCTAGTTTCTGTTTCCCCACTGGAAGGTCAGCCCCATGAGGGCAGAAAACTGATCTGTCCTGTTCGTGGTGCAGCCCTAGCACCCAGAACGGAGCCTGGCTCTGAATACCCAGTGAACGTATGAGTGCTGGGACCCGAGGGGAGCCAGCGGCACTCAGTGAGCCCAGGGCCTCTGAGCTGTGCTGGCAGAGCTCGCTCTTTTTTTTTTTTTTTAGTGAAGAATACCTTTTATTTATTTGTTTTTTATTTAATTTTTTTAAATTGAAGTATAGTTGAGTTACAATGTTATGTTAATTACTGCTGTACAGCAAAGAGATTCCGTTACACGTATATACATTCTTCTTCATATTCTTTTCCATTATGGTTTATCACATATTGAATATAGTTCCCTGTGCTATACAGTAAGACCTTGTTGTTTATCCTTTCTGTATATACCAGTTTGCATCTGCTAATCCCAAACTCCCAACCCAACCCTCTCCCACCCCCCTCCCCCTTATATGACAGAGCTCGCTCTTGAACCTGGGACACCTAGCTCCCTGCACAAGTTACAAGGGGGCTCTTCCCCTCACATGCTGGCATGTTTACTCTCTGGAACCATCCTCTGCTCTGGGGACCTGAGGGCATCTTTTCTGCCCTGGAGTAGGGCAAGGTGGGGGTGAAGGGTGCGGCAGGGCCCCATCCTGACACTGACCTTTGTCCAACGTTGTGGCTTTTCATCTGTAATCAACTTCCTGTTTGACGGCTAGCTGAGGGCATAGGGACAAGTCACCACATCTCCAGAGATGCATCATTGGTCTCCCACCGTGAGCTGTGCTCTGTGCTTCCCCATGGCCTGTGCATCCCCAAGGAGTCTGTAGCTGAGCTGAGGAGACAGCACTGATGACCTAAAAATAGCAAGGTCCCGTGAGAGCACAGCCTGCGTGGCCAGAGCCCAGCACAGAGATAGGAGGGCTTGGGTGAGGGTGGAAGGTGGATGGGAAGAGCCTGGGCAGGTGGGGTGGGGACCTGGATTGCAGAGGCAGGAGGGACACAAAATTGTGAGTTCAAACTCTGGCTCTACCACCTACTAACTGTGACAGTTTGGGTTAAGTCAGTTAGCCCCTTGGTGCCTGGGTTTCCCCATTTGTATTTGGGGTACCAATCATTCCCACCCCTTAGGGCTCATTGCAGTTTACATGCAGTAACTCCGGTAAAGGTCTTAGAACGGGGCCGGGCACGGGGCAAGCACTGATGAATGTTAGTTGTGTGGTTGTCATGACGAGACCTGGCAGGAGGTGTGCGCTGGTGGAGGGGTGGATGCAAACACAAATGGGCCCAGACACAGAGCAATCTAGTGGTTGAAGCCCAGGTTCCAAACCCAGTGCTCCCATTTACAGGCTGGGTGGCCTTGGTTCAGCCACCTGTAACCCTTTTAGACCTCGGTTTCCCCATCTGCAAAGTGAGGGTAACGATGCCGCCCCCAAGCCCTGAAGCTTAGAGGCAGTAATGCCTAGAAGACACCTAGCATAGTGCTATTGTTTAAGAAGGCACAGAGAGGTTAAATCACTTGCCCAAGGCCACACAGCAAGGAAGCAGCCCAGCTGTGTTTGAGCCAAGGCAATGTGGCTCCAGAGCCCCCATGGCTCCCTGATGCACACCACTGTTGCCATTGCCCCACTGTTCATGGTATTGCTGGTCTTCAGGGGAGTGGCCCAGCCTGGTCTTTGATGGAGGTAAAGGTGTCAGGGGTGATGGGGTGGGAAGGAGTAGTCTCTGGATCCTCTGGGCCTCGAAGTCCCCTTGCTACCCCTCACACTGCACCCACTTCAGGATGTGGGGAAGCCCTGTGACCGCGGTGTGGTCACATTTCTGAGAATCCCACACCTCTTGCCCAATCGTTACCACTAGTGACAGAGCTCTTCCTTAGCAACTTATCCTCTCCCCTTCTTGGCTACCTGGGCCCAAGCCAAGGGCATCTCTGGCCGACAGGTGGGAACGGGACCAGTTTAATTGCGGCGGTGGCCATGGGTTGGGGGCCAGGGGTGTGCTGGGAGTGGGTGCCTGACAGGGGAAGAGACCAGGGAGGCAGGGTCTCCTCTAGCTGCAACCCCAGGCACATCTAGGGGTGCAGCCAAGCCCAGATCCCCTTGATGGACACGCCCATGGAGCAGGCAGGGACCCCCAACAAGCAGAGCCATCTCTGGCCTTGGCAATGGGTTGGGCTCTCCCAGATCCCCTTCCTCAGGGCTGTGGCCACCTCTCCCCTCTGTGCCTCAGCCTCCTTTCTTTTCTTCTTTTTTTTTTTTAAAGTTAAAATTTAAATTTTAAATTTAGTTTAAATTTTTAAATTTAATTTAAAAAAATTAAATTTTTTTAAAAGTTAAAATTATTTAGAATTTTATTCTATTTATTTCTTTTTATACAGCAGGTTCTTATTAGTTATCTATTTTTTACATATTAGTGTATACATGTCAATTCCAATCTCCCAGTTCATCCCCCCCCACTTTCCCCTGCTTAGTGTCCATACGTTTTTTCTCTACATCTATATCTCTATTTCTGCCCTGCAAACTGGTTCGTCTGTACCATTTTTCTAGATTCCACATATATGCGTTAATATACGGTATTTGTTTTTCTCTTTCTGACTTACTTCACTCTGTATGATACTGTCTAGGTCCAACCACGTCTCTACAAATGACTCAATTTTGTTCCTTTTTATGGCTGAGTAATATTCCATTGTATATATGTACCACATCTTCTTTATCCATTCGTATGTCGATGGTCAGCCTCCTTTCTTGATGGGAGACTGTGGCAGGAGGGAAAACCAGACCCCACAGAAGCGCATCACGCCAAAGCTGGAAGGGACCGCAGGGCTGCCCTCCTGAGCAAAGGCTCTGGCGTCTACTTCCTGCATCACACTTTTTAACATCTTTGGGTACCATCTGTACCGTCCAACTCAGTTTTCACAAACCTAAAATTTATTTTTAAAGGAAACTATATCATTACTCTAGGTGAATAACCATGAGTACAAGATGGTCCCCCAAATTAATATTCAAACAGTGACGTCAGCTCCCCGAGGGCAGTGGTTTGTGATTTATTGCTGTATCTCCAGAACCCAGAACAGTACCTGACATATAACAGGTACTCAACATATATTTTTTGAATGAAGGGCCGGGTAAATTAGTAAATATAGAAAAGAATGTGTGACCTGGATGTGGATGCTTAGAGAAGGTGCAGAGCCTTTGTTAAAACAAGGAAAAGCAGGGACTTCCCTGGCGGTGCAGTGGGTAAGAATCAGCCTTCTAATGCAGGGGACCTGGGTTCGATTCCTGGTTAGGGAACTAAGATCCCACATGCCACGGGGCAACTAAGCCCGTGCGCCACAACTGGAGAGCCCACGTGCTGCAACTGCTGAGCCTGCATGCTCTGGACCCCACGCACCACAACTAGAGAGGAGGCCGCGTGCTGCAACGAAAGATCCCGTGTGCCGCAACACCCTACGCAGCCAAATAAATAAATAAATATTTTTTAAAAAATGAGGAAAAGCGAGTATTTGAGAGGCATGAAAGCCACACCAGCCCCAAATGGAGACTTTCTTCTTCTTTATTTTAAAATTTATTTTATCAAAGTATAGTTGATTTACAGTGTTGTGTTAATTTCTACTGTACAGCAAAGTGATTCAGTTATACATACACACACACACACACACACACACACACACACACACACACACATATATATACACATTCCTTTTCATATTCTTTTCCGTTATGGTTTATCCCAGGATATTGAATATAGTTCCCTGTGCTCTACAGTAGGACCTTGTTGTTTATCCATTCTTTATATGAGTCTGCATCTGCTAATCCCAAACTCCCAGTTCATCCCTCCCCATCCCCCCGCCCCTTGGCAACCACAAGTCTGTTCTCTAGGAGACTTTATTCTTCATGTATCCATCGTGTCCAGGAGAGGGTTCTCAGCAAGGCTGCCCCAGTGATGGGGCACATGCGTGTGGGGACAGACGCCAGCCCCCTCAGCCACATGTGGCCACTTCTGAGTCTACCTTGCTGAGGTGGCTGCCTAAGGGGACTCTCTCCTTTACTGGCCCTCCCCGCCTTCCCCACTGTGCTGGACAGGGCCGTCTTCGCAGAGCATGGAGTCACTGTCCCCGCCTGGCAGGAGCCTGTGGGAGTGGCCACCATGCCACTTGGGCAGAGGCCTGGCACAGGAAGCCTGACGTCATCCTGACTCATGGCTCAGGCGGGCTGGGGGTGGTTGTCACTTGTCACTCTCACCTTCACACCTGCCTTGACATAAGGATCATAGTCACACCATTCATTCCTTCCTCTCTCCCCGGAGCATCTGCTTGGGGTATGGGTTTGGAAGGAGGAGGGAGGACAATACAAGAACACAACACAACGCTTTGGGCTTCTGTGGAAGGGAAGTTGCTCTGCATGGGGCTGGGGGCCGGGTGGGGGCAGGGAAAGACCCGGAAACCCAAAGGCAGGAGGCTAGTGACACGTAAACAGCCATCAAAATAGATGGTTACAAGCAAGAATGACACAGAATCATCATTTGTTCCAGTTGGGTATTTTAATTAAAAAAAAAACAAAAAACTGAGCCCCAAACTTGCTTGATAGTGTCGGCTCTGTAACAGCCAGGCCAGGGAAACAAAGCCCCCCAAAACCCGAGTATGGCACCATCCCCCCATCCCTGGCCCCTGCTGTCCCTTTACCACCTAGTGAAGAGGGTCATCCCTCCGGGACCTGCGACCTGTGGGGCAGCCAGTGCAACGGAGACCCCTCCTCACCCGTTTCTCCACCCACATGTCCAGACCCCTGCCTCGTCTCTGCCAGGAAATGGTGGTCCTTGAGGAGGTGGCAGAGGGGGAGAGACATCCCGGGGCCATGACTCACCAAGGGTGGGGGGATCTTTAGTCAGAGGAGAAGTGGGGGTGGGACTTGGGTTCCATCTTCTTCCCACTCTCTCCTTACCCCGAGCTTGGGCTTTCACCCAGTTATGAGGGTGGGCGTTTCCCTAGTTTGGGAATAGGGGAAAGAGGCCGAGGGGAGCCCCTCCTTCATGGCTAAGTCAGGCCTCCTTGAGCCTGTGTTCCAGAGCTGAAAAGGGGACACCCCAAAGGCAGTGGCATTGACGGGGGTACATACATGTAGTCACCTTGGGCGGAAATCACTGGTCCTGGCCAGAGCTCTGGGCAGGGCAACTGGGCACTGTGTGGCTAGCGCAAACCTTTGCCAACACACTCCCACTCCCACGTGGGACTGCAAGGTGCACGCCATTCTCCCCAGGAGGGGAAGAGGCTCAGCCCGGCGTGGGAGTCCAGGGTCTGGAGCCCCTACGCAGTTGGACTGAATTTCACCCCTGAGCTAGGATCCCAGCTGGCCAGTCCTCTCTGCTCCTCCCCGTGGAGCTGGAAGCCCATGTCTCCCAGCAGAGCAGGTGACACCAGCCCCATGGGTCAGCAAGACTGGACCTGCTATCCTTTTGTGTGCTCTGTAATTTACCCCTGGAGTCAGCCATTAAGTCATTTGCCGGGCTGATGCCAACGATAAGGGCCTGGATCTGTGGCCCAGACTCCTTGGCTCTGTTGTGGGCTCTGTCGCATCGGCCTCCAGACTGGCCTGGGAGGGAGGGATGGAACATTGCAGGTGTCTGGGCACTGCCACAGCCTCAGAGCCTCGGAACCAGTGTAGGTGAGCAGTTGGTCTATTATACACTCCCATCTTACAGGTGGGAACACTGAGGCCTGAGAGGGTGAACTGCCCCAGGACTCTTTGGAGTCCTTGCGGCTTCTATCCCCCGCATCCCCTCTCCTTCGCAGCACACACAAGCTACCAGCTCTGTCTCCATCAACAGATGATGCTCCAACACACACATACAGACACATCAACACACTACGGGGAACAGTTTACAGTTTACAATCCAAGTGCAGGGCTTGGGGGTCCACGATGGGTCCTAGTGGTAGCCCTCCAAGACAGTCTGGACCTAGGGGTCTGCAGTAGGGCTGGAAGGGTCTCACAAAGGGCAGAGACTCAGGGGAGTGGGGGCCTTGGGGGTTGGGTTCTGAAATCCCATGCAGCTAAGGTGGGGATGGGGGTGGCTCCCACTCCAGGGCACTGTCCCCACATACCTGAATGTCCCTGCTTTGGAGGAATTCAGCTGCCAACATCTCTTGCCCCCGTGCAGGGGCCCAGATCCCCCCCCACACACCTGGGGCTCACCACATCCGGCCCCAGGGCTGGCAGCTGAGTTGGGGGCAGGCAGAAGGGATGTGGATTAACCAGCTTCCCAGTCTTACTGCTCATCGCCTTGCTCCAGCCCAGTCCTGGGTCCCTGCTGTCCAGGGGCTCGCTGCAGGCCTAGGGAGGACTCGGGGGAGCGGGGAGTGGTGGGCGGAGAGAGTGGGGGAGGCAGATTCTGGTAGTTCTTCTCCCTCTTCCCCTTGGTGAGGCTCCTGAAATTCCCACAAGGCCCCAGGGAGAGCCCAGCAGCGTCAGCAGAGTTCCCCTTCAGAGCTGGCCTGCGACTTGGGGAAGTGCTTCACTCTGGGCCCCTGGGGTTTCCCTGGGCTCCGGGGGAAGAAGCCTTGTCCCGCTAATAACTGGAAAGTCGTCACGGGCCCCCTGCCTCCCCCCATGCCAAGGCCCAGAGGTCCTCCTCATGCCAGCGCTTAGGGTCTTGGGCTCAGAGGACAACGTTCTGGCCTAGCTTGGTCACTGAGCAGCTGCAAAACCCCGAGTGCTGGTCTCAGCCATGAAACGGGGGAGGGGGAGGGGAAATAAAGCCCCTCTGGCCCAGGGTCTCTAAGCAGAAGAGAAAAGGTACATCAAAGCACGGCGCCCCACCCTCCAGTGCGGAAATCATCCGTGGCAACAGACGGTAGTCAATTTTTGTTGTAGCAGATTCCTAGAAGGGGAGAAACCCTGGGAGGTTAAGGGAACAGGGAAAAGGGAGAGCAAGCGGGGCGAGGGGCACCACGGGCTCCGAGGTCTCCGGGGATGCGGACGTGTATCTATCTGAGTAGCCGGGTGCCCGAGGACCAAGCGGCGCGAAGCAGGTCCAGGGGTGAGAGCGCTCAGGAAGAGTCCTGGGGCGCAAAGGCGGGAGGGGGGCGTTTGGGCAAACATCTTCCTTTCGGAGCTAGTGCCCGGCTTCCTCTCCCAGTGCACCCCTCCCCCCAGCCGGTCCGAGCCCCGGGCCAGCCCAGCCTGCGCCCCGCGTGAGGCCGCGGGGGCGGCGCCGGCGCCTTCCTGCTTTGCCCATGTATGGTGACCCAGGAGGCCGTCCCACGGCTACTTAAGCCCCAGCGCTGGAGAGGGCGCCCGGAACAGACGGTTCGGGTAGCGCGGCCGCCGCGGGAGTCCGGAGCGCTCGCGGGGAGAGGGGGAAGGAGAGGAAGAGGTGCGGGAATAGGGGAGAGGAGGCTGCCCGGGGCCGGCAGACATGGGGCTGGAGGCGGCGCAAGAGTTGGACTGCACGGCGCTGGGCGCGCTGCTGCGGGAGCCGCGGGAGGCTGAGCGCACGCTGCTGCTCGACTGTCGCCCCTTCCTGGCCTTCTGCCGCCGCCACGTGCGCGCCGCGCGGCCGGTGCCCTGGAACGCGCTGCTGCGGCGCCGCGCGCGCGGCCCCCCCGCCGCCGCCCTCGCCTGCCTGCTGCCTGACCGCGCGCTGCGGGCGCGCCTGGCCCGCGGGGAGCTGGCGCGGGCCGTGGTGCTGGACGAGGGCAGCGCCTCGGTGGCAGAGATCCAGCCCGACGGCCCGGCCCACGCGCTGCTTGCCGCGCTGCTGCACGAGACCGGCGCCGGACCCACCGCCGTGTGCTTCCTGCCGGGTGAGCGCCGGCCCGCCCTCGGCCCCCGCCCCGTCCCCGACCCGCGCCGGGCCCTCCCAGCTAACCGTGTCTTGGTCCTCCTTGCAGGAGGCTTCGACAGCTTTCAAGCCTGCTGCCCCGATCTGTGCTCTGAGTCCCCCGGCCCCGCGATGCCACCCGAAAGCAGCCGCTCCGACCCCAGGGCTCCCTCGTATGACCAGGTGAGTTGAGATCAGGGCTCCTTGTCAGTGTCATGCAGGGTAGGCGCCCCTGGGGAAAGAGTCTGCCATTTGTGGATGCAGGAGTCTGTCCATGTCCACGGTCACCTAAGGGTGTGTGTGTGTGTGTGTGTTTCCGCCCCCAAATGGGAGCACACCTTTGTGTGTGCCTGGCGGTCGTTGCTGGTGTGCATCTCTGTGAGTCTGCGTATGTCCTGTGAGCAGCAAAATTTGGGGGTTTGAGGGGAATGTGTGTATCTTTGTGTGTGTATCTCTGTATGTCCCCTTGGGTCCTCCTGGTATTCCGGAGTCTGATCCTTAGACAGGGATCCCTGGCTAAGAGCTCCTCTTGCCTGGGCCAGTCTGCCCTGTTTCTGTCCCGCTGGTGTTCAAGCCCTCCAGGCTTGGGCTGAGACCTCACCACTGTCCCTCCCCCTTCCCGTTCAGGGTGGCCCTGTGGAGATCTTGCCCTACCTGTACCTGGGCAGCTGCAGCCATTCGTCGGACCTGCAGGGGCTGCAGGCTTGCGGCATCACAGCCGTCCTCAACGTCTCAGCCAGTTGCCCCAACCACTTTGAGGGCCTGTTGCGCTACAAGAGCATCCCGGTGGAGGACAGCCAGATGGTGGAGATCAGCGCCTGGTTCCAGGAGGCCATTGGCTTCATTGGTAAGAGGCGGGCCTCAGGCCCAGGACCTGCTGGAGCTCCAGGGGAAGGGGCTGGGGCACTTGTCTCCTTCCCTGCCCACCTTCCCGTCTGACCCCCCTCTCCCATTTCCCTTGCAGACTCAGTGAAGAACAGCGGAGGCCGGGTGCTGGTGCACTGCCAGGCGGGCATCTCGCGCTCCGCCACCATCTGCCTGGCGTACCTGATACAGAGCCACCGCGTGAGGCTGGACGAGGCCTTCGACTTTGTTAAGCAACGCCGGGGAGTCATCTCCCCCAACTTCGGTTTCATGGGGCAGCTGCTGCAGTTTGAGACTCAGGTGCTCTGTCACTGAGGCTGGGTCCCACCATGCTCGCTCCCCCAGGGCAGAGGCACACAGAGCTGCCTGATTCCTGGGGACAGTGGGGGCCCCAGTTCCCCACAGTCCCCCTCCCCTCAGGGAGATCTGCCCCTTCCTTGGAGTTCAAAAAGCCCCCAGGTGGGCATGCTGGGTGCAGGGATGCTGGACTTTCTCACCTGGTGCTCTTCTGCTGGGGATTTGAGGGCCGGCCCTCGTTCCTCATTCCAGAAGGAGGATGGAGGGCGTGTCTGCTTCCCTCCTCCCCTGTCCTCTGACAGAAACCAACTGGACTCTACACCCACGACTCCCACTGGTCCGATCACCATGTTGGAGCCCTTGGCAGCCTGAGGGCTCTAAGGAACGAGCTGTGACAACCAGGAGCCCTGTGTGGAGCTCGGGGAAGGGATGCGGGCGCTGTGTCTGGACCTCTCGCTTGCGTGTGTACGTGAGCGTTTCACGCCTGTGTTGGCATTGGAAAGTTATTTGTGTTCAACTGACATTTAACACTCCCTCCCCCACTTCCTCCCAGCCCTGTGGGCGGGGGTGGGAAACTTAGCACTTTATATTTATACGGAACATTGAGGATGTGTCAATAAAATATTGTTTTGTTTAAGAAACAACTTCTCAAGTGTCTGACCTCAAGTCAGTGCCTGGGGAAGTGCTCAAAAGCTGTTTCTTTTCTTTTTTTGATAAGTTTATTTATTTATTTATTTTTGGCTGTGTTGGGTCTTCGTTGCTGCGCAGGCTTTCTCTAGTTGCGGTGAGCGGGGGCTACTCTTTGTTGCGGTGCGTGGGCTTCTCATTGCGGTGGCTTCTCTTGTTGCAGAGCACGGGCTCTAGGCGTGCAGGCTTCAGCAGTTGTGCCGCACGGGCTTCGTTGCTCCGCGGCATGTGGGATCCTCCCGGACCAGGGCTCGAACCCGTGTCCCCTACACTGGCAGGCGGATTCCTAACCACTGTGCCACCAGGGAAGTCCCCCAAAGCTGTTTCTTAATCAGACCTTCCCTTCCCTTGTGTGGCGGGGTCTGGGAAATGGAAGGAGGAAGGTGCAGGGGTGACCTCACCGCGCAGCCCAGTCCTCCCTGTGCTGGTGTCCTTTCCTAGGCAGCCTTCTGTCTCCAGAGCTGAAAGTGATGGTTTCTGGGAGGCTGGCTCCAGCCTTATTCCAGTTACCAGCTTTGGTCCTGTTGGGGAGAAGACTGTGTTTACAATTCAGAGCTGGACTCCGCACTGCCCTGGTCAGACCCCGCTTCCTTTCTGGAACATGTGGATGGATGTGTGCGTGTGTGTGTGTGTGTGTGTGTGCAGCCACATGTGTGGCTCTTCCTCTGGGCGTGGGTGTCTATTCTTGGCCTGCACACACCTATGTGTCCCAGATGTTCCTACATGCCTGCATGTCTGCGTGTGCCTGTGGCTTCCCTGGGCTGTGTGTAACGTGCGCCCACGCTGGGGCAGTGCAGCCTGTCACCTCTTCTCCCACACCTCCGGGCTGGGTCCCCAGGCCTCAGAATGCCTGTCCCTTCCGGGGGTCATGGCAGCCCCTGATCCAGAGCTCCTTCCTGTCCCCAGAAAGCATGTGGCCTGGTGTCTGGTATGGAGGACAGGTCACCTGGGATGGGCTTAGTTGTTTTTCACACCCATCAACTACCACGTCTTCACTGAACATTGGTTACGTGGCCAGCGTGGACCGCCGATGAGACATGGGCCCAGCCTGAGCCAGAAGTGGAGGGTGCTGGAAAGGGGGTGCTGTGATTTGCCCGAGAGCATGGGGTGCTGAGGCCCTTGAGGACAGCTCAGCGTGGGCAGGTCCTGCATCAGCCTCCACTCTGATGCTCCCAGCCACTCGGAGTGTCATCTGGCTACCTCTATTTTGTCCTTCCAAACTTGGTGCAGGCGTCACCCCTGCAGAATGACGACTGTTGCTGCGGGTGTTCTGAGCGCCTGGCAGGGCGCGCCTGAGTAGGGCAGTGTAGTTTGACAGTTAGGGGGCCTGTTTTGCTTTACCTCTCTGTGTCTTAGTTTCCTTGTCTGTAAAATGGGGTTTTGTCATTAGCTCCCACCTCTTAGGGTGGTGTTGAGGGTTACTCCAGTCAATCAAGGTAAAGCCTTAGCCCAGGAAATGTGAGTTACTGAAGGTCCGAGAAGTGAAGGTTTTCAGGTGTGTAGTTGCCTGGACGCTGGTGAGGGCAGGGCCCGTGGTCTGCTTGGCCCTGTGCCCAGAGTCTGGCAGGGGTGGGTGCCCACTCTACATGGCCGAACGAGGGACAAAGCCTGCCCGCTGTGCCTCATTCCCTCTACTCTGGGGGTGTGTGAGGTGCTCCCTGGCGGGGACTGAGCAGAGCTAGGGGTTGTTATCAGGGCTTCTGCAGGCCCTGAGTGTGTCTGTTTGGACCTGTCCACAAGGCCCACACCCAGCTCGGGGAGGGTGGGGGGCATCTGGGGCCCTGAGTTATCGGAGCCTTCCCGCGCCCCAGCTACTTCTCACACGAAACAGGACTGGTGGCTGAGGCCGCTGTCCATTGCCCCTCACCCCTGCCTCATTGCATCCTGTCTCCACCCCACCATACTGCACCCTCCCCTCTCCGTGTTTTTAAGTTGGCCTTTCAAGCAAACTGCGTTTCTTTCCCTTCCTCCCTTCCTTTTAAATTTATTTATTAAAAATTTTAAAATTGTGGTAAAAAAGATGTAACAAAATGTACCATCTTTACCATTTTTAAGTGTGCACTTCGATAGCATTAAGCGTGTTCACTCACGTTACTGTGAAACAGATCTCCAGAACTTCTCCGTCTTGCAGAATTGAAACTGTACCCGTTAGACAACAAGTCCCCATTTCCCCCTCCTTCAGCTCCTGGCAACCACTGCTCCACCATCTGCCTCTGAATCTGACTTCTCCAGATACCCCATGTAAATGGACTCATGCACCACTTGTCCAGTTGTGATTGGCTTATGTCACCGAGCACAATGCCCTCAAGACAAACTGGCTTTCTTATCTACGAATCTGTTTCTCTACCCGAGCAGAGTGATTGTTGTCCATCCCTACGAATGTTAACACCCTGCCTGGGCAGCTGGGCCACCTGTCTTCATCACGTTCTCCCCATGATTCTGACCCCTAC
This sequence comes from Delphinapterus leucas, assembly GCF_059928025.1. NCBI lineage: Eukaryota > Metazoa > Chordata > Mammalia > Artiodactyla > Monodontidae > Delphinapterus > Delphinapterus leucas. The sequence goes on from NC_143141.1 coordinate 10,275,862, forward strand.
CTTTTGAGAAACAGTGGATTCCAGCCAGGGCAAGACGCCGAGCAACCTCAGCTCTGTCATTTCCCTTCACTGGATGTTGGTGGGGAGGGTGTCCCCAAATCCTTCAACTCCAGGATTTAAATCCAGGTGGGCCCTTGGTGACCAGGCTCCGAGGATGGGCCTTTTGAGAGGCCAAGGGGTACAGAGGAGGGGGAATATGGGTAAGGAGCTTTAATTCCTGCACCTGTGAAATGGGGCTAAAATGCCGATTTTGTAAGGCTGTTGTGGGAGTGACAGGGGTAGCACCCATGTGAGGGTCTAGGTACCCAGAAGTTCCACTTTTCCACAAGGCAGGCTCCTCTGGGGGTGCTGGTTGTCCCTGGTGGGCAGTTTGTGGGTTTCACTGATCCCGGTTCTTGTGATTGTTTACTGTTCTGTGTGTATACTACAATAAAAGCTTATAAAAACGTAGTGAGTTTTTCCTCCTTCCACAGTCAGACTGCGGGCGCCTCAGGGTCTCAGGTAGTCTTCCCCACATCTGAGCACAGGGCAGGGGCAGGAAAGGGGTCTCCCCAGGTTTGAGGATGAGGTTCCACCCAGCACTGCCATCTCTCACTTTTCTGCGACGTTTCTCTGCCCCCTGGTGGTGGGAGGGGACCTGAGAAGAGATACACCCCCAAGTGGGACCCCCCCCCCCTACCCGCAGCGTGCCTAGCGCGTGGCTTCTCCCCACCCTCTCGCCCACTTCAGCCAAGCCGGGAAGGATCTGACCAGGATCCAGAAGCTTCGGGCCTGGGCTGGGAGGGGAAGCGCAGGCAGCAGAGGGCGGGGCTGCAGGTGGGGTTGGTTGGGAGGGGCTGCAGGTGAGGGCTGGAAAAGCTGCTATTTAAGGGGGGGGGCCGTTGACCATAAGTTTATAATTAGGCTGCCTCATCTCGTGGGAATTGGTGCTCCTGCTAGCTGAGGGGCCAGAGAGGCCCATCTCCGGCAGCATGAGCATAGGAGGCCTCTGGCCATGGGTGCTGGCTCTGCTCTCTTTGCCCGGTAAGTGGGTTGCCTCGCCCTACTGCCCCCGTCGTTTTGGTTCTAGCCTGCGGAGTCCTGGGGGCGGCCAGAGGGTGTGGCTGGAGCCCGCAAGGGATGGGAATTGATCTGCTTGGGTCAGAGAATGGGCTTCCAGGGATGTTCCTAGAAGCCAGCTCCTGGGGGGCCGGGGAGGACCTCCGGAGGACGCTGGGAGCAGAGGGCCTGCCTGGCAGGAGAGGGCAGGAGTGACGCTCCAGGCGTTCGTGCTCTGCTGGCCATGCCAGGCTTGCCCAGGCTGAGCCCATTTCCAGACCCCTGGGCTGACGAGGGGGGCAGGGGGCAGGGTCTGAGGCTAGCCCGCACCCAGCTGTCAGCGTTGGAGACTGAGGTCTGTCCCCATCTTCCTCCCTCTTGCTGCCTCCCCTGCCTCATACACACCCAGACACTTGGAGCCTGGGGCTGCCTTTTGAAGTCCAGTCTCAGTCCCGCTAAGGGAGCTCCTTCCTCAAAGTTGTCCAGGCTTCAGCAGCAGGTGGGGCTGACAGGGGGGGCCAGGCAGGCTCCCAGGACTCCCTCCTGGAGACCTATCTTTGTGAAGGGCCTGGGTCTTGCCGTCTGACACCCCACTCCCACCCCACCTCATGTCCTGTCATCCTGTGTCACCATTGGGGGCACTCTGGCCATCGTGCATATGTACCTGTGTGTCTGGGCCAGGTTTCATCCTAGGAGTGCCCTCGGCCTCTCGCTGCCCAGGAGTCTGTGGGACCAGATTCTCAGAAGACCTCACCCCTGAGGGGACCCAGACGTCTTGGGATAAGGACATCCCTGCAATTAACCAAGGTGAGGGCACTGTGTCTTCTCTTGGGGTTTGGGGTATGAAGTTGTCCATGTGGCGCGTGAAAACTGTGCTGAATGCTCAGAGAACAGAGAAAGCTGGGAGGAAACGTGCCAGCTTTCTTAGTGGGTCTTGGAGAGTAATGGTTCCACGGGCAAATTCTTTTTTTTTTTTTAATTTTATTTATTTTTTATACAGCAGGTTCTTATTAGTTATCTATTTTATACATACTGGTGTATATATGTCAATCCCAGTCTCCCAATTCATCCCACCACCACCATCACGGGCAACTTCTTAAGTCTATTTTTCTGCATCTTCTCGACTGGGTTGTTACTTTTATTAAGAAGGGGGAAAACAAGAGGTTTATAAAAAAAATGGAGAGCCCCGTACTTTTATCAGGCCAGGTCTGGTGTTGAATAGAGTCATTAGTGGCTGTTTGGAAACAGGTCAGCCAACTGGTTCAGGATGACCTGCAGGTGTGAGGCGCTGGTGGGGGGAGGTCCAAAGACCGGGAAGCGTGAGTCTCTGGCCTCCCTGCCTGGGGATTTCAGCTGAAGAATGAGAACATACAGATAACCTGGGACAAAGCTAGTAGAAATAAAGACTGGAGTTCAGAACGGGGTTGGGGGTAAGGGGTAGGGGATGGGAATCTGCCGCATGTGGTCTGCACCTCCCCTTCCTCTGTGAAAAGCTTGAGCAGGGCCGTTCACCACCTTTAGGTCACTGTGGCTGGTTCTGGCCATCTCCAGACCAATCTGAGGCCTCCTGGGCATTGCTTTCCAGCTGCTGTGGAGGATTCTCTCTGCTAGGGCTGCTGGTGGCCCAACGACCTGTGAGCCTAGTGTAGTACCGGCCATAAAGCCCTTGACCGGGAGGCTCACACCCTCCCCAGCTGCTGAGAATGTTGACTGCTAAGGCCTCGCAGCTGGAGACCCTCGGCCAGGGATACCTGGGAAGCTATGCCCTGCCCTGCCCCGGGCGGCCCAGCCACAGCGACTCATACAGGACGTGGGTCTGGCCCCATGCCTCCAGGTGGGATAAGTCTGTAGTGCCACTTGGGGTCCAGAGCTCCTATGGGGTCCGGCTGGGGCTCTTCCCCAGCGCTCTTCACCTCTCCCTGCTTCCACCATCAATCACCTGCAGATGGCTCCCTGGCTCAGGCTCTGCTTCTAGGGAACCCAACCTCCAGGATGCCAGGCACTCTTCTAAGGTTCCTGCTGGGGCTGATATCCTAGTAAAGAGGCTGTGGAGAGGGCTGCCAGCTGTGGCAGAAAACGAGGCTGGAGGGAGGGAGAGGGGGAGGGGGGAAGGGGAGGGCAGGAGCCAGTACCCACCCTCCTATGGTGGTGCAGGCTGGCGTTTCTGTCACTTGCCACTCTAAGGGTCCTGAGTGTCACACTGATGGGTAGGGGTGAGGTGGGCTGGGAGACCGTGTTCTGAGGAGTGTGGCTTGGGCTGGAGCCGAGGATGAAGACAACTGGAAGAATGGCATCTTCCTGAGAGCAGAGGGCCTCAGACGCAGGAGCTGGGACTGGATTTTTTTTTTTTTTTTGGCCACGCCATGGGCTCACATGCGGGATCTTAGTTCCCTGACCAGGGAGCAAACCCGTGCCCCCTGCAGTGGAAGCGTGAAGTCCTGACCACTGGACCGCCAGGGAAGTCCCTAGACCTGGCTTGTGTGGATCTCAGGAGAAGTGCACCTTCTGAGCAGGGGAAGGGTGAGATCGGGCTGAGAAGCATTGCACACGTTTGTAGACTGGGACTCGGGCTGTGTGACCTGCCTGAGGTCACTTGCCTGTGGGACAGCCTCAGAGCCGGAAGGAGGATGGACCCTGGGGTTGCCTGGCCTGGCAGCCAGGGTCTCTCCTGGGCCTGTCCTCAAGTCTGTGCTGTGGAGGGCATGGACCCACACACGCCCCTCCCTTCCTTCCCAGGGCTCATCCCAGAGGAAACCCCAGAGAGCAGCTTCCTCCTCGAGGGGGACATCCTCCGGCCGGTGCGTGTGAGCATGCGTACACACACGTGGGTGTAAATAACCTCACAGGTAGTGTCAGAGACCTTTGAGTCCACCCCTTGGCATCATGGGGGGGTGACGTGTGAGGGATCCACCTTTGCTGCTCGTAGCTCTTCTTGCCGAAGTCAGAGCGAATGTTCTGCTAGGAATAAGCCAGCCTGAGGGAGGGTGACCTCTGCAGTGCTGGCAGCAGTCAGCCTGAGAGGGCTTCCTGAAGGAGGGGGTTTGGACTTTCAAGACCCAGCTTGCTACCCTACCCGGGGGAGGTGCTCAGGGAGTATCGGGACAAAGGAAGAGGTAAGCACAGGTTGGCAGAGTGGCCGGTGGGGCTATAGGGAGGTGTTTGTGGGGAACATCGGTGGTGGGAGCAATGGTCTCGGGACGACGGAACAAGAAGTAACACAGGAACCATCCTGCCCAGGGGTGGGGGCAGGCTCAGAAAGGGAGAAGCCTGGATGGGAATAGGGGCGACTTGCATTGCCATCTTTTAGGAGACACTTGCCTAAATTGGGGCGAGGGTGGGCAGAAGACTCCTGAATAGGACAGTGGCCTGGTGTGAGCTAGACTGTGCCCCTGGTCTGAGGCTGTCCACTGATGGCACAGTGTAAGGCTGGGCCGAAGACTGAAGGCCAGCCTGGGGCAGGGCAGGAACCCCCGGGGCCGGGCGAGGCCCCTGTTCCCAGTCACCCAGTGAGTGCCGGGGGTAAAAGCAGAATCCAGTAAAACCTTTGGTACCAGTGGGGCAGGACGTGCTGGGGTGCTCTGAAGCCCAGGCTTCAGAGTTGGCAGAAGAATAAAGAAAGTTGCTAAGGCCATGGGTGTTGCCTTAGAATCAGCCCGAGGAGGACTGTGTCCCCATCTTCCCACCTGCGCGTTCAGAGGAGCTCTGTGGGCTGCTGTGCTCCAGGAAGGAGTGGGGGGGGGCGCTGCTGGTGGAGCTGAGCCCCTCTGAACTAGGCCCCCTGGGGTGCTGGGATTCCTAGCCAGCCTCTTCATTTTGTCTTGTTTCTCTTCTTGATAGAATAAGTTGTAAGTTCTATGTTATGTAGAAGAAAGGGTTGTGCTGTGCGTCATAACTCACGGAGCTGGCCCGCTGACTTCCCAGCTTCTATCCCATTTCTAATGACCAGCTATGCTCATGTACCCAGGGAGGTCTGCGGCTCACATCTTTAGGGCTCCCATGGCTGGAGGTGTGGCACCCTTGGGGGCGGGAAGCTTGGCTGACCGGGGTCCCTGAGCTGCCCTCTCTCCTCAGAGCCCTTTCCAGCTGTTCTCAGCGACCAAAAACAAGTGGCCCAAGAACGGTGGCGTAGTGGAGGTCCCCTTCCTGCTCTCCAGCAAGTATGGTGAGTGAGCCAGCCCCTCATTCCCAGTGCAGCCCAGGCTCCTCTCTGGGTTTTTGTTCCCTCTTCCCCTGCATCTCTGCGCCCCTTCTACCGCTACCACCCAAGTAGCCCTTCTACCAGAAGCCCTTCTATCCCTGCTGGCCCCTGAGCTGGGAGGCTAAAATCCTGGAGGAGCTGATGGGAAAGGTACATCTAGGGACTGTCTGATCCATTTCAAGACCAAATGGTCCAGAGGACAGTTATCTGCCCCAGGTCACACAGCCAGGGTCTGTCTGGAACCCTGCTTTCTTCTCCCCACACCATCGCACTGCCCTTTCTAGACATTCCGTTTTGGGGGAGTGATCTGAAGCTTGGTTCCCTCCCCAAGTGCAGACTTCCAAGGCGCTGCAAGGGCTCTAGGGGCTGGGCTGGGGCATCAGCCAGGGTGTCTCCTCTTCAGATAAGCCCAGCCGCCAAGTCATCCTGGAGGCGTTTGCTGAGTTTGAGCGCTTCACGTGCATCAGGTTTGTTGCCTACGAGGGCCAGAGGGACTTCATTTCCATCGTCCCCATGTCTGGGTAAGTGCTTCCGGGTATGTGTGCAAGTGTGTGTACTCGTGCATGTGCGGGGTGAGAGCCACAGCTGTCTTCAGTTCAGCCTGGAATTAACAAAGCTGTGGTCAAAGACCTGTGTCTGGGCCTCTGCCCCGGGTCCAGAGTACCCCTGCCCATCTGAGTGGTTTGCCCAGTGCGAGCTGGACCTACAGATACTCAGGGCAGGAGGTGGAGGAGACGTGGGCAAGGAGGTGCTCGACTCTCCTTTAAAGAGCCCTCAACTCCATCTCTGGGGAGATTTTGTGGCCTGGGGACTGAGTGCAGGTTTCATGAGACAGACCTGACCTCAGATCTGGGTTCCGCAGTGCAGGAACCAGGTGACTCTGGAATGTCCCTTAACTTCCGAGCCCCTTCTGCCTTCTCTCTGCAATGGGGGTGATGGCAATACTGCATTCCTAGCTTGCTAGGGGCCTAACAGAATGTGGGTGAGCTTTGACTTGGGGCTCCCCACGTGGGGACATTCACGTAATGAGCTGCTTCCGTCATCCACATTAGTATCGGCTCCTCTCAGTGCAGGCTGCAAAGGGGGTTCCAGTACACCCCCTTGGCAGAGGGCCAGGCAGTCAGGGGACTTGGGGCCAGCAGGCTCGGGACTAGAGCCCAGGATGGGGACTAGCTGTTGGTGCTCACTTACCCCAGGTCTTGGGAGGAGGGGTGAGGGTCCTGGGTCTGCCGATTCTCTGGGCTGGTGCCCACCCAGCGCTCTCATGGCCCTGCAGGTGCTTCTCGAGCATAGGGCGCAGTGGAGGGATGCAGGTGGTGTCCCTGGGGCCCAGCTGTCTCCGGAGGGGCCCGGGCATCGTCCTGCACGAGCTCATGCACGTGCTGGGCTTCTGGCACGAGCATTCGCGAGCTGACCGGGACCGCTACATCCGTGTGAACTGGAACGAGATCCTCCCAGGTGAGCCGGGTTGTGAAAGGCCAGGCTAGGCCAGGGGACTAGGGGGTGCGGGGGTGGGAGAGGTAGTCCTGCTGGGAGAAGGTGGCAGGAGGCATGGTCCAGGCCTGAGGAGTTGCCCGGCTATTTGGGAGTGGTCGTCCATCTTCCCCACTCCCTGCCTGTCTCCCATGGGGAAGGTGGGGTTCCTGCTTGCCTCCGAGACCTGGAGAATAGTCCAGATGCTGCAGCTCTGGGCCCTGAGCCTTCACTGCCACCCACAGTTACCCCGAGCTAGGGCAGAAATTTGCTGTGCGCCTCGTTTCTCTTCACGGACACCGGCAGTTACCTGAGGATGGAGTTGATGGTCTTAGGAATCTCGCTTGCTCATACTCAGCTAGTAGCCCCTCATGCTCTGGACACTGCTGTGTGGAGTCAGGGCAGGGACTGTGTTCCAGCCGGGGCGCTGAGCCGAGACGGAAGTCCTGGAGGTAGTGGGCCAAGTGTCAGACACAAGAGGCGCAGGGCAGTCCTGTGCGGCTTGGTGTGTGTGAGATGGGTGCTGATGGGCACCTGGGACAGAAAGTACAGGGAGGCCAGGCTCTAAAAGGTGGCAGTGGGAAAGCTGAGGCTGGTCTGGGGAGTGGGCCACTGCACTGAATGCCAGGGAGCAGCAGCTGGGTGCAGGGTATGGTGCCGGGGATCTGACTCCAGCAATGCAGGGACCCTGACCTTTGGCAGAGGGGGACAGCCTGCTGCAGGAGGTGAGGGGAGTCCAGACAATCGCTTTGTGAGGGAGGGAAGCAGAGGAGATAAGTGATGACTTGGGTTTGGGGGTATGGAAACAGAAGAAGATTTGGAAGGCTTCCTGTAAGCGGAGGCTTCTGGTGTGAGCGCCTTTGCTGCTGCTGTGGGGTTAGCCAGGTGAAATGGTCAGAGGTGGAGCCCAAGATGCATGCATGGATGCCCCTCCACTCCAAGAAGGGGATGGGAAGATGGGTAGCACCTCTCAGTGGGACGGAGATTGGAGCTTGAGATCAGAGATTAGTCTAGGTAAGTGGGGAGGAGACAGTGACAACATAGCCTGAAAATAGACTATAATCCTTTTAAGTGCTCATGGAGGGACTTCCTTGGTGGTCCAGTGGTTAGGACCCTTCCACTCCAGGGGCACGGGTTCAATCCCTGGTCATGGTGCCACCAAAAAAAAAAAAAAAAAGCTTAAGTGCTCATGGAATTCTTGTAAAAACTTATGATAGCCATAAAAACTTCAAATCTGAAAAAGTAGAGTTAATACAAACAGTTTGATCATGATGTAAAAAGTAGAAACTAATAATAAAATGAAAAACTTTATCCAACTGGAAATTAAAATTTAAAAAACAACAAACCTTTCTTTTAGCTATGAAGTAAAAGAAATTGCAGGAATTCTTAAAACATAAAAACACCTTAGAACCAATGGTTCACAGCTAAAGCAATGCACAGGGAAAACGTGTAGACAAATACTTACATCAATAAACAGAGAGAACAAATTAGGCATTTCAGGGCTTCCCTGGTGGTGCAGTGGTTGAGAGTCCGCCTGATGATCCAGGGGATACGGGTTCGTGCCCCGGTCCGGGAAGATCCCACATGCCACGGAGCGGCTAGGCCCGTGAGCCATGGCCGCTGAGCCTGCGTGTCCGGAGCCTGTGCTCCGCAACAGGAGAGGCCACAACAGTGAGAGGCCCGCGTACTGCAAAAAAAAAAAAAATTAGGCATTTCAATCCAAGTTAAGAAAAAAATGAAAGCAGGAGGAAATTACTGAAGGTAAAAGCAGAAATTAATGAGTTAGAAAACAAACAGCACTAATAAACTGAAAAGCTGTTTTGCTTTTGTTTCTTAACAATAAAACAAGTTAAACACCAGCTACCCTAATGGAAAAAATTGCCTAAGAATGGACAAAAAAGAGAATACATTTTACTTAGTTAATATGTACAGAACAAACTGCTAAAATATGCAAACTAATAACAGTAATTAACTGGAGGTGGGGAGGCGGGGACTCAGGAGGGGGGCGGAGTGGGAGATTGAACCAAGCAGTCTACTGGGCAGGTATTTTCAGGCAGGTGATGGGATATAAAGGGGTTGGAATTCCATTTTAGTGGTAAGGAGGCTGCTGGTGACCATGGGTGGGTGTGGAGGTGGCTGGCTGGGTCTGGGGGTTTGGAGGGTGCAGCTCTTCTTTCAGAGGCTCACTGTGAAGGGCAGGACTTGACGGAGGGAACCTAGCCCCTCCCAGGCCTGGAGGAGCCAAGTGCCAGGGAGAAGCAGGTGCTCTGGCCGATGGCAAAGGGCTGGACTCCACACCCGGGGGTGGGGGTAGGGGATAGGGGGCGGGTGCTGTTGGCCCGAGGCAGGGAGAGCAGGTGGCTTTGCTTCTGGGAACGGGCTATCCCCACCGCACACGATGGGCTCAAGGGCCCGGCCTCTAAGGCTGGGGTGGGGAGTAGGCACTTTATCTCGCCGGTAGGGGGCGTCCAAGACACTCTTAGCAGCGTGTGTCTTCGTGGAAGCTGCAGGTCGTATAAAGATAGTCTCATACAGGGTGAGCTTGAGAGGAGGAGAAAGGTGGAGAGAAGTCTTAGGGGGCGATGGCGGGCCACCACCAGGTCCCTGTGCTTGCACATCAGCTGGTGCAGGTCTGGAACCCTCTCAGGGCACGGAGGAGACAGGGATCAGGGATCAGTGGCGGGGGTGGGGAGATGCACATCTGGCTGTAGTTTTGGACCCCTAGGCTCAGGTAGGCTGTACATTTCCAGAAAGCCCCTATCGCCTACCCTTCCTCCCCTGGCCCTCTTCCCACATCGCCAAGTATTTTTTCAGGCTTTGAAATGAACTTCATCAAATCTCGGAGCAGCAACATGTTGGTGCCCTATGACTACTCGTCAGTGATGCACTATGGGAGGTGAGGACCCCCTTTCCTTGCTTCCTTCCCTCTGCGCTGCCATGCCAGCTCCTGCCGTGGTCTGGGCTCAGGCCCTTGCCTGCTTGGGTTTCAGGCTCGCCTTCAGCCGGCGCGGGATGCCCACCATCACGCCGCTCTGGGCCCCCAGTGTCCAAATTGGCCAGCGATGGAACCTGAGCGCCTCTGACATTGCACGTGTCCTCAAGTTTTATGACTGCAGCCCGCTTGGCCGTGATCCCCGTGCAAAAGGTGAGTGACGGGGGACAGAGTGATTTGGGGAGCCAAAGGAGGCTCCTGTGTTGAGGTGGTGTGAGCGAGGGTCAGGTGCTAGGAGGTGAGGCTGTAGAGGTGAGCACGGGGAGATCACCAGGGCCTCACTGCAGGAGATGCAGAAAACGCACGTGAAAAAATTAACCCTCACTGGTGATTATAAAACTGTTAGATATAGGAATAGAGGTCACTTTTTTAAGTTTAACGTACCTACCAAAAACCCAGAGCAAAACTCATTTTTAATGTCAAAACATTAAAATTGGGACCAAGACAAGTTTTTCCACTATTGTCCCATCTATTCAACAATGTAGTGAAAGTCTTAGCCATTGTGGTACGACAAAATCAAAAGTCTGAGGTTTGGGAAGGAAGCAAAAATTGCCACTATTCATAGATGACTACATTGAAAGTAGCAATCTATAAACAAATTACTAGAACTAATAAGAATTTTAAAAAGTAAATATAATCAATATATAGAAATCAGTTTTATTTCTGTATATCAATAGTTAGGAAACATAATTCTTAAAGATACCATTATAACAGTGAAGATAAAGTTCTAAGGAGTAAATCTGACAGAAGCTATATAAAACTTTATGGAAAAAAACCTTATTACAATCGTTAAAGAATACTTAAGTAAATACAGAGATGTATCATATTAAAAGGAAGACAATATAAAAATGTAATTCTCTACTGATCTACAGACTCAATAAATTCCTGCTGAAAATCCCAATAAGTTTGGAGATCTTGACAAGTGAGTCTAAAATCTGTATTAGAAATGCAAAAGGCCAATAATAGCCCAGACACTCCTGAAGAGAAAAAAGTGGAGGGACTGCCCTAGCAGACATGAAGTTACGTAGATTATAAAATGTCTTTATATATATATATATAAAACATATAAATGTATAAATGCATATATTCATATATGTACACAGAATGTATATAAAATACCTTTATATAAACGTGTAGCAATGGTACAAGGGTAGATAATTGCCCACTGAAACAGAATGGAGAATTCAGAAATGAATCGTCCTCAGAAGTGGACACTTGATAAAAGGGCATTGATCACTAGGGAAAGAATAGGGTAGCCATTAAATAGCTCTAAAGACAACTAGTTATCCATTTTATTTTTTTATTATTTTTTAAAAATTTATTTTATTTATTTATTTTTGGCTGCGTTGGGTCTTTGTTGCTGTGCATGGGCTTTCTCTAGTTGTGGTGAGCAGGGGCTACTCTTTGTTGCCATGCGCTGGCTTCTCATTGCAGTGGCTTCTCTTGTTGCAGAGCACGGGCTCTCGGTGCGTGGGCTTCAGTAGTTGTGGCTCGCGGGCTCTAGAGCACAGGCTCAGTAGTTGTGGTGCATGGGCTTAGTTGCTCCACCGCATGTGGGATCTTCCCGGACCAGGGCTCGAACCCGTGTCCCCTGCATAGGCAGGCAGATTCTTAACCACTGCGCCACCAGGGAAGTCCCTAGTTATTCATTTAAAAAAATGAATTTCTAATTCATCATGCACAGAAATTCTAGTTGTATACAAGACTTCCATGTAAACCAAAAAAAACTCTAAAACTTTTTAGAAGAAAATATAGTAAAATGTCTTCATGACCTTGGAATAGGTAAGGACTTTTTTTAAATAAGACAGGCAACATGAGACAAAGCTGGAAAAATTTAAAAATCCAACTACATTGATCATAATAAATACTATTTATTAAAAGACATAAAAGTGAAAATACAAGTTACAGATCAGAAGAGAATTTTTGTAACTAATTGTACTCAAGGTATATTAAAAAAAACTTTTAGAACTTAGTAAGAAAAAACCCCACAAAGTAGAAAAGGCGAGAGACTTAACAAGCAATTCACAGAAGAAACCAAATTGGGAAACACAGGATATTCAACATCATTAATAATTGGGGAAATGCAAATAAAGACCACAGTACCTTTTTATACCCCTTAAATTGGTAGAAATTTAAATGTCAGATACGACCAAATACTAAGAAGAATATGAAGCAGTGATAACATTCATACTCTGCTATAGGAGTGTAAATTGCTGCAACCACTTTGGGAAACAATCTGATTTCTTATGAAGCTGAAGTGTATACGCCCCATGACCCTACTCCTAGGTCTTGTTGCATGTGTGTGCCCCCAACTCCAGCCATAGACAATCACTAATCTACATTCTGTTTCTATAGTTTTGCCTACTCTGGACATTTCATATAAATGGAATCATACAGTATGTGATCTTTTGTGACTGGCTTCTTCACTTAGCATCATGTTTTCAAGGTTCGTCCATGTTACCGTGTGTATCAGTACAGTTGACCCTTGATCAACGTGAGTTAGGGGTGCTGACCCTCCGCGCAGTCAGATCTGCCTATAACTTTACAGTCAGTCCTCCGCATCCTTGGATACACCAACCATGTATCGTGTAGTACTGTGAATATTTTACTGGAAAAAAAAAAATTCACGTATAAGTGGACCCATGCAGTTCACAGCTGTGTTGTTCAAGGGTCAACTATACTTCATTCATTTTTGTTGTTGAATGATATACCACATTTTGTTTATCCATTTATCAAAGGATCTTTGGGTTATTTCTACTTTTAGGCTATTATGAATAATGGTACTGTGAACATTCATGTATAAGATTTTATGTGGACATATATATATATTTTTTAGATGTTGGGGGTAGGAGTTTATTAATTTATTTATTTTTGCTGCGTTGGGTCTTGGTTTCTGTGCGAAGGCTTTCTTTAGTTGTGGCAAGCCGGGGCCACTCTTCATCGTGGTGCGTGAGCCTCTCACTGTCGCGGCCTCTCGTGCTGCGGAGCACAGGCTCCAGACGCGCAGGCTCAGTAGTTGTGGCTCACGGGCCTAGTTGCTCCACGGCATGTGGGATCCTCCCAGGCCAGGGCTCGAACCCGTGTCCCCTGCATTAGCAGGCAGATTCTCAACCACTGCGCAACAGGGAAGCCCCGGGCATATATTTTCTTTTCCTTTGGATATATACTTAGGAGTGGAATTTCTGGGTCCTTTGGTGACTCCATATTTAACTGCTAAATTGTTTTCCAAATTGGCTGCACTATTTTTCATTTCTACCGGCAATGTATGAAGGTTCCACTTTCTGCAAGCCCATGTCAACACTTATTCTTCTGATTATAACCACCGCAAGTGGGTGTGAAGTGGTATCTCATTGTAGTTTTTTTTTTTATATATATTTATTTATTTGGTGTGCTAGGTGTTCGTTGCAGCACGGGGGATCTTCGCTGCTGTGTGTGGGCTCTTTTTATTTGCGGTGTGTGGGCTCTTAGTTGTGGCATGCGGGATCTAGTTCCCTGACCAGGGATCGAATCTGGGCCCCTTGCATTGGGAGCACAGTCTTAACCACTGGACCACCAAGGAAGTCCCTCGTAGCTTTGATTTGCATTTCCCTAATGACTTTGAACATCTCTTTATGTGCTTATCGGTCATCTGTATATTTTTGGAAAAATGTCTGTTCAAGTCTTTTGCCCGTTTTTCAGTTGGGTTGTCTTTTACTGGTGAGTTGTAGGAATTCTTTATATATTCCAGATACATGTTCCTTATCAGATATATCATTTGGAAATATTTCCTCACATGTTATAGTTTAACTTTCTAGATGGTGTCCTTTGAATATAGACATTTAAAATTTTGATGTGAAGTCCAACTTATCTATTCTTTTATCACTGTATTTTTGGTGTCATATCTAAGAAGGACTTGCCTAACTCGAGGTCATGTAGATTTAATCCTATGTATTTTGCATGTGACTATCTAGTTCCAGCACCATTTCGTAGACTATTCTTTCCTATATATAATCTCAAATATTACATACCTTTTGAAAAATAAAAGGAGACGTGGCAAGAGCTTTGTGGGTAACTATTTGAGGCTTGACTAACATCAGGAACAGAATTGAGAGGTGGCTAGAAGGGGTCATGGGTCAATGGAAAGTTTATCAAGATGGTGGACACACAGCAAGTTTGGATACTGAAATAATGACCCAGTGGAGAAGGGGGAATGGATTTGGGGGGGGCAGAAAAATATCTAGAACATTCAGGGAGGAGTTGCTCTTGTTGGGAGCTGGGGAACTTCCTTGGACCTAATGGAAGGAAGAAGATGGGAACAGATCCGAGTTCACATGCAGATCCTGACGTGCAGGTGAGGGGCTCCGTCCCAGGCTTTGGCGGCATAAAGAGTGAGGTGAGGTCTCCAGCCGAGAGGCTGGGGAGAAGAGGATGGATGTGAAGGAAAAGGTGTGAAGCTGCTGACTGGAGAGCAGGAGAGGAAACCCGTGAGAGACACATGGCCGGGCCACGGGTGGTGCTGGGCTGCTGGCGGAGGCGTGGTGTAGGTTAGTCACCTGGTCCTCTAGGACTGGGGTGTTGTGGGCAGTTCTGACAGAGGGGGAGGTGCCTGGGGATGTCTCCAAGGGAGGGGCTGCACCGAGGGCTGTGGAACCCATGCCAGGTGAGGAGAGGGGTTTGGAAGTAAGGAGGCTGTGGGGCAAGAAGAAGGGGTTTGGGGGCTCAGCGGGGCTGAAGGATCGTGATAGTGAAGCGAGTGGGCTGGAAGTAAAGGAGGCGGCCGTCAGAGGGTGGGCAGCCGAGACCCGTGACTTTAGCAGGTGTGGTCTTGGCAGGTCCAGGCAGGGACTGGGCTGTGAAGTCACTGGTTGAAGCATGTCAGTTCAGATTGGTCAGTGTCCTTGCATGGAAGGTATGGCTCATCGGGAAGCCTTTGGTGGGTGGGCAGGAGTGACAGGGATGAGGGCGGTGCTGAAGGGGGGCTGGGGCCGACTGGCCGGATAACTTGGGCCTGAAATGAAGAGTCTTACAAAGCAGCCGGTGGCAGCCAGCTGTGGTCCGGGAGGGGCAGTGAAGGGCCAGCAACACCCACCCCACTGAGCACACGGCCCTGGTCATGCTCACGTGTGTCCTGCTGACGCCCTGGGTTTGGGCATAGCTGCAAGTGTAGGAAAAGTTCTGGAATAGGCCTCGGATATGGGTGAGAGGTGAGGTGTTGCCCTGTACGGAGCAGCCCCGGGTGGTCTGGGTGACAGGGGCTGCAATGCTAGATCTGGGGTTTGACCATCAGAGCAGCCGGGGGTGTGGGTGGGAGGTCATGGAAGATCCCAGTGGCCTGACCTTCTGCTGGTGACCTCCGGGACCAAGCGGGGAGGGAATGGGGTGGCTCTGTGGTCCTTGTCTCTAAGGGGGAGTTGGGAGTTAGGGTCTCGAAGGCATTGGGCAGTAGCATAGCAGGAGCGTGGCGGGTCGTCGCATCCCGTGAGCTGAGTTCTAGGTCACTGTGAATGAGGCTGAAGGGGGCTCTGGCTCTCGCAGCTGCCATACACTGTCCCTCTGTGATTCTGGGACGTAACCTATCTTTCCTCCTCTAGGGCTCCAGACCCACAGCGATGGTAGGAGCCCCACTCCCGCGTCTAGACCGTACCTGCAGCAGCTCCTAAAGGCACTGTTGGCAGAATCCAGGAGCCCTGGCCCCGAGGGCTTCGGGGCTGAAGAGAGCCCACGTGTGTGGAAGCCCCCCGCCCTGAGGAGTTCTGGTGTGGAGGCCTCTGCAAGGCCCCCCCAGCCCCCAGCTTCTTCCCTAAGGTCAAGGCCTGGAGCAGTGGTTCCTGGCATTGCCCTGGAGCAGTCCTGGCAGGCCCAAGTGCCCGCTGTACCCCCAGACCCATCTCTAGAAGCAGAAGACCAGCCAGCAGTCGTCTAGGCTATTTTGGAGAACCCTGCTCTGCCAGGAGCCCATGCCCCCAGAAAACGCTTCATAAGGACACCCAGAGGTCAAGCCTGTGGCTTCTGCCCCCAAGCAGGAAGGGCATTCTATGCTCAGGGTGGCCAGGTTGTACAACCCTTGGCCCCTCTAGGCAGCACCCCGTCTTCCAGCCCCTCTGGCTACCCTGTCTAAGGCCCAGGCCTTTCCCTCTGCCCCTTGCTTGCCTGTCATGTTCCCCCAAGAGCTCCTGGGGACAGAGGGACCCTCTAGCTCTCTTGGGGGAAGGCAGGCCTGCCGGGGGATTTCTGACTCTGCCTGCTGCCATCTCCTGCCCCAGCCCTGGGGGAGTCTGGGAATGGGAGATGACCTCTTCAGGGCTCTAGGGACAGGGATCTGGAGGGGTGGTCCTCCCTGAAGGCCTCTGGGAGCCCTCCTGTAGTTGAGGCCCAGCCCCCCAGCATGGGCTAAGGGTACCTCTACCTCTCCCTCTCCCTCTCCCTCGGGTCGGCCTTGGGGGAGGGGCACCCAGTGGCTGGGACCCTGGGAGCAGCCTCGCTCCCTGATGTCTGAGTGCTGGGGATGTGGCTCTGCAGCCACAGCCTCCAGCCCTGCTCTCCAGGAGGCTTTCAGAGCCCAACTTCCTCCCCTGCCGCCCAGGGAGACGAAGAGGTGGCGGCCCTCCGGGACTGCACGTGGGAAACGGCCAGAACCCGAGGACCCTGAAGTCAGGGCTCAAAGCTGCTGTCACCCCGCATTGCTGTCTCCAGGAACCTGGTCTCTGTCCGACACCTGCCCGCCCCTCCCGGGGACTTGGCCCGAGGAGGCCCCGGAAGGTGGGAAGGGGCTGTAGGGTCCCCCTGCTGGTCTGTCTTCAGCAAAGCCCACTCATCAGCTCTGGCCTCCCCCGTGAGGGCTGTTCTCGGGCAAAGAAAGTCTCCAGGGATGCCAGTGACAAGCTGGGGGCCCCCCAGTGGTGCTGTTCTCGGGGCCCGCCTGGGGTAGAAGGGAAGCAGGAGCCCGTGCCCGTCCCAGTGGGACCAGGTCCCTCAGGTGTCTTGGGAAAAGGTAGAAATAAAGTTGGGAACTTGCTCCAGGAGTCTGGTGCTGACTGTTCTGACTACCTCATACCCGATTGCCCTGGGACCCTCAGGTGGTGAGACCCATATTCCAGAGGAGGGAAGAGACTCAGGGAAGCAAATGGTTGTGCCCAAGAGAACAGGGCTGTGCAGCCGTGAAGGGCTGCGGCGTGCCCTCTGCCGACCTCTTCACTGTGTCAGGGGGCCTGGAGCCCCTGTCCTCAGTCTATCTTGGGTTTCAGTCTTGAGTCAAGGATTTTCTGAGACTGAACATGGGCCTGATCTCATGTGTTACTGTCAGGGAAGGATCATGGTTGGGGGTGCTCTCCCAAGTCTTGCGCCCAAACGTGGGACGTGGGGTATCAGAGTTTAGAGTAGGGGAGCAGAGGCTCTGGCCACAGCAGGGTGACAGCTCCCCCTGGGAGATTCCCAAGCAAAGACTTTGGGCCAACCCTAGGATAGAGACAGTACACATACCCATTTATCAGAAATAAGTGTGGCTGTATCACGACCTGTGGGTCTCTGAATAGCCAAGCCAGGCCTCTGATACCCAGCTGGGGTTTCTCGGTGGCCACGCTGGGTCAGAGAAGGCGATGTGCTTTGTGTGCTATGAGGCCCTCCCAGCTCAGAGGCTGCCTCCATTAAGATGTGGCTTTTGATCTCGGACTCTGGGTTCTCCAGAGAGGGAGGTGGGGCTGGCTGATCCTATTGGCTCATGGGGAAGACTGCTTACTCTTTCTTTGCGGGTGATCAGGGACAAAGCTGTCCTTGTCCTCTCCTTGCCTATCACTACAGAGCCCAGGCCCCAGGCCAGCTCTGGGCCCAGGCCAGCTCTGGGCCCAGGCCTGTTCCATGAGCCCCATCCTTCCTGTGATGGTCCAGCCCTGGTCCAGCCCCTGGAGCCCCAGCACGGAGGGTGTGATAAGTATGGGGCCCTGGGGTGTCAACCAGAGCCCGGTGGATAGCCGCCACCTCCCAGAGTCTACAGCCTATTCTCCAATCCCCAACCACACAGCAATGTGGGCTCGCTCATCAATTTATTCACTCATCCAACACACATCTATTGTTTTTGTTTTGTGTTTTTTTGCGATACGCGGGCCTCTCACTGTTGTGGCCTCTCCCGTTGAGGAGCACAGGCTCCGGATGCGCAGGCTCAGCGGCCATCGCTCACGGGCCCAGCCGCTCCGCGGCACACGGGATCCTCCCAGACCGGGGCACGAACCCACGTCCCCTGCATCGGCAGGCAGACTCTCAACCACTGCGCCATCAGGGAAGCCCCAACACACATCTATTGAATTTAGGTGCCAGGCAGGCTCTGTTATAGGCACTGGGAATAACTTGGGAAACAAGGCATGTTTTCTATTCCCAGTTTATTCAGTGACAGGGAGAGGGATGGACAGTAAACAGGCAAATAAAGCATCTGGGATTCATAAGTGATGGCAGAGGGCGAACATTTCTATAGGCTGTTGGCATTTCACCTGAGGCCTGAATGGCGGCAGGCTGCTACCCTGGGAACATCCAGGGAAAGAGCAGCCAGTGCAGAGGCCCTGAGGCAGGAAGAAGCAAGGTGTGTCAGGCCAGTGCGAATGGGATGTGTGTGCGTGGACGGGGGGAGACAGGCAAGACCTGGTCAGCCAGAAAGCGATGGTTTTATTTCACGAGCAACAGGGAGCAGCTGCTGGAAGGTTCTAAGGAAGGGTGTGACAAGATCTGATTTAAAATTTAAAAAGTCATGCCGGATACTCCCTGGAAAACGAATTGGAATCAGGAAGAACAGCTGGTAGCCACTGCAGTTGTGCAAGTGAAGGTCATGGAAAGGGGCAGAAGTGGGTGCTTTGGGACTATGTTTTGGAGGTTGAGGCAAGCGCACTTGCGGTTGGATGTAGGGGCTGAGGGCATCTCAGCAGTGAGAACTGAGAGGAGAGACCTGGTTCAGGGGAAATGGGTGTGTGAAGTCTGAGGCTACTAGACGTCAAATGGGTGGGTCAGGGAGTGTGTGGGGCGGTGTCCTGGACCTTGTACGATGTTTGGTAGCATCTTTGGCCTCTACCCGCTAGATGCCAGTAGCAACCCCCTTCCTCCTGTGGTTAAAGTCAAAAATGTCTGCAGACGCTGCCAAATGTCCCTAGGAAGGGGCAAAAATCACTCTGTGAGAATCACTGATTTAGGATTTGGGAGAAGGAAAGGAAACTGAGAAGTGGCCTGTGAGGAGGGAGCAGAGTGTCCCCCAGGAAGGGTCCATCGTATAAAATGCTGCTGAGAAACAGTAAGAACAGGACTCAGAATGAGCCTGGCACTTGGCGTGGAGTCACAAATGACCCACCAGGAGGAGATTCAGTGGAGGGTGGGGTGCAGACGTCCTACAAGGGTGAAGGGGAGAATGTGAGGGATTAGAGACAATGACCAGGCAAACGAGAAGATGGCGGCTGCAGGGGGGCATGGAGGGCTTCTTAAGGAGGGGGCTGGCCCTTAGAGTGGGGGAGTGATAGCTGGTGAGGGGGTAATTGAAGGAGCAGAGTCCTGGGGGACATGAGAGGGGTTGGGGTCCAGGGCATATGCCAAGGACTTGCCCTAAGAGTGGAGATGCAACTCGGATACAGGTGTGCTTGGGGGATGGGTGCCTGCCAGATGGCTTCCATTTTCTCTTAAGTACAAAGCAAAGTTACAGCGTACGGGTAGGGGGTGGGCAGGAGGGGGATGCCGATTGTGAAGCATGGGTAAGTGAGCCCACTAGGGAAGTCTAGAGATTTGCGGTCGTGAATTTAAAGCGAGGCTCGATGCAGTGCGTGTTTTGCTCTGGAAAAAGCAGGTGCTTGGTCAAAGGCAGGGTGGATGATTTAGGTTTGACCAGGGTTGGGGTTTTGTCAGGAGAGGTGTGATGGAGGGAGGGAGAATGATTAACTTACATCACACAGGGCACGACTCAAGGGTCTGGGGAGGCGGGGAGGCTGGGTCATACAGGGTGGTCTGGGGTAAGGGTCCCAGGGATTTGAAAGGCTGGAGCTTCTGGTGAAAGCTGGGGGGGGGTGAAGCCTGGTTGGGGATCATCCCCATGGGCCCTCAGGGCAGGGAGGGCAGCACCTTGAGCTGCTGGAACCCTGGTCAAGGAGGCAGTGGGGCCAGTCTCACCTTTCAGACCTGGAGAAGTAGTTCCAGGGCTTTCAACTAAGGTGGCACATCTCTTGCTGTGCTCTCACAGCCAGGGATGGGACAACTGTCTCCCCTTTCTTTGGAAAAGATGCTACTAGGTCACCTTTCCCCCATGGCCCCTCTTTCCAAGGACATCCCTTGGGGGCGCCTTCATTTGGGTACCACCTGTCTAAGAAAAACTCAAGTGTATGCCATCCGCTGATGACTGCTACCATTACTCTTCACCTTTCAACAATCTTGGCCAGGTGCTGGGGACAGAGAAGTGATGCCTGCTCTGATGGAGGGGGTGGTGCAACAAACCATCGGACTCCATCTCGCTCTGAGCGTGAAACTGGCACCGAGGGAGGGCAGGGTAACTCCCTCTGCCTGAGAGGTAGTGACAGGTGAGCAGACCTTGAAGACAGAGTAGGGGTCCACCAAGCACAGAAGGAAGGGTAAGGAGGGCGTTTCTGGCAGAGCAAACAGCCCCTGGAAAGGACTAGAGATATGGGAGCTCAGGGCACGTCCGGGGACCAGCACGTAGCCTGGTGTGGCCCGGAAGGTGGGCCAGTGCCTGTCACTGCCTCCCCCTCCCCCTAAACGTGGCTGAGAGTTATCTAGGCAGCTCCTGCCGCTGACTGGTTGTAGACCTGGGACTGCCTCTGCCAGCCCTGGTGGAGCAGGATGATGAGGGAAGGTCAGGTCTAGTTTGGGAAGCGCTGAAGGAAGCCCTGCTGGGGCCCGAGGCTCTGATTCATGCAGGGCTCGGTGGAGCAGGCAGCTGGGGACTGTGGGTGTGTGGGGAGATGAAGACCACAGAGAGGAACGGGAATCGAGTTATGTAACAGTGCCCACTGCCCCGAGAGCCAGCCGCTGGTCTTGGGGGTGGGTGGGGCTGGGAGGCAGCAGCGGGTGGCACAGAGCCTGGGTGGTGGTTGAGCCTCAAGCGTTCCTGTAGACTCTCTCTGGCTGTCCTCAACCTAGGCTGGTACCCAGCAGGGCCCGGTGCTGCCCCTTCAGGGAAGGCCCAGGTGAGAATCAGCATTGATTTGTAGGGCGGAAAGGATGGGGTGGGGTGGGTATAAGCAGCCCTGGCCTCAGTTCCTGCAGAGGCCTGGAGGCCCGGCCTTTCAAGGAAAACAAGCCAACAGACAAAAGGCTGCTGCTGACTGCAGTGTCTGGGGAGAAACCCACCGGCCCCCCAGCCCGAGAATGGTGGGAGAGGGTGAAAAATGGTCCTTCTCAAAGCCCATTTGGGCCACCAGGGTGCTGAGATTCCCTGCCGTGGGACAGGGAACCATGGGGACAGGCAGGAACTTGCTTAAGCGGCTGCTTCCCCAGATCGAAAGGCCACCCCTCTGTCCTTCCTCAGGGAAGGGGTTTCTGAGGCCTCTCCATCCCTGGCGACCGTGGGGTGGAAGCCCAGCAAGTCGAAGGATGCATTCATGAAACCTGTCTCTGGAGGGGGCAAGGGAGGCTGGCCGCCTCTCCAAACCTAGCCTAGGTAGTACCTACCCCACCAGGCTGTAGGCACTCTTATCTAACAGGGGAGCTGGGTAGGCTGGCAAGAGGCAGGGAGAGCCCAGGGTCAAGGAGGATGTCCCTCAGTTCTGCCATGTGGCTGGGGGGTGGTGGGTACCACCTGTCTGAGCCTGGGTAGGGGTGACACATTGTGGGCACCTTGAGGTCACGCTCTCTGCTCCCATGAAGATGGAGCAGGCACGCTGGATCAAGGTCATGTCCTTTGGGGGAGACTTACTTTCAGAAGCGGATTGATGCTTTATACAGAGGATGCCATGCACAGCTGTGGGCTAGCAATATAAGGCCTGGGTCTAGGCTGGGGTTACAGCATTAGGGGCTCCGGAAACGGTGAAAAAAGCGCCCTTGAGGCTGCCCAGGCTGGCGCTGGTGGCAGTGGCCACAGGGAGCGTGGGTAGGGGGAGGGTGTGTGACGACCGCCGGTCCTGCGCAGCTCTTTGAGGCCAGAGTGAGGTTAGGGTGCGGTGTGTGCCTAGTCGGGAATTTCTTCTCACCCCAACTGCTTTTTCCAGGGCTACTCCAAGAGGGGTGCGTAGCCTGCGGGGTGGGGGCGGAGTCAGGGAGGGGGGTCCCTACAAATGCAAAGGGAAGCTCTTCCCTTCGAAGCTGCCCCTGAGACCAATATTTTCTCTGAATTGTGTCAAAAAGACCCCGCCCTTGACTAGGTCTCCCTGCTCTGCACCAGGGGACATCCTCTTCCTACTGGTCACGAGGTCGGAGTTTGCAAGCCCCCCCCCCCCCTCGCCCCCGCCTCCGCCTGAGTCTCAGTTGTTGAGACTTGGGTCCAAGCCAGGTTTTTTTCTTACCTCTTTGCCCTTAATGGAGGAAACTGAGGCAGCTGCAGGAGAAACGGGAAAGCCGAAGTCGTCAAGCCCGGGCTCTGAGCACTCGCTTGCCCCCCGCGCCGGGCTTGGGAGCCTTCTCAGTGGCCCCGGGACGCGGCCGGCGGCGGGTCTCTGGGGGCCGCGGACGAGCTCGGCAGGCGGGTGGCGGCAGGGGGCGCTCGCCACCTGGCCACGCGCGCCTCCTCGGGCTCCGCAGGCCCGACGGAGTCCAGTCTGTGCGGAAAAGCATTTGGGGAAGGGGTTCCCAGCAGTCTCTCGGCTCACCTCACGCCCTCCGCTGGGCTTCTTTCCTCGCGGGCTCCGGTCAGCGGGTGTGGTTTATTATGCTCCGGCGCCCCGAAACACCCACCCACCCTCTCCTTGGAGCTCTTGGGTGGTGGGAGGGGAGGTCTGCTCGCGCCCACTGTCCTAGACCCGGGGGCTCGGTCCCAGCCCGCAGTCCTCAGGAGAGACGTCCCGCCTCGGCGCCCGCGGACCCGCCAGCGCCGCGTCCCAGCTCCCCGCGTGCACCGACCCTTCCACTTCTGCCAGCATCCTTCCCTTGGTCCCGAAGACCCCAGACGCCGGGCCCCTCTGACCTGCCGCAGAGCGGAGGCCGGGAGGAAAACGGAGTAGGGGTGCCAAGGCGGAGGCCGGGAGCGCCGGGAGGCTGCGGTCCGCCCACCCCTCAGCGAGGCGCACCTCCCACCCACCCTGGGTCTCACCGCCCGCCCCGCCTCCCTTCCCTCCTCCTGCTCCCGCCTCCAGTCTCCTCCCTACTCCAGCCGCGCTCTCTCTCCTCCCCACTCCACTGCCGCGGCGGGCTGCCTGCAGACGCGGCTCCGGGCAAGAGCCGGCGGAGCGGAGCGGGCCTCGCCCTCCTTGCCTCCTCCGAGAACCGGCGGCGCGCCCCCTGCCCGGCCGGCCGGGGCCCCGCGCCCCAGGGTGAGTCCAGCAGCCTCCCAGCGGCGGCGCCCAACTTTCCCTCCGTTCCGGGCGGGGCGGGGACGGCAGTGGGACATCTTGGTAAACTTCTCCGGGGCAGACGGCAGGGAGCCCGGGCGCCGGTGCAAGAGGATGTAGGAGGGCGTTGGCCGGCCCCGGGCGTCCCCCGCCCTCTTGGCCCCTTTCGGCCTGGCCATGGGGCTCCAGCACCTTCAGCTCAGCCGGGGGGTCGACACCCTCGTCTAGCCGACCTGGGTGGGAAGGCGCTGTCGCCGGCTGTGCACGCGCTGGGCGAGCAGCGCCCCTTCTGGCCGCGTCCGGCCCCGCCATGGACCACCAGGAGCCCTACTCCGTGCAGGCCACTGCGGCCATCGCGGCGGTCATCACCTTCCTCATCCTCTTCACCATCTTCGGCAACGCGCTGGTCATCTTGGCTGTGCTGACAAGCCGCTCGCTGCGAGCCCCGCAGAACCTGTTCCTAGTGTCGCTGGCCGCCGCCGACATCCTGGTGGCCACGCTCATCATCCCTTTCTCCCTGGCCAACGAGCTGCTGGGCTACTGGTATTTCTGGCGCACCTGGTGCGAGGTGTACCTGGCGCTCGACGTGCTCTTCTGCACCTCCTCCATCGTACACCTGTGTGCCATCAGCCTGGACCGCTACTGGGCCGTGAGCCGCGCGCTGGAGTACAACTCCAAGCGCACCCCGCGCCGCATCAAATGCATCATCCTCACCGTGTGGCTCATCGCGGCTGTCATCTCGCTGCCGCCCCTCATCTACAAGGGCGACCCGGCTCCCCAGCCCCGAGGGCGCCCTCAGTGCAAGCTCAACCAAGAGGCCTGGTACATCCTGGCCTCCAGCATTGGATCTTTCTTTGCACCCTGCCTTATCATGATCCTTGTCTACCTGCGGATCTATCTGATCGCCAAGCGCAGCCACTGCAGAGGTCCCAGGGCCAAGGGGGGCCCTGGGGAGGGTGGGTCTAAGCAGCGCCACCCTGTCCCTGGGGAAGTTTCAGCCTCAGCCAGATTGCCAACTCTGGCCTCTCAACTGGCTACTGCTGGAGAGGCCAATGGATGCTCCCAGCCCACTGGGGAGAAGGACGAGGGGGAGACCCCTGAAGACCCTGGGACCCCCGCCTTGCCATCCAGCTGGCCTGCCCGCCCCAGCTCAGGCCAGGGTCAGAAGGAAGGTGTTTGTGGGACATCTCCAGAAGAGGAGGGGGCTGAAGAGGAGGAGGGGGTGTGTGAGCCGAAGGCCTCGGCAGCGTCTCCCGCCTCAGCTTGCAGCCCATCCCTGCAGCAACCACAGGGTTCCCGGCTGCTGGCAACCCTACGTGGCCAGGTGCTCCTGGGCAGGGGCAAGGGCACTGCGGGAGGCCAGTGGTGGCGGCGGCGGACGCAGCTGACCCGGGAGAAGCGGTTCACGTTCGTGCTGGCCGTGGTCATCGGCGTCTTCGTGCTCTGCTGGTTCCCCTTCTTCTTCAGCTACAGCCTGGGTGCCATCTGCCCTCAACACTGCAAGGTGCCCCACGGCCTCTTCCAGTTCTTCTTCTGGATTGGCTACTGCAACAGCTCGCTGAACCCTGTCATCTACACCATCTTCAACCAGGACTTTCGCCGTGCCTTCCGAAGGATCCTTTGCCGCAAGTGGACCCAGACGGCCTGGTGAGCCCGCCTGCCCGCTGCCCATGTGGGGTTGGTGCCAGGTGGTGCCAGGGCCACCCTGCTTCTTGCCCCATTGTATGTGGCCACCTCCCTAGGGCTTTCTGGTCCCTTCCCTGGTCCTGCAGGCCTCATCCCGGGAACCCCCTCAGAGGGGCAGGGTCTATTTGAAGCCTCCCCTTGTTGGCTTGGCCGTGGGGGGCCATCTTCTCCACCCCCTGCCTCTGCACAGGCAGATGGATGAGGCTTGGACCTTCCTGAATGTAGCCGTGGCCAGGCTCCCTCGCAGAACCCCAGACCCCTGCAAACCTTGAGGACCCTGTGTCTTCTGGTTGATCACCTGCTTGTGGCGTTTTGTATCTTTCTCATCTTCCCCTTGAAAAGAGCAGGAAGCCAGCCTTCCGCTTCTTCCAGGAGGGCCTGCGGCTGAGGAAGAGGCAGAAACGATGATGGGCATCCGTGCTGTGTGCCCGTGGTCCCCATTAGACCCTGGGTGGGGGCTTATGGGCTGGCACCATCTTTGGGCCCTTCTTCTCCTTCCCCCTGCTTTTGGAGTTGTAACTCCAGAACTGTGGATCATTTTCCTCACCCGGCGCCCCTCTGCGAGGCTGGTGGGTGCGTGGATGCCTCCTGCGGGGTGGTCTGGGGGTCTGGCCTCTGCCTCCACGGGAGAGCCCTGATCACTAGCTTTCACCACCTGCAAAACCCAGGGCAACAATAGCTTGCCGCCTACTTGCTGCAGGGAGATGAAAGGCTTCGCAGAAAGTTTTGAGCTCCGTGGGGGAACGCACTAGAGAACCAGAAAATGTGATTATTCGGTGATATAAAAATCCCCCTTTTCTGGGTTTACCACTGCCTGTCTTTCTATAGACTTTTGCTCTGTGCCTGGGGTGTAAATTCCTACCCCAAACTGGAAGTGGGGAGTCGCAGACAGAACCACGACTTCAGTTAAAGGATTTATTTGAGAATGTGTTCTTATGCCTGCAAAGGTTGGAGTTATTACGCTGCATGACAACTTCTCGACATTTCACCTGCAACACCAAGAGGGTTTTCATTGGCTTGGACCCCCCCAATGGGGGAGAAGTCTTTTGTCATCAAGCAGGCACATTGTTTCCCCAGGATCGCTAAAAATACCCACCGCATGGGAATGGTCTGAGATGAGAGCATGTGGTGGGGTGCTGGGGCTAGAGCAGGTGAGAAGGGGCCCCATGGACTCCCAGGGGAGCCTCCCACTGGAGTTCCTGGGCAGGGCTCCAAGCCCCAAATAGATCCCTTTGATGCATAACTGATTCCACCCCGGGTGGGTACCGTCTGTCCATCTCAGACCCAGCCACGTTGCTCCACCCCACTGGTGGGCCTCCATGGGCGTCTCCCTCCTGGTCCCCTCGCCCACCCCAGAACTGGCACCTGGAACAGTTGAGGGAATGTGGAGGATGTTTTGCAGTCTTCCCCATGCGAGTACCTGGCTTCACCATTCAGCCGGTGAGCATCCTGCCTTGGGGGCGGGGCTGAGCAGCACAGACACTGCTGGCACGCTGATGGGCCTGGCTAGACTTGGAGGGACGCTGAGGGAGTTTTCTGGGGTGGAGAGAATGGAAGGGACCAAAGAGAGTCCCTCCCGGGGTGGGAGGCTGTCCAGTTCATTCCCTGGTCTCAGTGTGAGGCCAGTGCATTGCCTCCGGGCAGGGCTGGGGAGGCTGGGCCCGGGGGAGGGGCTGGCTTATGACATCTGCTGACTGGTCTTATGTGTGCCCCATGCGACCCCTGCTATCGTTGCCTGTGACTCCCTTGTTGTGATATGCAGGTTTTTTTTTTTTAAGTCTGAGCTATTTTATCAATAAAGGGATATTTTGTAATAAGCAAGCTGTGTCCTCATTGTCCAAGGGCTGCCAGGAGTAGCTATTCCTCACCTACTTGAGTAGTAGACTCTGGGCATGGGCGCCCTCCCAGGGCCAGTTGCCCTTTCCTCCTCTGGGTGCGGCTGGCTGGTACCCACACACCTGCCTGCCTGCTTTGTCCACTCAGCATCCCTTATCCATCATTACAAGTCAGTGGGGGCGAGGGTCGCCAGGGGAGCCTGAGACTGGCTGCCCGGGAAGGGAAGGAAGGGAGGGCATCCCAGAGGAGATGGCCTTTGGGCAGGGTCTTGGGGGAAGATCAGGAGTGTACCAAGAGGGAAGACGGGAAGGTATCCTGGGCAGGAGAAAGCACAGGCAAAACATGTTGTGATGGTGAATTTGTGGCAGTTCAAGAGTCAGCCTGAAGCCAGCCCTGATGGGCGGGCAGGCACAACAGCTGGGGGCCAGCAGAGGTTGTCAGACACCACCCACATGGGATGGGGGGGACATGGGGAAGGGGAAGGGGGGAGGAGGAGGAGAGGGGAGGGGGAGGGGAGGGAAGGAGGAGAGGGGGAGGGGGAGGAGGAGAGGGGGAGAGGGAGGGGGAGGAGGAGGGGGAGGGGGAGGAGGGGAGGGGGAGGAGGGGAGGGGGAGGAGGGGAGGGGGAAGGGGAGAAGGGGGAGGAGGGGAGGGGGAAGGGGGAGGAGGGGAGGGGGAGGGGGAGGAGGGGAGGGGGAGGGGAGGGGAGGAGGGGTGAGGGAGGGTCACTCTGAGGAATTTTTTTTTTTTTTTTTTTTTTTTTTGTGGTACGCGGGCCTCTCACTGTTGTGGCCTCTCCCGTTGGGGAGCACAGGCTCCGGACGCTCAGGATCAGCGGCCATGGCTCACGGGCCCAGCCGCTCCGCGGCATGTGGGATCTTCCCGGACCGGCGCACGAACCCGCGTCCCCTGCGTCGGCAGGCGGACTCTCAACCACTGCGCCACCAGGGAAGCCCTGAGGGATGTTTTAAGCTGCTGCCTTCAGCAAGGGGCAGGAGAGTGGGATGGAGCTGCTTCGTGTCAGGCTCTCCAGCACTAAGATTCAGAGCTGGAAGGCCTGCTGACGGTTCCTCTCAGTCTCCTCACTTCCCAGGTGAAGGGTCTGAGGCCCCAAAGGCACCCTATGAGTTGGGTTAGGAGCTGAGTCCGCCAGGCTTCCTGTCACCGCAGAGAAGGTAATCTCTGGCCCCCGAACAAGGCTGGCCTGGTTCTGTGGGCAGGGGAGGCCAGGCAGCAGGCTGCTAGCAGGAGCAGGTGGCAGGGGGTGGGGTAAGGCCGATGCCAATGGCAGACCCCAGGGAGGGATGAAGCCCGGGCGGCGACGGCCCAGATCCGGTGGGGGGAGGCCACCCCCGCCACAGCCAAGCATTCACACTTGAAGGGGGCCGTGGCTTCTGCCAGCGGCAACGACCAGAGACTCCAATGTATTCACCATCACTGGTGGACTTGGGGACACAGGGCTTCACTGAGGACTTTACAAGGAAGCCAGGCCCTGCCTTGAGGAGCTCCCAGCGCCTCCCACCAGCCTGTGCACCCACCACTAAGGCGCCGGGCCTGAGGAGGGCGGATCAAGGTAGCTCACCTCTTCCCATTTACTGAGCCCCTGGCTCTTCTGCTGCTTCTGCTGATTACCTCATTTAATCCTTTTAGGTAAGGTAAGTATCAGCCCATTTTATTCCAGGGAAATGGAGGCTTAAAAGGATGCAACAGGGCTTCCCTGGTGGCGCAGTGGTTGAGAGTCTGCCTGCCGATGCAGGGGACACAGGTTCGTGCTCCGGTCCGGGAAGATCCCACATGCCGCGGAGCGGCTGGGCCCATGAGCCCGTGGAGCGGCTGGGCCCGTGAGCCATGGCCGCTGAGCCTGCGCGTCCGGAGCCTGTGCTCCGCAACGGGAGAGGCCACAACAGTGAGAGGCCCGCGTTGGCAAAAAAAAAAAAAAAAAGGATGCAATGGCTCGCCTGAAGTCATCCATGCCCAAGCTCCTTTTACTGGACCACACTCTCTGCTGTTAGCATGGGAGAAGAGCTCCCCACCCAATCTCTGGAGATGGTGGCAGAAAATTACTCCTGCTAGAGCTGAGCTGTTGGCAGTCCATTCTGAATACGTGTCTTGTTTAATCCTCATAACTTTGCTGGGTGTGGCCATTTTACAGAAGAGGAAACTGGGGCTGGCGCTGGGTGTTAGGGGGTTCTGAAGCTGCATCTGGATGGATTCAGTTGGCAGCAGTGCTGTGATAGACTGCTCATGTCTGTCACTGCTAGGGAATGAGTAAGTGATGGTATGTGTGTCACAAGTTTTCCATTCCTGACAGCTCAGTCCAGTCCCTGAATTTTATTAAAGAAGAGACTGAGGCCCAAAAAAGATAGCTTGCTTTGGACCTCCCCACCGCCTACTCCATAGCCACGTGGTGGGAGAGCCGGGTCTAGAACCCAGGTTGTCTGACTCTGTGCCCACCATACCACCGCTTCATACTGAAGGGATTGTAACCAGACTCAAAGAATAACAGGCTCACATTCAGGAAACATCTGCTGACAGTCTGCTGTGTGCCAGGTCCTGTGCTAGGCTCATCTCCATTTTGCTACTTTATTCAGTTCTCAGATGAAGAAACTGAGATACAGAGTCCTGGGGACTTGCCCAGGGTAATATGTGGTGCAGGTGGAGCTGGATCCCAGGACCCCTGTCTCCCACCCTGGCCTTCTCCTCCTCTCACAGCCCGTTCCTGCTGTTCTGTGTAAGTAGCATTCACTTTTGATTTCACCTGGAGCCCATCTGAGAGTTAGTGGGTCAATGAGCTGGGCTCAGATCAGCAGAGATAGGGGGTGAGGAGGCAGCCCTCCTTCTCCCAGGAGTAATCCTGGTGAAAGCCCTGGAGGTGAGAGCAGGGACAGAAAACCAGCGGGTGAGCCGTCTTGGCCAGGCACTTCTACCTTTTGGAGGCTCCTTTCGTAAGATGTCCCTGACCAAAGGGAGGCGCCATTAGAGAAGACATGGTGGGGGAGGGCTTAGGAAGACCCCTCCCCTCAACTGCACCTACTCTGTGGGAATCTGGGTCTTAGCTCACAGGGGCACCGTTGAAACAGGGTTTAGACACAGCCCCTGCCTCAGACCAGCTGCTGAAAAATCAGGGCACTGGGAATTGCTCTTTGGAGCATTGTTGCAAGATGCACTCCTGACCCATTGGCTCAGAAGCTACCCGCGGCAGGAGGGCCTGGCTGACCTGCCAGCAAGACTAAAGGTGGAGGGGGGCTTGTGGGTTCGTCAGGCCCTTGCCCCTCCCCTTCCTCCACACGATCTCCATCATGTGTGTTTTGGTGGGGGGCTGCTGGGAAGGGGGTGTGAGACCTTGTCCAGCTACCACTTGCAAATGAGGTTGATTCTGGCTGGGGAGGAGGCATCTACCCAGCTGGGGTTGACACTAGGCAACTTTGTGTTCCTGGTGCAGGCCGGTAGCTCTGC
This sequence comes from Delphinapterus leucas, assembly GCF_059928025.1. Lineage (NCBI taxonomy): Eukaryota > Metazoa > Chordata > Mammalia > Artiodactyla > Monodontidae > Delphinapterus > Delphinapterus leucas. Next base: position 10,305,976 of record NC_143141.1, read on the forward strand.
TCAGAGGGCCTGGTCGCTGTGGGCGGCAGGACTGGGGTAGGATTTCCATGCTAGTGAAAATCACTGGGGAGGTGGTGGGGAGGCCGGGGTCATACCCTGCTTCTGCCGTCATCTGTCTAGCTGCCCCCGAGCAGGGCTGGGTCCCTCTCGGAGCCTCAGTGTCCCTGTTTGCCCACAAGGGATTACTGCAGTGGTCCCCGGGTTCCCCAGCTTGAGGATTTATCTCTGCCCCACCCCCAGCCCAGCTCCCAGGAAGGTCCGGACATGGAGATTCCTGGAGTTAATCAATTGTCCTTAGAGTCAGGCTCCTGGGCAGATCAGATCTGTTTTCCTCACCTTTGTATCTCAGTGCAGATGCAGACTGGGTCTGGAATGACCTAACAGTTCAGGGCCCCCTGAATCAGGCAGTGGCGAGAGGAATAATGACCGCTCTGAGTCATTAGGGCCAGTGCCTGACATGCATCATCTGAGATCAATCGGAGAGATTGTTGTACCCATTGGACAGGTGAGGAAACCGAGGCCGAGGGAGGTTGAGGGACTTTTCTGAGGTCATCCAGAGCCGGCACACAAACCCACCCAACCTACTCTCAACTATGGCGCTCACTGGCCTCAGCGCCCATCTCCTTAAGACAGGAGAGCAGGCCCCAGGGCCCCCAGCCCAACAAAGCCCCTGCCCTGTGTCAGCTGGAGGGTCTCATTTGCAGAGACCCCACGGCTTGGGGGCAGTCTCCCTGCTGCTGGCACCGGGCAGGCGGTGCGGAGCTCCCACCCTTCTAGGCTCTGCTGGCTGTTATCGGGGGTGGTTGGGGCACTCAGCTAAAATTAGATTCTGGGATTCTTCGAGCTCCCGCATCCGTCCTTTCTTCTGTCGGGCAGCGGCAGCAGTGTGAGGAAGGCTGTTGTCAGAAGGCCAGGGCTGGAAGAAGTCTGGATGTCAGTTTGCACCCTCCCAAGGGCTTGCTGGCTCTGATCTTCTTACACCCTCGCCTGGCCCTTGGCCAAAGTCTCCTGCCCTTGGCTTGGCTTGTGACCATCTAGTGATGGCAGTGATTTCAAAGGGAGAGGCGCCCCCCTCTTAATACCCGCCCTCTACCCCTGGGGTTCTACCCCTGTTCCTTCCTCTCTCCCTTCTCTCCCCTCCCTTCCCCTCCCCTGGCCCTTCCCACTTCCCAGTCCTCAGGAATTTGCTCCCCCTTCTCTCAGCCTCCCCTCTTCCTCCTCCTGGCCCTCTGACTTCTGCCTCTCCTTTGGGGACTGTCCTTACTCTTCCTGGGGCCGGCAGGCTCTGTGGACCATTGTGATGGCAAGGGGATCGGAACACACTGGGGACCAAAAAAGAGCCTCCCTCCCTGGCAAGTCGGGGCTATTTCTGGCCCTGCTGCAGCTTTCTGCGGTTCCTGGCATCCCCTCTGCGGCAGGCAGAGGAGATGCTGGGCCCCAACCAAGGCTGTGAAGGCCCTGACCTGAGTTCCCTGGGGAGCGGGCATGCCCCTTCTGGAGCTGGCAGGGGTGGGCCCCTCTGATCTCAGAGCAGCTAGGGCTCAGATGGAATGCCACTACCTCCACCTGGATGGGGACCTGGGCTGCTTCAAGAAGGAAAAGGGCCGGACTCTGGCAGTGGGGAGCCCGGGTGTCCCTGTGTCATCCCAGTTCCCACCCCAGCCCAGCTGCAGCTGGGAGGGAGGGAGCGTGAGAGGCTGCCTGAGCCCGCTGCTTGGAGTCCCTGGACACTGGGGGCAGGCGAGGGTTAAACCCGGCCCTCCCCGGGCCAGTGCAGGAGAGGGCTGGGCCGGGTGGTCACAGGCAGCAGGCCCCACTAGGTCCCTGGGTGCCCATTGTCAGGTACTACTTTGACACAGCTGTCGTAGCTGCAAATCCCAGCTGTGGCCTCTCCATCCCCTTCTGGAGTTAGGGTGGGCACAGGGCTGGCAGCTACTTGAAGGATTTCCTCAGTTGGTTCAGAAACACTGGCCAGGGTCCAGACGCTCGGGTCATGGTCCCAGCCAGGCTGCCAAATTGCTGTGTGATGTTAGGCAAATCCCTTCACCTCTCTGAGCTTCAAATTCCTCATTGTTTGGTGGACTTGGACTAGAGCATGGTTCAAATGATGTCCTGGGTGCTTCCCCAGGAACCCCTGGGCGGGGGCAGAGAGAGGAGCGGGAACTCAGTCAGTGGTCTCTGGCCCCCACCTCACCCCTGTCTTTTTCTGCTTGGGTATTGTTGAGGAAGTGGCTCCCTTACCTGCCCACCAGGCTTCCTCCTCTGCTAGCACTTATGGCCTCCATCTCCTTCCCACCTGAGGCTCATGTAACACCCCTCAGCCACCTCCCTGTCCTGCCCATGACATCTGTGTCCCAGGGAGATCTAGGTCGCATGAAACTTAGAAGGGCCATCTTTTTAATTTTTTTAATTAAAAAAATTATTTATTTATTTGGCTGTGACAGGTCTTCGTTGTGCCTTGAGGCATGCGGGATCCTTTAGTTGCAGCATGCAGGATCTCAGTTGCAGCATGCATGTGGGATCTAGTTCCCCAACCAGGGATCAAACCCGGGCCCCCTGCATTGGGAACGTGGAGTCTTAACCACTGGACCACCAGGGAAGTCTCAGAAGGCCCATCTTTTTTTTTTTTTTTTTTTTTTGTGGTACGCGGGCCTCTCACTGTTGTGGCCTCCCCTGCTGCAGAGCACAGGCTCCGGACGCGCAGGCTCAGCAGCCATGGCTCACAGGCCCAGCCGCTCTGTGGCATGTGGGATCTTCCCGGACCGGGGCACGAACCCGTGTCCCTGCATTGGCAGGCGGACTCTCAACCACTGCGCCACCAGGGAAGCCCTTTTTTTTTTTAAAGTAAATTTATTTTTATTTATTTTATTTTTGGCTGTGTTGGGTCTTTGTGGCTGTGCGCGGGCTCTCTCTAGTTGTGGCGAGCGGGGGCTACTCTTCGTCGTGGTGCACGGGCTTCTCATTGCAGTGGCTTCTCTTGTTGCAGAGCATGGGCTCTAGATCGCAGGATCAGTAGTTGTGGCTCACGGGCTTAGTTGCTCCGCGGCATGTGGGATCTTCCTGGACCAGGGCTCAAACACGTGTCCCCTGCATTGGCAGGCGGATTCTTAACCACTGCGCCACCAGGGGAGCCCTCAGAAGGGCCATCTTGAAAGATATTCCCCCAAGGGAGGCTGGGGGCTGGTGGAACAGCGGGGTGGGCATGTGCCTGGTGGTGGCAGCAGTGAGCCTGTGCTTGACATTGTGTGTAAAGTAAGGCTGGAAGGGGACTTGAGCTGGGGGTTGGGGGGTCATGGAGGAGGAAGTGAGCTGAGGTCCTCCAGGAGGGGGAGGCAGGGGAGGGGGGGCTCCTGGGGAAAACATGCTCCCATGGGGTCATGGCCTAGAATGACACAAGGAGAAGTTGTGGTTTTTAAGTAACCCCTGCTGTGGCCGCATATGCCCAGGGGGCCTTCCTGGCAAGGGCAGGGACTCCTCTGCCTGATACCTGTTCGTCGCCTAAAGGTACAGCATGGCACAGAGCAGGCACACAGGGACATCTGTTGAGCGAGTGAGTTTTCCCAGCAATCTGGGACAGCCTTGGCCTTAGTCACCTAAGGCTGGGAACCCTGCGCTCCAGGAATGCATCTCTGATTTGGTGTTTAATTTTTCTGTTTTGTTTTGTTTTGTTTTCCCATAGCTTCCTAGAGAAATTCTGTTGGAAGATTCCATCCTGGCCTTGGTTGAGCTACAGGCGGGAGAACTGTCCCGCAGAGCTGGGGAAGCACCGGGGCGTCCCGGGAGGTGATGGCAGGGACCCATCCCGGAGTGTGGATGAGTAGAAGGCTGGACAGAGAGGCGACAGGCAGGGAGAGGGCCTGGTTGGGTCATCCCAGTGGCAGCATGAAAGCAGTACTTGGATTTGCAGTCAAACCTGGTTCCATCGCCTACTGGCCATGTGGCCTCAGACAAAGCGCAAAACTTCTCCAAGCCTCCATTTCCTCCTGTTTAAAATGGGATAACGTTAACTACCTTAAGATTGGGGAGGTGTGTTGAGAGGAAGAGATGATACATAAAATGTCCTAGTAGAGTGTGGGAGTGCAGAGAGGGCACCGCAAATGGCAGAGCCGTTATGATTACTCCTCTGGAAGCCCAGGTCCCCTCCAAGGGGAGCTGGCAGAAGCCCCTGTCTCCCAGGTGTCCCCTGACTCACTGCTCAGTGGCCTGATAGAAGGAGGGTGAACTCTGCCCTGGAAGATGGCCTCAGCCTGTGTATGGAATCTCCTCTACCGGCCTTCTGTCACCCGATGCTCCCGCGAGCTTCTGCCAGGATTTCTTTAGTGTGTTGCTGGGAGGGAAGGGCTCTCAGGCAAATGTCAAATACACCACATCTGTGTCTACACCCTTACTACTGTGCCTATGACAGACATCAGTAGCAGAGGCCATCGTCTCTCTATGAGCTGAGATGAGGCTATAGGCAGTGCCAGGAAGGCATTCTCAAACTATATCAGCAGCTGGTGTGCAAACCTAGCAGCTAGGTCTAGGGGGAATCCTGGCCTTGTCCTCTGTGGGCATGGGGGACTGGGCCACCCAGTGCGATGTGAGGGGAGCTACTGGGGATGATAAAGGGAGTCATCTCTGGAGACCTCTAGGCTTCCTGCACTGCTGCTGCAGTAGGGGATACCCAGGTATCAAATGTCAGCTCCCAGGAGGACCCCAGAGATTCCGAGAAAGCTGCATATGGAAACACAGGTTCCAGCAGAGGGAAGGTCTGGGGGCAGGTTGCAGGGGTCAAGGCCAGGCATCATGGTGGGGCTTGGGTGAGGCTGGGGACTTCCTGGGCCTTCACACTTTTTTTTTTTTTTGGCCGCACCTTGGAGCTTGTGGGATCTTAGTTCCCCAACCAGGGATCGAACCCAGGACCTTGGCAGTGAAAGTGCTGAGTCCTAACCACTGGACTGCCAGGGAATTCCCTGGGCCTTCACACTTTGACCTGGGCTGCAGATGGGCAGGAAGAGTGGGAAAGGGATGCTGGGGGCACTTGGAGGTCTTATTCGCTCAGGAGTGTATAAAGTAAGGCAAGGATTGTTCAACGGTCACCCAGCCCCAGTAGCTGAACGGCCTGTCATGCTGCTTGTGATCACCTGGTTTGAGCAGATGTAGCTCCCCGTGTTCCAGGAGAGGAATTTGAGCCTCAGTTCTCTTCACCTGTACAGTGCTCCACAGCAATGGGCCAACTGGCAGCCCCCATCCATCAATGCGCATCATTCCCCGCTGAACCTTCTCGGCCCCCTCCCCAACCAAGCACTTATCTCACTTCCCTGCTGGAGGTTTTCTCCTCAGCACTTATCTCCAGCGGCATAGTAGCTATTTCACCTACCTATCCTTCCTTATTTTTTTTTGCGGTACGTGGGCCTCTCACTGTTGTGGCCTCTCCCATTGCAGAGCACAGGCTCCAGATGCGCAGGCTCAGCGGCCATGGCTCACGGGCCCAGCCGCTCCGCGGCATGTGGGATCTTCCCGGACCGGGGCACGAACCCATGTCCCCTGCATCGGCAGGCGGACTCTCAACCACTGCGCCACCCTATCCTAGGCAAGCCCTATCCTTTATCTTTGTCCCCTCCTGGACTATAAGCTCCACGAGGGCTGGGATATTTATCCGTCTTCTTCACTGCATATCACAGGACTGACAGTGCCTGGCAAATAGTGAAGATGTAAGGGCTGGCTGGTCAGCTGCCCTGACACCAGTCTCCAGGGTGCTAAAGTGTCCCTGGAGACGTGGTGAGGTGGAGAAAGCTATAGTTGTTGGAACTCCTCCCGGGGAGGGAAGAATAGTAGAGAGATATGGGCCGTTGGCTGAGCCATCTTTGGGGAGCTGGGCAGCCTGGCTGTGAGTGGAGCGTGCAAGTTTGGGGCCGAAGGGAACTGCTGGGACTGTGGAGGTGGACAGAGGCTGCCCCCGGTGATACCTGCTGCCCCCCATAACCGTCTTGGCTGCGGTCTTGGGATGGGCAGTCCAAAATAAGCAGTTTGGAGGGCCCTGTGCTGAGCCGACCTGGACATCTGGGTTCCTTCCTGCCCTGCTTGTCCAGTGCGCTGAGCTCTGTACCAGGTTTGAAGGGCTGCAGAGAGAGTCAACACCACCCTCAACCCTGGGAGCCGCGGTGTGTGTAGGGGTCCAGTGGGCAACGGAGGGGTCTCTAGTACAAGGTTACAGAGCACTGAGGGACGGAGTGCAGCAGGGGCTGAGCCTTGGTGGGGGCAGGAAGCTGGGAGGAGGCCTGATGGAGGCCACACTCCACAGAAGACTAGTGGCTGCTGTCTCAGGCAGGAGGGGCGTGCAGGAGGGAGTGAGCGGGGGGGGGGGGGGTGTACTGTCCAGCCGATGGCTTGGGTGTGTGCTCCCTCACGTCTGAGATGCCTTCTGGCTCCAGGCTGCCCCCCAGGGGCAGGGGATAGGGCTGGGGGAGGCCCGGGGCCAGCAGCCCTGCTCCAGAGGCCACGGACTAAAAATAAGTAGGGATGTCGGGTGTCCTGGCTCCAGGAAGTGGGGAAGAGGGTTGAGTGTCAGGAGGAGGGGTAGGGGGAGGCAAAGGGGCGGAGACACAGTCACAGCGGGAGGCAGGCCAGAGGCTGGGTTATTTTCTTCTCTCGGCCCAGAAGTCCCTCAGTCCGCTGCTCCCGGGGTCTGGGTGAGTGCCACTGGTCTCTGTGGACCTCTGGGTGTCCCCGGACCCCTGGCTGCATGCCCAGCACCTCATTTCCCATGTACTCCTTTGAGACCCAGTCAGTGGAGAGCAGGAGGTGGGAACTGCGTGGATGAAGGAAGGAGAAAGGGACCAGGTTACAAAGACCCTGCTAGGAGGAAAGGAATGAATCTGGGGCGTCAGTTTCATCTCTACCCCCTGTCCTGCAGGTGCAGAAACGGGGCCGGCCTGTTTAGGGACTGTCACGTAGCCAATCAGAGCAGGTCTCCCAAACTCAGGTCATGGCTCTCTGCGGAGGTTGGAGGGCTTCAGCTCAGATACGGCACAACCGCCGCCCATATGCCCTTAGAGAAGGGGCAGGCGCAGGGCAGGCAGTGGGGAAGGGCCGGTCCGCAGTCGTGGTACCAGGCCTGTGTGCGTGGGTGGAGGTTTGAGGGCAGGCTGGCACCAACTGCCCCACAAGTCATCAGGGTTCACATGACACCCACCTCAGCCCACCCGCCAGGCTTCCAGACCCCTCTAGGGCTTGGCTTGTCCTTGACACGCATCCCCCTCTGCCCTGCACTCTGGGGACTGCGAGTGGCTCTGCAGATGCCGAGGGGTACCGTGGTGAGCCTGGCGCCCTTGGCCCTTCGGCTCAGGGGCGAGGACAGTGTGGAGCCCACCCCTCACCCTGGCTGCAGGGCTCACTGGGGCGATAAGGATGCAGCCCCTCGTGTCCTGACTCTGGGTGCCCTGACCTCTGGCCTGGGGTGGGGACTCAGAAGATGCAGCCCCCTCTTACTCTGCCCGGGCTTCCTTGCCCCCCTCTGTATACCAACTCCCCTAGACTCGGATCCAGCCAGTGACGAGTACACCCTGCTTCCCTTCACCCCCCTTCCCATGCTCCTTTCTCATCCTCACTCAGAAGTCTCCGTTGGGGTGAATCCTGACCACACAGGGGTTACTTGCCCTGGCAGCTCCATGCAGGACAGTGCTTGCTCCCCTGGGTGCCTGGGGCTGCTCACCTTGCCCCCCCCTCGCCCCCCATCACAGTTGTGAGAGTGTCGTGAGCCCCTTAGGTGGCCAGGCCAGGCTCTGTGCCACCTGCACCTGCAGGGACGGGCCTGCATGGTGGGTGGGGGCACTGGAGGGACCCCCGTGCAGGGACATCAGCCCCTTTATTCTATCTTCTTGATTCCTCCTCCTTGAAACGTTCCTCTTCTTTTCCTTTTTCTCTAGAAAGGCTTAAAATCCTCAGCCCCGCCTCACCAACTGCAGTCAATTACCTTAGTGATCTCTCTCTCTCTCTCTCTCTCACACACACACACACACACACACACACACACGTTCCTTCTCCCCCACGGATCCACTCCACAGCAGTAAGCAGCTTCTGGGAGCCCCCAGCCCCTTGGTTCTCTCCCCTCCCAGCTGGGTCAGGCCTCGGCCCTGGCTAGCCCTTCCAGGTTCTAGGGGCTGTTTCAGGGAGATGCTGGGGTCTGGGTCTCATCCTTGGGGAAGCTCCCTCAGGATGGGCCTGGAGGGTGTTAAGAGGGCCCTGCTGTCATCCTGACGCCAGCTAGGCAGAGCTCTGAAGGCCTGTGAAAGGCCAGAGCCTCATCCTCCCAGAGCCCGGGATTACTAACAAACGTGCCCTCTGCTGAGGCCAAGCACGCACTTCCCAGCTGCCCACTCATCGCAGCCCGGCACTCCCTTCCTTCCCCTAGGCGCTGGGAGCTGGGATGTCCCACCACCCCCTCGGTCTGGTGACCTTGAACGGGATGTTTGTCTGCAGGCTCTGTGGATGTGAGGCCAATGGCTCAGAGGATGGAAGCAGAAGGGGCACCTGTGGACACATAGGTTTCCTAACGGGGGCTGCCCTCGACAGCAGGGAGCTGGATGGGAGGCTTGGCCTCTGAGGTCTCCAAGCCCCCAGACTCAGGACCCCCAGCAAACAGATCCCAGGCCCTGCAGTCACCCTGCAGAAGTTCCCTAATTCCTCGAACCCTGGCGTGTCCAGCGAGTTGCTTTGCCACCTGCCCCGGCTCAACCAGGCCTGGAGCAGCCCCAGAGCTGCCCATCAACACGGCGCTGGGGCTGGCATCTGCCCCTGACCAAGTGGGGTCCTTGGGGATGTCACTTCTCTCAGCCTGTTTTCTCATGTCTAAAATAGAAGAATTATCTCGAGACAAAATGGGATGGTGTCTGTACAGAGCCAGTGCATTGGACGTTTTGTTCCCCTCTTTCTTCTCACTCACATATGCTGTCTCTGACCCTTTCCAGAAGGTGCTGGAGGGTGAGGTGTTCAGGGATAGCCCATCTCTAGGCCTGCCCACGTCCTGGGAATCATCTGGGGAGGGCCTGCGCTGAGCAGCAGAGTGGCCTTCAGAAACCAGTTTATTTGCTGTGTGACTCCAGAAAAGTTACTCGACTTCGCTGACTCTTGTATTGTCATCTGTAAAATGAGGGCCCTGCTGTGCCTCACTCAGTGGGTTGTGGAGAGAGTTAAGGTGAGATGCTGTTGCAGAGACAGTGCCTGTGTTTGCTATCAGGCTAGGCAGGATGGAAAGGAGGCAGGGCCTGGGGAATTGCAGTGTGGCTCAGAATTTTGCCCTGGGGAGACTCTTGGACTGGAAAGGTCCTGGCCGAGCTGAAGCTGAGGTGAGGGCCTGGGATGGGGTGGGGCAGATGGGGGCCTGGGGCTGCCCCTGAGACACCCCCTCCCTGGGCTGCAGCACCAGCCAGGGCTGCTCCCTCTTCCCTCTGTTATTCACAAGTAATTGCCCTAAATGCTACATCTGTTGTCATGACAACATATTACCCATCTTTAGGTAAAAGCACTGTTTGCAGGGAGGTCAGGCTGTCTCCAGCCCCACCTCAAGGTTCCGCGGCTGGTCCCCTCCCTCTCACCTCCCTCCTTCCATTTGGGCCTTTTGGAGAGGTCACTACTGTTTTCTACATTTGCAGAATTTTTCTGTTCCTTTTGTCTTCTCTGTCTCACTTTGGGTCTCTTTCCTCCTCCTCCCTTCCCTCATTCTCTCTCATCTCCTCCTTTCTCCCCTTCTCTTTGCTTTTCCCTGGATCCTGAGCCTCTTTCCTTTTTTTTTTTTTTTTTTTTTTTTTTAAGATGTTGGGGGCTTCCCTGGTGGCGCAGTGGTTGGGAGTCCGCCTGGCGATGTAGGGGACGCGGGTTCGTGCCCCGGTCCGGGAGGATCCCACATGCCGCGGAATGGCTGGGCCCGTGGGCCATGGCCCCTGAGCCTGCGCGTCCGGAGCCTGTGCTCCGCGGCGGGAGAGGCCACGGCAGTGAGAGGCCCGCGTACCGCAAAAAAAACAAAAACAAAAACAAACAAAAAAAGAAGATGTTGGGAGTAGGAGTTTATTAATTAATTAATTTATTTATTTATTTTTGCTATGTTGCGTCCTCGTTTCTGTGCGAGGGCTTTCTCTAGTTGTGGCAAGCGGGGGCCACTCTTCATCGCGGTACACGGGCCTCTCACTGTCTCGGCCTCTCTTGTTGCGGAGCACAGGCTCCAGACGCGCAGGCTCAGTAGTTGTGGCTCACGGGCCTAGTTGCTCCGCAGCATGTGGGATCCTCCCAGACCAGAGCTTGAACCCATGTCCCCTGCATTAGCAGGCAGATTCTCAACCACTGCGCCACCAGGGAAGCCCCTGAGCCTCTTTCTTAATTTCCCTCAGTCTCTGTTTCTCTCTCCCTCCTTCTCCCCAACCCTTGGGTGCAGCAGGATAGCATGAAGGTGGGTGGGGTAGAGCCTGCTGGCTGGGATGGGTCTGCTGCTCGGGGAGCCTCAGGAAGCCTGTGGGGCTCCCTGGTGTGGAGCAAGGTGAGCCCAGGGTAGGCATGCCCCGAGAGCCTCCAGCCTGACGGTGTGTGGACAGGAAGGCCTCCAACTCTTCCTGAAGAAGTGCGGGCCCAAGGAGCTGCCTTTATTCCTCCACCCCCTGCCCCCTGCCTGTCCCTCTCTGGGGCTCCAGCCTGATGCTCCCCTGTCAGGAGCCTCACACACTTACTGAGTGTTCAGCACACGCTTGGCACCATCCTAAGAGCATCCACACAAGATGCCTTGCAACAGCTTCAGGAGGTAAGTGGCATTCTTCCATTTTACAGGCCAGGATATGAAAGATCAGAGAGGTTAAGCAACTTGCTCAAGACCACACAGCTAGTCAGTAGAGGAGACAGGATTTGAAGTTCCATTCCAGAGCCGATGCTCTTAACCATGGTGCTCTAATAATGACACTATTCACTGAGCGCTCACTAGGTGTCGGGCGCTATGCAGTTAGCAACAATTGGAACTCCTTTAGCCCCCACGGAAATTCTACAAGTTGGGACCATGAGCATCTGTTTTACCAACAAGGGACTCAGGACACAGAGAGGTCAAGCACATTTCTCAAGGTCACACTGTAGTCAGGGATGGGGGGCAGGATTTGAACATGGGTCTTTCTGCCTCCAGACCCTGAGCTCTTAACTCTGAGAGCTGTTGTCACCCCTCTTTCTCTTTTGTGGGGAGGAGGCCACAGCAGAGGGAGGACTGCGTCTGAGGGACAAGGGCATGGCTGCACATGCACCCAAGTCCCTTCTTCACCTCGCTGATCCTCAGTAAAGTCTCCTCTGGGCCCCACCAGGGGTGTTTTTTGGGAATCAGAGAAGGAAGCCACGTGGTGATAGGCAGGTTCTGGGCAAGTGGGGAGAAAGTTCCAGGTCACCAGGAGAGGCCCCTGATCCCATAGCTCCAAGGCAAAACACAGCATGGCACGAGCACTCCCGGGGCTCCCATCACTAGACCCAAACCCCCAGGATCTCGGGGGGCAGGAGGGCTGACGTGTGGCTGGGGAGCCCGAACTGTCACAGGCTGTGGGACCCTGGCTTCCGGACACACTCTCCTGGCCTGAGTCGGCTAGGAACATCCACAGCCCTTCTTGCCCCATTGCTCCAGTCCCTGGAGAGCAGCTTGGGCTTGGAACACACTGTCCCGAAGCACAGCTGTCAGGATGATGGAGAGGCAGGTTATTTTTAACAGCTGAGACTCATGAACAGACAGGGCCTCTTCCAGGCTGGGGGAAGAGATGTTGACGGAGGATGGGGACCAAAACTCCAGGTCCCCCCACCCCCATCCCACTACCCACCTGCTCCATCCTCCTTGCTCCTAGGCCTAAGGGCCCACAGACTTTTCGGCAGGCCCTGGGCTTAGCAGGATCTTTGGGCAGAGGGTGGATGCCACCTCGCTGTCAGCTCCAAGGAGGACCTGGCAGTGGTGGGAACCACAGAAGTGCCCCCCGCCTCGGTCCCCAAAGCTGTAGGTCTAGGAGCTAGCTGATCAGGGCTCGTGTGCCACCCATAACTGCAGGGTGCCCAGGCCTGGCCTGGCCTTCTCCGTCCAGCTCCCGCCAGGCTCTTCTGTGCCTCTGAAGGAAGGGGCTCATTCTCTAGACTCCCCAGGCTCTTCTCAACTCGAGCTGGAACCCATGGTATGATGAAGTGTGGGCCCTGTCGCGGCCCCAACTTCCTTAGACGCCTCAGAGCTGTCTCCTGCTGGTCCTAACGTGCCGTTTACTGGGTCAAAGGACACCCCATCACCTTTCACCAGGATGTCTTATGGGAGCAGCCTGCAACTGGGTGTGAGCTCTGGGCTGGGGGACCAGGACTTGATTTCTGCCCCGCACGGCTGCCAGGTGCGCGGTTGCATCCCTCCTGCTCCCTGGGCCTGGGGCTCGTCACCAAGGCCGGGGCAGTGTGAGAATAAATGCTCCCTAAGCCCCTTCTTGCCTGAGGCCCAGGCTGAGCCCACTCCAGGGTTCAGGCCTGACCAGCAAGGTCACGGAGATGCTTGATGGGTGAATGTGCCAGTTTTTAACAAGCCCTCCGCTTCTGGGAGAACCCCTCCCTACTCTGCACTCAGAGGGGCTTTTTGAAAGATTACTCAGGTCAGACAGAAAAGTGCACAGCCCAGTGGCTGTTTCCATATGTGTACCTCACCCAGATCAAGGTGCAGAGCATTTCCTTTACTCCAGAAAGTCTCTTGTCCCCCTTCCCAGTCAATATCCCCAGGAGAGAACATCGTTCTGACTTCTATCACTGTAGATTAGTTTTGCCTGTTCTAGAACTTTCATATAAATGTAATCAAAACATATATGACCCTTTGTGTCTGGCTTTTCTTGCTCAATATAATGTTGGGGAAAGCCATCCAGGCTGTCTCAGTATTGGTTCAGTACCTCAGTTTACTTATCCATTCCCTGTTGCTGGACATGTGGATGGTTTCCCGTTTTTGGCAACTATGAATAAAGCTGATAAGTATGTTTATGGATGTGTCTTTTGGTGGACACACGCACTCATTTCTTTTGGGTAAATATCTCGGAGTGGAATTACTGGGTCAAATGATAAGCAAATATTTAGCTTTAGTGGATATTGCCAAACAGTTTTCCAGAATTATCCTACGAAGTACACTTCTATTGGCAGTGTCTGAGAGTTCCAGTCGCTCCACATCCTCAGTAGCACTTGCTGTTATCAGTGTTTTTCTCAGTCTGGTGAGCATGTAATGATATCAACTTCTGTTTTTTTTTTTTTTAATTAATTAATTAATTTATTTATTGCATTGGGTCTTCGTTGCTGCTCATGGGCTTTTCTCTAGTTGCAGCGAGTGGGGGCTACTCTTCGTTGTGGTGCACGGTCTTCTCATTGCGGTGGCTTCTCTTCATTGTGGGCTCTAGGTGCGTGGACTTCAGTAGTAGTGGTGCACGGGCTCAGTAGTTGTGGTGCACGGGCTCAGTAGTTGTGGCTCGCGGGCTCTAGAGTGCAGGCTCTGTAGTTGTGGCTCACGGGCTTAGTTGGTCCTTGGCATGTGGGATCTTCCCGGACCAGGGCTCGAACCTGTGTCCCCTGCACTGGCAGGTGTATTCTTAACCACTGCGCCCCCAGGGAAGTCCTCTCCTTCTGGTTTTAATTTGCATTTTCCTGTTGACAAATTATGTTGAGCATTTTTCATACGCTTATTGGCCATGTCTTCTTTGGTGAAGTGTCTGTTCAGGTCTTTTACCCCCTTAAAAAATTGATTTTTCTCATTGATTTATAGGAGTTCTTTTTAAAAAAATTATTTATTTATTTTTACTTAAAAGATTTTTTTTTGGCTGCACCAGACAGCATGTGAGATCTTAGTTCCTGGACCAGGGATCAAACCCGTGCCCCCTGCATTGGAAGCGTGGAGTCCCAACCACTGGACCATCAGGGAAGTCCCTAGGAGTTCTTTAAGTACTCTGAATATAAGTATTTTGTCAGAAAATGTATTTTTTATTGCGATAAAACTCATATAACATAAAAGTTAACCATTTAAACATGCACAATTCAGTGGCATTTAGTACATTCATGTTGCGTGACCATCACCTCTATCTTGTTCTGAAACATTTTCATCACCGTAAAAGGAAACCTTATTTCCAGCAAGCAGCTGTTTCCCATTTCCCCCTTCTGCCAGTCCCTGGCAACCACTAAGCTACTTTCTGTCTCTCTAGTGTTATCTGTTCTGGATATTTCATATAAATGGAATAATACAATATGTGACACTGGTATCAGAACTTTGTTCTTTCTTACGGCTCATTGTTATTCCACTGTATGGATATATCACATTTTGCGTATCCATTCAGCAGGTGATGGACATTTGGGTTGTTTCCACATTTTGACTATTGTAATTAGTACTCATGAACATTTGTGTACCTGTTTTCAATTATTTTGGGTGTATATCTAGGAGTGGGATTGTTGGGTCATAGGGTAATTCTATGTTTAGATTTTTGAGGAGCTGCCAAACTGTTTTCTAAAGCAGCTGTACAATTTTACCGTCTTACCAGCAATGGGTGAATGTTCCAATTTCTCCACATCCTTGGCAACACATTTTATTGCTCATTTAAAAAATTCTGGCCAATCTAGTGGATGTGAAGTGGTATCTCATTGTGGTTTTGACTTGCATTTCCCTAATGACTAGTGATATTGAACATTTTTTCATGTGCTTTTGGCCCATTTATTCACCTTCTTTGAAGAAACGTCTATTCAAATCCTTTGCCCATTTCTTAGTTGAACTATTTTGCTTTTTATTATTGAGTGCTAAGAGTTCTTTATATATTCTGGAAATCAGAATCTTAGCAGATCTTAAGTATTTGATTTGCAAACACTTTTCCTCATCTGTAGGTTTTATTATTTTCACTTTCTTGATTGTGATCTTTGATGCTCAAAAGTTTTAAAATTTTGAAGTCCAATTTGTTTTTTCTTTTTTTGCTTCTGCTTTTGAGGGCATATCTTAGAATCCATTGCCAAATCCAAGGGCATGAAAATGTACTCCTATGTTTTCTTCCAAGAGTTTTATAGTTTTAGCGCTTACGTTTGGATATTTGATCCATTTTGAGTTAATCTTTGCATATGCTGTGAGGTAAGGGACCACATTCATTCTTTGGCATGTGGATATCCAGTTGTTCTAACACCGTTTGTCAGAAAGACCATTCTTTGAATGCTCTTGGCACCCTTGTTGAAAATGTAATTAACTGTAGATACATGGGTTTATTGCTGGACTCGCGGTTCTATCCTATTTGTGTATATGTCTAGCCTGTCCAGATTCCAAGTGTATTTTGTTCTCTGAAGGACTCAGCTTTGTCTTCCTCACACTGGCTGTTTCCTTTGCCTGGAATGCACTCCCCTTCAGTTTTACATGACTCCTTTTTTATCATTAAGACCTTCTGCAAATTTCTCCTTAGAGAAGCCTCCCCTTGTCGCTCTCCGCCATGTACTCTGTTTTATTTTCTGTATAGTACTTATCGTGCTTGAATTTGTAAAATCCATGAGAGCAGAGTCTTCTGTCCTAGTTACTGGGCAGAAGGTACCGGCACAAACAGGCCCTTAAAACATCACTGAATGGACAGTCACTGCTCCCGAGCCTGGAACGCCCTTCCTCACCTTCTGCACTGATTCAAATGCTCCCCGTCTTTTAAGATCACATCCAAATGCCATCACTCCCCTGGAGCCTTCCCAGTCTGTCTGCGTCATTGGGAAGGTTGGACAGGTGGGCCTCCTGCATTTGATTAGAAGCTCCCTGAGGGCAAGGACCCACCTCTACATCCCCACCTGCACCCCATAGCTGGAACAGAGTGGGCCCCTGCCAGGGACAGGCTCTGGTCCTGACCTTGGTCTGAGCACGGAGGACTGGGATGGAGGCAGATTTGGGTGAGGGACTCACCATTGGGTAGGATTTAAGCTGAGAGACAAAGTCAAAGATGACTTCACAGTGTTTAGCCTCAGCATCTGGGATGGTCATTATTCTCAGGTCAGAAATGTGAAAGTTAAGTGGGGGACCTGGTGTGGAGATCAACAATGAGTTCAGTTTTCCACTAGCTGACTTGGAGGCAGAGTCACAGACAGAAGTGCCCCGAGGCAACCAGGATCCCGGGCAATCAGAGCCAGAGGTGGCAGAGGTGGCAGAACCGGCTCCCGAGGACTGCGAGCCCGGGTGTGGCCTGTGCGGTGGATACAGGATCCTCAAAACCCTGAAAGTTAGTCTCTATTACCCCATCTACACACCAGGAAACTGAAGTTCCGAGAGGTGAGCAACCTGCCCAGGGGCACACAGCTCCTAATTTGGAGAGCTGGAGTGCACACCCCGGTCTCCCACTCCAAAGGCTGCCTGCCCTGGCAGGACTAGCGCTACAGGAGTGACTTCTCTCTGGGAACTACCCTGGACCTCTGTCCCCTGGATGCACCAGCCGAAGGCAGAGACGAGGTGGGACAAGGCTCACATACGGAGGAGGTGGTAAAGTCACACCTTGGGCACCTGCAGAAGCTGTCTGTGAAGGGATTAGAATATCAGTATTTTTCACGTAGGCACAGGTTTGAAGACGTGACCTCGTTAGACTCAGCGGCTGGAGTGAGTAGAGATCCTAGGCCGAGACAGCCCTGGGCCTCCCTTTGGTCTTTTCACACCTCTCCTGTCCCCTTGTCAAGGCCCTCCCAGCCTTCCTCTTCCACCCTTCCATCAGGGCGGGGCAATGGGAGAGAGGGCCCCCAGCGCCCACTTGCAGGTAAACCTCTGGGTTGCCAGCCTTCCCTACTTCCATTTGGACCTCTCTCTGGCTGCTTCTGCCAGTAGAAGGTAGCCATATGGTTTCCCAGTGTTCACGTGTGTGTGTGGTTATAACATCCTCGGCTCTGCAGGGACCAGCCCACCACGTGCAGCTCCCTTAGACAGAGGCTGGTTTCCTTGAAGTTACTCCTGCCTTCCCTTTCTTCCCATCCAGTGGGATGGAGCCATGAGTCCACCCATCAGGCTGGTTCCCCTCCTCCCAGACCTGAGGAACAGGCTCTGTCCACAGATAATTGCTGCACCCACAAAGGAGCCAGAGCTCTCCTCCCCAGGGAAGGGGTGAGGGATGGCTAGAGTGGGAAAGCAGTGGGAGAGAAGGACAGAGGGTTGAGGAGGGGCAGGAGGGGAAGAGGTAGCAATTCTGGCTCTACCCCCTGTTGCTGTGTGACCTCAGGCAAGTTCCCTCCCCTCTCTGGGCAGCTCTCCCTCCTCGGTGGACTAGGGAAGCACAGTGCTCACAAGGTCATTCATGAAGACGAAGTGAGATAACACAAGTCAAGCCTGAGGACAGGTCTGCGCATGGCCAGTACTGGGGACTGGGGTGGGCAGTTATGGTGGCTACCACAGTTAGCTGGGAGGCATGTGATGTGGAGTGAGGACGAGGGAGGGGAAGAGCCAGCAGCTGTGGTCAGGGTCGGGGGCTGGGGAAGATCCCACAGGGGGCCCTCCCACCTCCCCTTTCGGAGCCTGGAGTGGGCTGAGGAGAGGAGAGAGTCTAGAGGGGATGGAGGAGGGAGAGGTTGTCACTAGGCGGCGGAGGGGCAGGAAGGGCTGTGAGCTTTATGGGAGCTGGTACCTGGGCACCAGGTGGACCATGCACATCAGGAAACACCTGTCCTTCTCCCCCGTCACTCAAGAGCCGAGAGCCAGGGCTCACCTTTATTGACATTGATATTGACAGGCTTCTAAATAAAGGAGGGAGCCACGCTCCGTCTCCCCTCTCCCTCCTCCCCCACACAGCAGCTCCAATCGTCCCTGCTCCTCTCTGGTGACGTTAGTGGGGCCCCTTAGCCCACTGTCCTTACTCAGCTCTGGGTCCTGCCTTTCCACCAAACCTCGCAGCTGCAGCATTTTCCCATGTTTGTCAGTGTTTTCAGGCCCTTTTTTTTTTTTTTTTTTTTTTGCGGTATGCAGGCCTCTCACTGCTGTGGCCTCTCCCGTTGCAGAGCACAGGCTCCGGACGCGCAGGCTCAGCGGCCATGGCTCACGGGCCCAGCTGCTCCGCGGCACTATGGGATCTTCCCGGACCGGGCACGAACCCGTGTGCCCTGCAAAGGCAGGCGGATTCTCAACCACTGCGCCACCAGGGAAGCCCCAGGCCCTGTTTTAAATGGCACAACTGCCGTGTATGTAACTGTTCCCTTGTTTTTGGAAACTTAGGTGGCTTCTGTTTTTTTCAGCACAACAGAAAATGCTGCATGGAACAGTTTTGAGCATAGTGCTTTCTCCTGCATGAGCTCAACTCTCCAGGCGAGATTTCCAGAACTGGGGCTGCTGGCTCAAAGGACACCAGTGTTTTGAGTCAATGCACACCAGGGTGGAACGGCCCTCAGAAATGACCTGGTCCCTTCACCCGTGAGATGAGGAGATGAGATCCAGAGAGGAGAGGTGGCCTGGTGAAGGTGACCCGGCAGGTTTTTGGGGCTGCTGCTGTCTGGCCCAAGTATCTGCAGCTCCTTCCTCTTCTTGAAGCTTGTGGTCTAGAAAAGAAGACCAGGCGGCTGCAAATGCTCCTCCAAGGAGATTTTTTAAAAAAAATCTTAATTGAGATATAATCCACATACAGTTATATCTCTTTATTGAGATATAATTCATAATATACTATATAATTCACCCAAAGTGCACACTTTAATGGCTTTTAGTATGTTCACAGAGTTGTACAATCAGTACCAAAACATTTTCATCACCCGGAAGAAACCCTTGATCGGTCATTTCCAACCTCCCACTCCACTTCCTACCCCCAGCCCCTGGAAACCACTGATCTACTTTCTGTCTCTATGGATTTGCCTACTCTGGACATTTCATATAAATGGAATCACACAATATGTGGTCTTTTGTGACTGGCTTCTTTCACTTAGCATCATGTTTTCAGGATTCATCCATGTTGTAGCCTGTGTCAGTACTTCATTCCTATTTATGGCCAAATAATACTTCATTGGATAAATATACCAACATTTGTTTATCTACCCATCGGTTGATAAACATTTGGGTTGTTTCAACTTTTTAGCAGCCTGGAGCCTGCCTGGTTCTTGATGGAGGCCTCAGGCCACTGGCAGGTCTTCCTCTCCCCAGGTATTGCCCAGCTCCCTCTCTCTTCACCCAACTCTGTTTCCAACGAGCCTTCCCCTCACAGACTGCAGGGGAGTGCCAGGAAACTGTCCCTCATGGCTCCATTTCCCTGGAGTGTGGGTGGAGGACACAAAGAGAACACTTCCTAGGAAGGACTGGGACTCAGCTGGAGAGCCCTAGGCCAGAGTTCTGGGAACAGCTGCCTCACGCAGAATCCAGCACCCGGCACGTATTAATGTGTCAGTCTGTTCGTTCATTCATTGATTCATTCATTCATTCATTTACTCATTCATCATTCTCTAGATGAGCATGTCCTGTGCACTGGACCCAGTGCTGGGATGAGGCCCTTGGGGAGCCATGGTCTGCTGGGGACATAGGCCTGTAACCAAACCCTGGTGACAGAGGGCAATGCTGCTGGAATCCAGGGTGGCTCGGGGCCACAGCCCGGAGCGAAGGGAGACCAAAACAACAGGAGAGAAGGAGGGCATCAGAATCTCCTTGGACATGTATATACTTGCAATGAATAATCTGACAATGAAATTAAGAAAAACTATTCCACTTACAACAGCATCAAAGCATAAAATATTTAGGAATAAATGTAACCAAAGAAGTGAACAGCGAATACTCTGAAAATTATAAAACACTGTTGAAAGAAATGAAAGGAGATCTAAATAAATGAAAAGATGTCCCTTGTTCATGGATCAGAACATTTAATGTTGTTATGTGGCAATACTACCCAAACTGAACTACAGATTCAATGCAATCTCTATCAAAATTCCAGCTGGCGGGCTTCCCTGGTGGCGCAGTGGTGGAGAGTCCGCCTGCCGATGCAGGGGACACGGGTTCGTGCCCCGATCCGGGAAGATCCCACATGCCGCAGAGCGGCTGGGCCGGTGAGCCACGGCCGCTGAGCCTGCGCGTCCGGAGCCTGTGCTCCGCAACGGGAGAGGCCACAACAGTGAGAGGCCTGCATACCGCAAAAAAAAAAAAAAAAAAAAAAATTCCAGCTGACTTCTCCAAAAAGTTGAAAAGCTGATCCTGATATTCATATGGAAATGTAAAGGACCCAGAATAGCCAAGAAAATAATGAAAAAGAACAAAGTTGGATTTGATCTTTCTGATATCAAAACTTACTACAAAGTTACATTAATTAAGACTGGCTGGTGCTGGCATGAGGTTACAATCCAATCAATGGATAGAATTTAGAATTTAGAAATAATCTCTCACATTTATAGCCAATTGACTTTTGACAAGGGTACCGAGACATTTCAATGTGGGAAAGAATAGTCTTTTCAACAAATGGTGTTGGGACACATGTAAAGTAGGAATTTGGATCCCTACCTCACACCATAACAAAAATGAATTCAAAATGGATCAAAGATTTAAATGTAAGCCAAAACAACAAAACTCTTACAAGAAAATGTGGACATAAATCTCATGACATTGAAATAGGCAATGGTTTCTCAGATATGACACCAAGAGCAAAAGCAACTAAAGAAAACATTGATAAATTGGACTTCTTCAAAATTAAAAAATCTGGGCTTCAAGGGATACCATCAGGAAAGGGAAAAGACAACCTAAGAACTGAGGGAGAGGTGGATACCCAGAGGTTCCCTGTGTTGTCCTGCACACTTGTGAACGATGGCCTTGAGGGTGGCCATGAAAACCTGACTAGTGACATGATTTACAATTCATTAATTCAAAACAGAGTTAGGCTCAGAAACACTGCAGGTCACTATGGGGCAGAAGGCTGTTTCACCCCAGGGTCTTCAGCAGGTCTCCGTCATGTGTGAAGCAACATCCTCAACGGTGCCCACACCTGCCATGTAGTATCAGCCAGGTGTCAAGAGCATCCCCCTGCCCTTGGGATCTAGATAAGATGGCCATGAACCCCAAATCCCATGGTCTGTCCCCCATTCTTCCCAGTTTGGCTCCCACGATGATGTCTGGTCCATACCACAGCTACCTTCTGCGGGTCCCTAAGAAGCCCCCTCACACAAAGCATCATGGGAACAGTGGATGCTTCTGAGCAGCTGGTCATCCAAGTCCTGCAGAGCAAATAACTTTAAAATGACATTTTGGACAACCCCAGATTTGTCCCGGGGGCTCCTCACTTGCCTCCTGCCGTATAGCACCTCCGTTCACATCTCCACGCCCACCCTTGTCTCCTTCCCTCATTTCCCACCTTCTCTGTGGTGTTGGAGAGGCACCACCATGGCCCCTCCTGTCGCCCAAGCCTGCCTTCTTTGAAACATTGCCTCCTGCCTTTGCAGGTTGGAAAAGAATTTTTCAAACAGGTATGTCCTTTCTCCTCTCATCAGGTTGGCTGTGCAGTCACTCTGGGTGCACCTGACAGCCCCTAGGCTACAAGTATGCCTAAGTCTGTGGGCCACAGTCCCCTGCTGGGTATTTCTCCCAGGAAGCTCCCACCCGGGTTTGCAGGAACCTGCATGCAGATGTTTCTTGTGGTGTTATTTACAGCGGTGAAGAGTGGGATTAAATCAGTGGTCCAAAGAGGTAAACAACAAGGTCCTACTGTACAGCACGGGGAACTATCTTCAGTGTCTTGTAATGAACTATAATGGAAAAGAATCTGAAAAAGAATATATATATAACGGAATCACTTTGCTGTACACCAGAAACGCACAACATTGTAAATCAACTATACTTCAATAAAAAAATTTTTTTTAAATTAATGGTCCTACATTAGCAGAACAAACAGGTGTGAGCCACACAGCCGTCAGGAACAAGGTGGTGTACAGTTACCAGGAGATCCTAAAAATACAGTGCTGAATGAAAAACCATGTGATGGACGGAGGCTACACCATGACGTCACTCCTGTGAACTGAATACACAAGCACACTAGAAAGTTCTAAGGATACATGTGTATCTAAGGACACCCCTGGGAGTTAGGAATAATCCTACGAGTGCGCCTCCCAGGGCCTGCAGGTGAGACTGGGCCTTGCACGGAGGCACGTGACTAACTCAGGCACTCAGAAAGCAAGAGGCGGAGTGGGTAAGGGCCCAGGAGCTGCAGAGAGAAGGTGAGCCGTGACAGGGGGGTGTGAAAGAGTTGCACGTGGACGTGCAGGGTGGGGATAAGGGGAGCCCATGCCGGGCAGCAGCCTCGAGGGTCAGAATTGGACGTGCAGGCCTCTGACGATGTGTGCCTGGGCCAGGGCTGGGGACGGGGGGGTAAGGGCTTGGAGACCTGGCCTTCTGTGTGTTTCTCTGCTGAGGTCGGGCTTAAGGCCGAGCCAGCCAGAATTCATGGGCCACCTCTGGCTGAGCACAGAAAGCGGCCGTCCCCAGTAGAGGGCTGTGAGCCTTGGCCCCTGGAAACAGGCCTAGCGATGCGGACGCTCAGCAATGTGCGGACGTGAGCTGCTCTGCTGCCCCGGCCACCCGGCCTCTGGCTGGCCAGCCCGGAGCCAGGCCTGGCCTGACCTTCCTCCCCATCTCCCAACATCCACCACCCTGGAGGTCAATGGCTCTGCTGGGGGCTGGGCTGGAGCCGGAGGGAACCCCAGGGCAGAAGGGAGGGGAAGGTGCTGTGAAAGCCTCACAGCTCTATCTCATCTGCCTCTTAATTAAAGCAGCCCTGTGTGGTGTGTGCGAGTTGGTGCGGGCTTGCGGAAGAGGCTGGTGGGCTTCCCACCAACTCACAGGCAGCCCGAGAGCCAGCCCACGAGGGGAGTACGAGGGAGGGCCGCCATGGTGCACTGGGCTCAGAGAGACAGGAGGTGTGGGGTTTCCCATCCCTGCCTGTCCCTTACCAGTGCTGTGGGCTTGGAGAAGCTGCTTCCCTCCTCTCTAACGAAGTTGTGAGGTAGGTAAATTTCCTTTGTAAACTGCTAAACGCCGCCTGAGTGGGAGGTGGCGTGGAGAGCTGGCCTTCCAGCCAAGGATCCGATGACCTCGGCTGGGCAAGCAGAGTGGTCCCAGGGGGCAGGCGGGCATCGGGGCTACAGGATGGACCCTTCTCTTTTGCATCCCCTTCCAGAATGGGCAGCTGGGTCCAGCACCCAGCCTGGGGCGAATGTGAGTCCAAGACAGATACCCGCCCTGACTGGGACACAGGTTTGGAGCCTGCAGAGGCTCTGTCAGTTTGCATTTTGCAAACTAGAAGGGATTGTTCTCATGAGAAAAGTTATTACGTTGGTCAGATGGGTCTGATATCCTTGGAAAGCAAATCGGTGATGAGAGAGCGGCCAGTCTCTCTGCATATGGCAGGCCCACGGTAGGAGCGTGAGCTCCCCAGAGCCGCTGCTCAGGGATGAGGCCCTAAGTGGGTCGTGCGGGCCGCATTGGATAGCTGGCCAGTGCTCTCACCGCTTGGCCGTGACAGATGCACTCAGAGTCCTGGAGACACAGCCCAGGCCCCGCTGCTTGAATTACTCACAAGTGCACTAGTTTAGCGCCACCTCCCCTGCAGCGAGGCCCTTGCTCAAGGTCGCAGGGATGGTCAGTAACAGTCCTGGCCAGCATTCAAGATCTCAGAGCCCTGGGCAGCTGCTCAACACTGGGGGGTTTCCTCTTTGCGGCCCCTCCCAGAAAGCACGCGTGTTTGGAAACTTGGTTCCGCAGCAGCCCAGCTGGCAGCTCTGAGCCCCACTCTTGTCTGACCACCCTCCCAATACAGGGGTTCCATCCACAGGATGTCACATGGCCATCCAGGGTCTGCTTGCATCCTTCCAGGCACAGGGAACTCACTGCTTTGTGGGCAGCTGGGCCCAGTATTTGCAGGTGGATAAGGAGGATGGGATGCAATCAGATCTTCAGTACCGGGCACCGTGCTGGGCCATGGAGGTGCCCAGGTGACGTGTGCCCTCTTTGTTCCCAGTGTGGACAGTCGTTCTTGTTAGAAAGTGCTTCCTGTTGTGACCCAAAGCCAGTGACTCCAGCCATTGGAGGTGTCCTCAGGCTACCCTCTGGAGCTGTGTAGAGTGGGGCTCCTCCCCTCACCTTTCCCAGCCCTTTCACCGTGCCGGTAGAGTCCTTGCGGTAGAGCAAATCACTGTTGGCTATAGTCAGCTGTACTTCTCCCTGCAGGAGGATGAGGTATCTGTGTCCAGCTGAACCAAGGTAGAGCTGTGTTACTTGCTTTGGCCAATGATAAGTGCGCAGAAGCTCTGTTATGTCCCTTTCAGCAGAAGCTGTAAGGACCAGTCTGTGGTTTGCCATGTATCTTTTCCTTCTGCCACCAGACAGAATATTCTAGATGAAGGCTACTTTGTCAGCTTAGATCCCAGCAAAGATGACAAGGATCAGAGCCACAGCCAACCCACATGAGAGAGAAGCCATTGAGATTTGGGGATCTTTTGTTACTGCAATAAAACGCAGCCTATCCTGACTCATTTGCTAAGGTCTCCTCGAAAGTGAGATCTCTGGGATCAAGGGGGTGTGAGCAGTGCGGAATAGGATGGGATGCCCTCCATGAGCAGGGATTATGGAAATATCTATTAATTCCACATCAATTACAGCAGCAGCACATGTGTTCATAATAACCTTGGATGAAACCCATTCCTTATGAATAGGAACTGCTGGTGAACCAGGACTTTCTCATTCCCTGTTTAAGCAAAGGAGCACTTTACACCTGCAGAGACCCCTTGCCCTTCACTGGCACTCAATTTCACCCTATTGGCTCTCAGCCACCTCCCTATCCTGCTGGATTAATTTTTTGAACGTCTTGTTATGAAAGTTTCAAACATGCGAAACAGTTGAAATAATTGTACAGTGAACACCTGTATACTCACCACCTAGATGCTACAATTTATATTTTACTATGCTTGCTGTATCATATATCTATGTATGCATCGTTCTACCCTTCTATCAATCCATCTTACCTTTGGACAATTTTCAAAGTAAGTTGCAGATATCAGTAAGCTTCCCCACGCACCCAAACATTTCTGCATGTACATTGACTAGAGTTCAATATTTGTTTATGTTTTTAAAGGTATATACAGCGAAAGACACATACATTTTCAGAAATGCAAACACCTGTGTAACCCAAACTGCTCTCGAGATAGAGAACATTGTCATCACCCCAGAAAGCTCTTCCATGCCCCTTCCCTGGCAATGTCCATCTTAACCCTCTAGAGGCAAACACTGTTTTGATAGGTTTTGCCCAGTCTAGAAACTCAAATCAATAGAATCTTGCAGTGTCAGACTTTTAAAAAACCAGCATAATATTTTTGAGATTCACCCACATTGTTGCCTATACCTGTAGTTTGTTCCTTTTTGTCATTGAATAGTGTTGTGTGATTATATCACAGTGTGTTTATCTGTCGTCCTGTTGACGGATACCTGGGCTGTTTCTAGTTGTTGGCTATTATGAATGAACCCGCTAAGAACATTTGTGTACGAGCTTTTTTGTGCGGACATATATCTTCATTTCTCTTGAGTAAATATTTAATGTTAGAATTGCTGCCTCATAGGAAGATATACATTTAATTTTATAAGAAACTAACAGATCTTTTCCCAAAGTGGCAATGTCTGAGAGGCATCCACTGCTCCACACTTCTTTTTTTTTAAAGATTTTTAAATTTTTGATGTGGACCACTTTTAAAGTCTTTATTGAATTTCTTACAATATTGCTTCTGTTTTATGTTTTCGGCGTTTTGGCCCTGAGGCTTGTGGGGTCTTGGCTCCCCGACCAGGGATCAAACCTGCACCCCCTGCGTTGGAAGGCAAAGTCTTAACCACTGGACCGCCAGGGAAGTCCCTGCTCCACACTCTTGGGTTACTTTTGAATCTGGATCCCATCATTCAATGAGGGCACCATCCTTTCCAGCCAGTGTGATCCTCGAGGTTGATTAATATGCATACTATGGCCCATCCAACTCACTGCCTAGATTTTTGGGCAGGATGGTCCCCTGTGGCTGAGTACCAGAGGCCCACTCTATGAATAATTAGTTGTTCAGTCACCTATGAAAATATGCAATTGTGCTATAACCTGTAAACATCACCTCCAGGGAGTCCTGAGATAAGTTTGTCAAATCGAGAAATGCTGTGCTTCTAACATCCTCCTCCAAGTGCCAGTCAAATATCAAAGTGGGGAAGGGGACCATCGCTTTCCTCTAGAAAAGCCTGCAGATGCTATTTTCAGCTCTTGTAAATAAAGCTGTTGAATAATTTAAGAATCTTGCTAGAGATAAAATTTAGGCTTATCTGTGTGCAGGTTCCTGAATCCCTTCTTTGAAAATGGGCACAAATTTCTCCATCACTTATCCATTGGCACATTTCACGTCACTCTGAGTTTTCAGAGGTCACTGATGGGGGGTGCTTGATCATGTCTGCAGGTTTCTGTAGCTCCTCGGGCCTGGGGCAGGGGAGAGAAAGGAGGGAGGCAGACAATGGATATTATTGAACACGTCAGTGCACTGTGTGTGCGTTATACATGGACCATCTCATCTCAGTTGCTATTATCATCCTCCTTTTCAGATAAGGAAATTGAGCTCCATGAGGTCAAGTGATTGTCCAAGGTCACAGGACTGATCAGTGGCAGACCTAGGATTTCAAAGATTGCTTGACCTCAGATCTTTCTCCTACACACTCTCAAGAGCCCTTTGGTGACCTTGTGTACCAGTTATGAACTTCAAACCTGTTTATCGGTGGGAGGGGACACTGTTCCATTGGAGCAGCAGGAAAGCTTTGCTACCACTGAGGAGGACCCAGACCTGACTGAGGTCAGCAGGGACGTGGGGCTTGGAAGTGAGCTCTCTGTTCGTTACTGGCGCATCTGCTGCCTGTGCCCTGGCTGGTCCTCTCGGGGAACCAAGAAAGTGGATAACAAATGCCCAAGCTCACCAGTCAGTAAGTGGGGCAGGGGTTTCCCTGGTGGCATAGTAGTTAAGGATCCACCTGCCAATGCAGGGGACATGGGCTCAAGCCCTGGTCCGGGAAGATCCCTCATGCTGCAGAGCAACTAAGCTCGTGCACCACAGCTACTGAGCCTGCGCTCTAGAGCCCGCGAGCCACAACTACTGAAGCCCGCGTGCCACAACTACTGAAGCCCACACGCCTGGAGCCCGTGCTCTGCAACAAGAGAAGCTACCACAATGAGAAGCCTGTGCACTGCAACAAAGAGTATTCCCTGCTCTCCACAACTAGAGAAAACCTGTGAGCAGCAATGAAGACCTAACACAGCCAAAAATAAATAAATAAATAAATAAATGCTTTCTTTAAAGCCATAGGAAAGCTCTGGACACACATGCAGAGTATAAATGAAATACGTTACAGAGAGGATCAAGCCCTTCCAGGAGAGAAGAGACTGGCAGTTGCTCTCATACTGCCTAGCGGGGGCGGCCTCCTAAACTGGGTAGTGGAGGAGCAGGCCTGACAGGTTGAGGGACTTTGCTGGGAAAGGAGAAGACGTCCAAACTCTCAACAACTGGGTAAACCTATGGGGCAGATTAGAATCTGGAGGAGCCCCCCAATATAAAGCTACTCCTTAGTAGCTGGCCTGCTAGTTCTCTTCCATGGGGTTTGGCTGAATAAGCATCAACTGGAGGCAGGTCTGGCAAAGAGAAGGAGAATGAGAGAGAGAGACAGAGACAGAGACAGTACTTAGATCCAAAGCCCTGGAGGGGAAGGTACTGAACTCACCCTTGAAATATTGAAACCTCCATGAAATAAAACTAACTCAGCTCCCATCTAGCGCAACTCTTTTTTTTTTTTAATTGAAGTACCGTTGATTTACAATGTTATGTTAATTCCTGCTATACAGCAAAGTGATTCAGATATATATATATGTATACATATATATATATATATATTCTTTTTTTTTTTTTTTTTGCTGTACGCGGGCCTCTCACTGTTGTGGCCTCTCCCGTTGCGGAGCACAGGCTCCGGACGTGCAGGCTCAGCGGCCATGGCTCACGGGCCCAGCTGCTCCGCGGCATGTGGGATCTTCCCAGACCGGGGCACGAACCTGTGTCCCCTGCGTCGGCAGGCGGACTCTCAACCACTGCGCCACCAGGGAAGCCCTATACATGCTTTTTTTAATATTCTTTTCTATTATGGTTTATCATAGGGTACTGAATATAGTTCCCTGTGCTATACAGTAGGGCCTTGTTGTTTATCCATTCTATATGTAAAAGCTTATATCTGCTAACCCAAACCTCCCACTCCATCCCTCCCCCAACCCCCTCCCCCTTGGTGACCACCAGTCTGTTCTCTATGTCTGTGATTCTGCTACTGTTTCATAGATGAGTTCATTTGTGTCATATTTTAGATTCCACATATAAGTAATATCATATGGTATTTGTCTTTCTCTTTCTGACTTACTTCACTTCACTAGTTGCATCCATGTTGCTGCAAATGGCATTATTTCAGTCTTTTTTATGGCTGAGTAGTATTCCATTGTATATATGTACCACATCTTCTTTATCCATTCATCTGTTGATGGACATTTAGGTTGTTTCAATGTCTTGGCTATTGTGAATAGTGCTGCTATGAACATAGGGGTGTGTGTATCATTTTTTTTTAATTTTTATTTATTTATTTATGGCTGTGTTGGGTCTTCGTTTCTGTGCGTGGGCTTTCTCTAGTTGCGGTGAGCGGGGGCCACTCTTCATCGCGGTGCGCGGGCCTCTCACTGTTGTGGCCTCTCTTGTTGCAGAGCACAGGCTCCAGACGCATAGGCTCAGTAGTTGTGGCCCATGGGCCCAGTTGCTCTGCGGCATGTGGGACCCCCCCAGACCAGGGCTCGAACCCGCGTCCCCTGAATTGGCAGGCAGATTCTCAACCACTGCGCCACCAGGGAAGCCCTGTGTGTATCTTTTTGAATGAGAGTCTTGTCCAGATATATGCCCAGGATTGGGATTTCTGGATAACATGGTAATTCTAGTTTTAGTTTTCTGAGGAACCTCCATACTGTCTTCCCTAGTGGCTGCACCAATTTACATTCCCACCAAAAGTGTAGGAGGCTTCCCTTTTCTCCATACCCTCTCCAGCATTTGTTATTTGTAGACTTTTTAATGATGGCCATTCTGATCAGTGTGAAGTGGTACCTCATTGTATTTTTAATTTGCATTTAACTAGCAATGGTGAGCATCTTTTCATGTGCCTATTGGCCATCTGTATGTCCTCTTTGGAGAAATGTCTAATTAGGTCTTCTGCCCATTTTTTGATTGGATTATTTTTTTCTTTTGTTGTTGTTGAGTTGTATGAGCTATTTGTATATTTTGGAAATTAATCCCTTGTTGGTTGCCTCATTTGCAAATATTTTCTCCCAGTCTGTAGGTTGTCTTTTTGTTTTGTTTATGGTTTCCTTTGCAGTGCAAAAGCTTGTAAGTTTGATTAGATCTCATTTGTTTATTTTTGCTTTTATATCTATTGCCTTGGGAGACCGACCTAAGAAGACACTGGTATGATTTGTGTCAGAAAATGTTTTGCCTATGATCTCTTCTGGGAGTTTTATGGTGTCATGTCTTATGTTTAAGTTTTAAAGCCATCTTAAGTTTTTTATTGTGTATTGTGAGAGGGTGTGTTCTAACTTCATTGATTTACACGTGGCTGTCCAACTTTCCCAACGCTGAAGAAACTGTCTTTTTCCCATTTTATATTCTTGCCTCCTTAATTGACTATAGATGTGTAGGTTTATTTCTGGGCTCTGTACTCTGTTCCATTGACCCATATGTCTATTTTTGTGCTAATACCATGCTGTTTTGATTACTGTAGCTTTGTAGTATTGTCTGAAGTCTGGGAGGGTTATGCCTCCTGCTTGGTTCTTTTTATTCAGGATTGCTTTGGCAATTCTGGGTTTTTAGCTCAACTCTTTATAAGATCAGTGAGATAAACCCTCATGCTAGCCCTCTGACAGAGGAAAGGGTGTGGCCTCTGCTGGTGCGGGGGTATACCTACTTCAGTGTCTATTATTCTTTTATACACAATGTCTGGCATATAGTACAACATTATTAGACATACAAAGGAGCAAGAAAATGTTAACTCAAAATCAAGAGAAAAAGTAACCAGTAGAAGATCCACATATTACTTAGATGTTGCAATTAACAGACAAAGACTTAAAATAACAATTCTAAACATCTTAAGGCATTTAGAAATAAAATGAACAAACTAGAGAAATGGAAATGCTAAAAAAAATTAAGCAGATGGGACTTCCATTTCCAATCTGGTATGTAAGGAGCTTGGAAGTCATTACTGCATCCTAACAACAAAGAAAAAACTGAACAAACTGAAAAAATCAACAACTCTTCTTAGAGTGGTTAGAGAAGTAAGGCCACAGGGCAAACTGCTGTCCCCAAAATTGAAGAGACAGGCAAGTGCAAAGAATCAAAACATGCTGGAGCAGGGATTTCCCTGGTGGTCCAGTGGTTAAGACTCTGCGCTCCCAATGCAGGAGGCCTGGGTTCTATCCCTGTCAGGGAACTAGATCTCACATGCCGCAACAAAAGATCCTGCATGACGCAACTAAAGATCCCGCATGCCACAATGAAGATTCCGTATGCTGCAACTAAGACCAGGCACTGCCAAATGAATAAATAAATATTAAAAAAGAATTATATATAAAGAAATGAAAAAGAAAAGTAAACCCATAACAAAAAACAAGACAAAAAACCCAAAAACATGCTGGAGCAGGAAGCTCTATGGGATCAAGGACTGGGGTAGGAAACCTAAAATGTAATTAATGAATTGCTGGAGGGTCAGTGTGAACAAGTCTGATCTTGACTAGGTTCTCACAGAGAATATCAGAGAAAAATCGTCTCATGCTTCTGGCAGAAGGTGGTTAAAGGAACCACTTTGAAATATGCTAGAGAATTCTGTTCTTAAGGTCTGTCCTCAAGAGAAACTGCTTTGCCAGAGCTTAAACGGATTTTTGTCTAATGGACTTGGAGGAAGTAAAATACCCTGGTCCACTCTAGTCATCTTGGCCCACCTAGCAGGGAAAAACTAGGGAGCATGTGCAAAGTTAACTGTTCAGAGGCACAGGCTCACTAAAAGACTGGAATCTAATCATAGAACTACAGAATACCTTCCCTCCCCTGACACCTTATCACCACATTACTAAAGGCTTATTTACCACAGTACCTTTTACTCAGTACATCCTGTCCAGCTCTCAGGAAAAAAAAATTACAGGCACACTAAAAGGCAAAAAACACAGGTTTTAAAAATTGAAGGGACTTCCCTGGTGGCGTAGTGGTTAAGAATCCACCTGCCAATGCGGGAGACACGGGTTCGAGCCCTGGTCTGAGAGGATCCCACATGCCGCGGAGCAACTAAGCCCGTGCGCCACAACTACTGAGCCTGTGCTCTAGAGCCCGCGAGCCACAACTACTGAGCCTGCATGCCACAACTGCTGAGACCCGTGCGCCCTAGAGCCCGTGCTCCACAACAAGAGAAGCCACCGCAATGAGAAGCCCGCGCACCGCAGTGAAGGTGGCCCCTGCTACCCGCAACTAGAGAAAGTCCGCATGCAGCAATGAAGACCCAACGCAGCCAAAAATAAATAACTTTTTTTAAAAAGATGATTCTTTAAAAAGAAAATTGAAGTATAGTTAATTTACAGTGTTGTGTTAGTTGCAAATGTACAGCAAAGTGATTCATTTATATATATATATTCTTTTCCATTATAGGTTATTACAAGATATTGAATATATTTCCCTGTGGTATACAGTAGGTCCTTGTTGTTTACCTATGTTGTATATAGTAGGATGTCTATGTTAATCCCAAACTCCTAATTTATCTCTCCCCACCCCCCACTATCCCCTTTGATAACCATAAGTTTGTTTTGTATGTCTGTGATTCTCTTTCTGTTTTGTAAATAAGTTCATTTATATCATTTTTTAAGATTCCACATATAAGTGATATTATATATTTGTTTTTCTCTGTCTCACTTAATTCACTTAGTATGATAATCTCTAAGTCCATCCATGTTGCTGCAAATGGCATTACTTCATTCTTTTTTATGGCTGAGTAATATTCCATTATATCTATATCTATATCTATATCTATACACCACATCTTCTGTATCCACTCCTCTGTCGATGGACCTCTAGGTTGCTTCCATGTCTTGGTTATTGTAAATAGCGCTGCTGTGAACACTGGGGTGCATGTATCTTTTCAAATTAGAGTTTTCTCTGGAATATGCCCCGGAGAAAAACCCAGTTTTGAAGAAACAGAGCAAGTATCAGAAGCAGACTCAGATATGGAAGAGATGTTTGAATGATTAGATTAGAAATTTAAAACAACAATGATTAATATGCTAAGCGTGCTAATGGATAAAGTAGACAGTCCACAAGAACAGATGGGCAATGTAAGCAGGTGGATGTAAATTCTAAGAAAGAATTGAAAAGAAATGCTAGAGATAAAAAACACTGCAACAGAAACGAAGACTGCCTTCAAGGGACTCATCAGTAGGCTGGACACGGCTGAGAGAAGAATCTCTGAGCTTGATGATGCGTCAAGAGAAGCTTCCAAAATGGAAAAGCAAAGAGCAAAAAGACAAAAAATGGCACAGGATATCTAAGAACTGTGGGACAAGTACCAAAGTTATAGTATGTGCATAAAGGCCATACCAGAAGGAGAAGAAAGGAAAAGAAAGAGGATAAATGTTTAAAGCAATAATGATAGAGAATTTCTCCAAATTAATGTCAGACACAAAACCACAGAATCAGGAAGCTTAGTGTCTTAGTTCAGTCTGCTATAACAAAATACCACAGACTGGGTGACATAAATTTGTTTCTCACAGTTCTGGAGTCTAGAAGTCTGAGATCAGGGTGTTAGCATGATCAGGTACTGTGCCTGGTGAGAGCCTGCTTCCTAGTTCATAAGTGGCCATCTTCTCACTATAACCTCACATGGTGGAAGGAGTAAGGGAGTAAGCTTTCTTGAGCTTCCTTTACTAGGGCATTAATTCTATTCATGAGAGCTCTGCCCTCATGATAATCAGCTCTCAAAGACCCTACCTCCTAATACACTATACTGGGCACTAGGTTTCAACATATGAATTTTGGAGGAATACAAACACTCAGAGAACACTATGTATGATAAATTTCAAACAAACAAACCCAACAACAACCCACTACACCTAGGCGTATCGTATAAAAGCTGTAGAAAATCAAAGATAAAAAAAATCTAGAAAGAAGCCAGAGGGAGGAAAAACTTACCTATAGTGGAGCAAAGATGAAAATTATGTCTGAATTCTCCTCAGAAATCATATAATCAAGAAGAAAGTGGAGTGAAATACTTAAAGTGTTGAGAAGGAAAAAAATCCATTAACACAGAATTCTGTACTCTGTGAAATTATCCTTCAGAAGTGAAGGAGAAATAAAGATTTTCTCAAATAAAAATTGAGGGAATTTGTTGCCAGGATACTTGCCTTACAAGAAATGTTAAAAGAAGTTCTTTAGAGAGAAGGAAAATGATATAGGTCAGAAAATTGGATCTATATAACTAAAGGAAGAGTATCAGAGAAGGACTAAATGAAAGTAAAACAAAACTTCTCTTATTCTTAATTGATCTAACAGATAACAGTTTGTTCAAAATAATGACAGCAACAATGTATTCAATTATGTACATATATATATACTTATGTATGTGTATATACATATATAAATATACACACATATAAGTGAAATGAATGACAGCAATTTTACATGGACTGGAGGGAGGAATTAGGATTATTTTGTTATTATAAGGTACTCACATTGCCCATGAAGTGGTATGGTAATATTTGAAAGTGGACTTAGATTAGTTGTAAATGTATATTGCAGACTCTGGAGCAACCACTAAAAAAAAAAAGTGTAAAAAAAAAAAGAAATATAACTGATATGCGAAGAAAGGAGAGAAAATGGAATCATAAAAAATACCCAATTAAAACCACAGAAGGGGGCTTCCCTGGTGACACAGTGGTTGAGAGTCCGCCTGCCGATGCAGGGGACATGGGTTCGTGCCTCTGTCCGGGAAGATCCCGCATGCCGCAGAGCGGCTGGGCCCGTGAGCCATGGCCGCTGAGCCTGCGCGTCCGGAGCCTGTGCTCCGCAGCGGGAGAGGCAACAACAGTGAGAGGCCCGCGTACCGCAGAAAAAAAAACAACAAAAAAAACACAAAAAAACCCCCCACAAAAGGCAAAAAAGGAGTGGAAGGAAAGAACTGGAGCCAAGAACAATGTAACAAATAGAAAATAGTAACAAATATGGTAAATATTGATCCAACTATATCAATGATCACTTTAAATGTTAATGGTCTAAATACATCAAGTAAAAGACAAAGATTGTCAGAGGGGATCAAAAAACAAGACATCACTATATGTTGTCTACACCATATCCACTTTAAATATAAAGAAACATATAGATTAAAAGTAAATGGATGGAGAAAGATATACCATGCTAATGTTAACCTAGAGAAAGTGGTTTTAGCTATATCAGTTTTAAGACAGAGCAGATTTCAGAGTAATGAAAGTTATTAGGGATAAAGAGGGGCATTACATAATGATAAAGCAGTCAGTTATTTAAGAATCATAACAATTCTTAATGTGCATGCATATAACAACAGAGCGTCAAAATACGTGAGGCAAAAACTGGTAGAACTGCAAGAAGAAATAGATGAATCCACTATTAAAGTCAGAGGCTTGAACACGCCTCTATCAGAAATGGACAGATCCATCAGGCAGAAAATGTATACACTACTTCATTCAACAACAGCAGAATACACCTTCTTATCAAGCTCACATGAAATATTCACAAATGTAGATCACATTCTGAGCCATAAAACATACCTTAACAATTTAAAACAATAGAAATCATGCAACGTCTGCTCTCAGGCCAAAATTGAATTAAACTGGAAATCAATAACAGAAAGCTAGCTGGAAAAATCCCCAGATAATTGGAGCTTAAACAATACATTTCTAAATAATATGTGGGTCAAAGAAGAAATCTCAAGATAAATTTTAAAATATTTTGAACTAAATAAAAATGAAAATAAACTTATCAAAATTTGTGTGATGCAGTGAAAGCAGTGCTTGGAGGAAATTTATAGCATTGAATGTATGTATTAGAAAAGAAGAAAGATCTGAAATCAATCATATAAACTTCCACCTTAGGAAACTAGAAAAAGAAGAGTAAATTAAATCCAAAGTAAGTAGAAGGAAAACAATTAGAGCAGAAATCAGTGAAATTGAAAAGAAGAAATAGAGAAAACCAACAAACTCAAAAGCTGGCTCTTTGAAAAGATAAATAAGATTGACAAGGCTTTAGCCAGGCTAAGAGAGAAGACACAAATTACTAATACCAGAAATGAAAGAGGGGACATTACTACAGATCCTTTATTAAAAGGATAATAAAGGAATATTATGAACAACTCTGTGCCCACAAATTTGATAACCTGGATGAAATGCACAGTTCTTTGAAAATGCAATCTGCCAAAGCTTACACAAGAAGAAACAGACAATTTGAATAGGCCTATATATATTAAAGAAATTAAGGCAATAATTAATAACCTTCTAAAACAGAAAGTGCCAAGCTCAGATGGGTTCACTGGCGAATTCTACTAAACATTTGAGGAAGAAATCATACCAATTCTCTACAATCTCTTGCAGAAGATAGAAGCAGAGGGAATACTTCCCTAACTTATTTGGTGAGGCCATTATTACCCTAAAACAAAAACCAGACAAAGAAATTGCAAGAAAAGAAAACAACAGACCAATATCTTTCATAAACATAGATGCAAAAATCTTCAACAAAATATTAGCAAATTGAACCCAACATGTATAAAAAGAATTATACACCACAACCAAATGGGATTTATTCCAGGTATGCAAGGCTGGCTCAACATTTGAAAACCAGTTAATGTAATCCATCAACAAGCCAAAGAAGAAAAATCACATGATCATATCAATAGAGGCAGAAAAAACATTCACAGAATCCAACACCCATTCATGATAAAAACTCTCAGCAAACTAGGGATAGAGGGGAACTTCTTCAATGTGATAAAGGACATCTACCAAAAATGTACAGCTAATATCAAACTTAATGGTGGGAAACTAGAAGCTTTATTGCTAAGATCAGGAAGACGACAAGGATGTTCCCTCTCATCTCTCCTTTTCAACATCATACTGGAAGTCCTAGCAGATGCAATAAGACAATAAAATAAAATAAAATGTATACTGATTGGAAAGGAAGAAATAAAACTTTGTCCACAGATGACATAATTGTGTGTGTAGAAAATCTCAAAAAATTGACAACAGCAACAAAAAACATTCCTAAAACTAGTAAGTGATTGTAGAAAGGTTGCAGGATAGAAAGTTAATAAGCAAAAGTCTATTGCTTTTCTATATGTCAGCAATGAACAAGAGAAAAATTAAATTGAAAAAAAATACCATTTACATTAACACCCCACCAAATGAAATACTTAAGTGTAAATGTAACAAAATATGTACAAGATATATACGAGGAAAATACAAAACTCTGACAAAAGAAATCAAATAAGTAAATAAATGGAGAGTTATTCCATGTTCATGAATAAGAAAATTCAATATTGTCAAGATGTCAGTTCTTCCCAACTTGATCTGTAGATTCAATACAATCTCAATCAAAATCCCAGCAAATTATTTTGTGGATATTAACCACCTGGTTCTAAAGTTTATGCGAAGAGGCAAAAGACCTAAAATTGCCAACACAACACTGAAGGAGAAGAAAAAAGTTGTAGAACTGATACTACCTGACTTCAAGACTTACTATAAATCAGCTGCAATCAAGATGGTATGGTTTTGGTGAAGGAATAGACAATAGATTAATAGAATAAAATAGAGAACCCAGAAATAAGTCCAAACAGATATATTCGATTGATCTTTGACAAAGGAGCAAAGGCAATACAATGGAGAAAAGACAGTCTTTTCAACAAATGGTACTGGAAAAATTGGACAGCTGCATGTAAAAATTAATCTAGACACAGACCTTACATCTTTCATAAAAATTACTTCAAAATGGATCAAAGGCATGAATGTGAAGTGCAAAATGATAAAACTCCTTGACGATAATATAGGAGAAATTCTACATGACCTTGGGTATGGTAATGACTTTTTAGATATAACATAAAGACATGATTCCATGACAGAACTATTTGATAAACTACACTTAATTAAAATTTAAAACTTCTGCTCTGTGAAAGACACTGTCAAGAGAATAAGACAAGTCACAGACTGGGAGAAAATACTTGCAAAATACTTATCTGATAAAGGATTGTTATCCAAAACATACAAAGAGCTCTTAAAACTCAATAATAAGAAAATGAATAACTCTAGGACTTCCCTGACAGTCCAGTGGTTAAGACTCCATACTTCCAATGCAGTGGGCGTGGGTTCAATCCCTGGTCAGGAAACTAAGACCCACTTGCCAGTGTGGCCAAAAAAAAAAAAAACAAAAAAACAAAAAAAACAACTCAATAAAATGGAAAAAGACCTGAAGAGAGACTTCACCAAAGAAGATATACAGATGGCGAAATAAGTATATGAAAAGATGCTCAGCATCGTATGTCATTAAGGTACTACAAATTAAAACAACAATGAGATACCACTACACACCTATTAGAATGGCCAAAATCCAAAACACTGACACCACCAAATGCCAGTAAGAACGTGGGAAAATAGGAGCTATCATTCACTCTTGGTGGAAATGCAAAATGGTACAGCCACTTTGGAAGACACTTTGGCAGTTTCTCACAAAACTAAACATATTCTTACCATATAATCCAGCCATTGTGCTACTTGGTTTTTCCCCAAATGAGTTGAAAACTTATGTTCACACAAAAACTTGCATACGAATGTTTATTAATAATAGCCAAAACTTGGAAGCAGTTTTGTCATTTGCTGGGTGAATGGATAAACTGCACTATATCCAGACAATGGAATATTATTCAGTGCTAAAAATAAGTGAGCTATCAAGCCATTAAAAGACAGGGAAGAATCTTAAACACATTTTATTAAGTGAAAGAAGCCATTTTGGAAAGGCTATGTACTGTGATTCCAACTGTACGATATTCTGGAAAAGGCAAAACTATGAAGACAGTAAAAAGATCAGTGGTTGCCAGGAGTTTAGCGGGGGAGTGATGAACAGGTAGAGAACATAGGGTTTTTAGGGTACTGAAACTATTCAGTGATACTACATCACTACAGTGATACTACAGTGGTGGATACCTGTCATGATACACTTGCCCAAACCCATAGAATATACAACACCAAGAGGGATCCCTAATGTAAACTATAGACTTTGGGTGATAATGATGTGTCAATGTGGGTTTATCAATTGTGAAAAATGTACCACTCTGGTGAGGGATGTTGACAGTAGGGACAGGGAGAATATGGGAACTCTGCACTTTCAGCTCAATTTTGCTGTGAATATAAAACTGCTATAAAAATAAAGTCTGTTAAAAAATAAGCAAATTGAAACTCTGGAATTAAAAAATACAGTATCTGAAATGACATATTCATTTAATAGGCTTGGTAGCAGATTGGATACAACAGAAGAAAGGATCAGTGAAAACTTGAAGGCCAGTCAAAATAAATTATCCAAACTGAAGCGTAGAAAGAAACCACCACCAATAGCAGTCTAGAGTAAAAATCAGCAGCCTATGGATCCATGGGCCAAATCTACCCTTCTGCTTATTATTTTTTAAATCTATTAATTAAATTAAATTAATTAATTAATTTTCTTTTTGGTTGCATTGGGTCTTCACTGCTGCATGTGGTCTTTCTCTAGTTGCAGCGAGTGGGGGCTACTCTTGGTTGTGGTGGGCGGGCTTCTCATTGCAGTGGCTCCTCTTGTTGCAGAGCACCAGGCTGAGTAGTAGCCTGCAGAGCGCAGGCTTCAGTAGTTGTGGCTCGCGGGCTCTAGAGCACAGGCTCAGTAGTTGTGGCACACGGGCTTAGTTGCTCCACGGCATGTGGGATCTTCCCGGACCAGGGATTGAACCTGTGTCCCCTGAGTTGGCAGGCAGATTCTTAACCACTGTGCCACCAGGGAAGCCCCCTGCTGCTTATTTTTATAAATGAAGTTTTATTGAGACATAGGCATTCTGATTTGTTTAAGTATTGTCTATGTCTGGTTTAGTACCACAGTGGCATTGCTGAGTAGTTGTGACAGAGACCATATGGCCTGAAAAGCCTAAAATATTTACACTCTGGTCCTTTAGAGAAAAAGTTTGCCAGCCCTTGGAATAGAGCAACAAAACCTATGAAACAATATTAAATAGTATGACATATGTATAATTGGAGTCCCAGAAGAAAAGGAGAGAGAGAATGGGGAGAGTAAACAGCTGCAGAAAGAATGACTGAACATTTCCCAAAACTGATGAAAGACGTCAACCCACAGATTTAATAATCTCAGTAAAACAAGTAGGATAAATAATACAAGGAAGGCTATTTCTAGGAACATTATAATCAAGCTAGAAAACAGAAGTAAAGAGAAAGTCTTAAAATCATCCAGAAAGTATAGTCATATTACATTCAGAGGAAAAACAGTAAGAACAATAACTGACTTTTAAAAAAATATATTTATTTATTTGGTTGTGCTGGGTCTTAGTTGTGGCATGTGGGATCTTTGTTGAGGCATGTGGGATCTTTTAGTTACAGCATGCAGGATCTAGTTCCCTGACCAGGGATCGAACCCAGGCCCCCTGCATTGGGAGCATGGAGTCTTAACGACTGGATCACCAGGGAAGTCCCACTAACTTATTAGAAACTAAGGAAGCCAGAAGACAATTGAAGAACAATTTTAAAGGGCTTAAAGGAAACAAAACCTGCAAACTTAGAAGTCTACATCCAATAATAATCTCCTTCAAAAATAAAGGCCAAATTAAGACACTTTTAGACAAATAAAAGTTTGGAGAATTCATTGTAAGGAAACCTACACTACAAGAAATACTAATGGAAGTTCTTCAGGCCAAGGGAAAGAATCCCAGACGGAAGTCTAGACTACCAGAAAGAAATGGAGAGCATCAGACATTGTAAACATGTAGACAAATAGAAGAGACGAATTTTTTTTTCACAACAGAAACAAAAGCCTTTGGGCTGTTTGAAGCAAAAAATAATAAAAATGTAGAAATAAAGTATATGGTCACACTAGCACAAAAGACTAAGACGGTAAATTATACCGTTGCAAGGTTCATTTGTAATCTTGATGTGAGTGATGGATACGGGGGTGTGTATATAATCGTAGAGATTCACGGAGCTGTACAGTTAAGATTTGGGTACTTCATCTTATGATAATTATACTGTACTTCACTATACATAGAAAGAGAGAAATAATGGACACGACAGAGCTCTGTACAGGACTCACAAACAGAGCAGATGTTTGTTTGTCACGGGGGAGTCAGGTCCTGCTCCCTGGAAGAGGTCGTTACAAGGCGAAGATGGAGTTGGGCTGAGGTTCAGTCTGCTTCCTGCTGTGCTGACAAGGCAGGAATTTCCTTCTGTGACTGGAGCCCTGCTGGAGCCCGTCTTCCTGTCTTCATGGAGAGATGCACCAGGACTTGACCCATGACATGAAGGGCCCTGAGGCCTGGCCTTCCTGTCCTGGGACTCGGGGGGTGGGGCTGGGGGGACTGGAAGACAGCCTGTCTCCTTCCTGGGACCCTCTTGTTTGTGGTGAGGAAAACTAGAATGTCAGCCTGGAAGAGACTTCTGATTCGGTCAGTTCCCTGATGCCGTTTTACAGAGGTAGGACCTGGAGCTCAGAGTGAATAAATTCGAGGAACTGGATTTGGAACCAGGCCTTCTCTTTGTACTATAACAGCTGCCTTGGGCCCATTTAAGCTTGTCCTGCCTGAACAAAGCTAGAGGATCCTCAGTTATCTCTTTCTCTGCCCCTTTCTTAAAAATCCTCATTCCCTCAAGGCCTTTGCTTTGTTAGTTCAGGGGGGAGCAGCTGATGAACTAATTCATACTATAGTGTGAGTGACTGATACCCATTTAAAGCCTGCCTGAAAGGGCATGTATATTAACCACCTCCAAGAAACCATCCTCACGGTGTGATCCCACTCAGCACGGCAGGCTGAGGAGGAATATTTTGGGTCAGGGGCAGGCAAAGAAAGTGAGAAGAGTTACCAGTCTGGAGGCAGCAAAGGGTAGGAGGGAAGGCAGGGATCCGTCTCCACTGTGTCCCACCCTGGGCACATGATATGGCTTCCCTGCGCCTGGTTCTTCCTCTATAAAATGAGGGCTGGACACAAAGATAGCTCAGGAGCCCTTCCTCTCTGACATCCAAGGCCCTTTCACTCACATCCTTCTAGTGTGTTCACTTCACAGGGGTGGTCTTGTTATCAGCTTTGGCTCTCATGACCACCCTAGAGGATTAGAGCCTCAGGTATGGGGGGATCTGCAGGGCAGAGAAGGAAGGTCATTCTGTTGGGTGGACTCTGAGTTCCTCCCTCCTCCCCCCGCCCCGCCCCCCCAGGCTGCCTCATGAAAGGGGCTGGGGTAGCCTTCTTTTCACACCTGAACCCTGGCTGCCTCTCTGGCCAGCCCCAGGCAGCAGTGCCCTCCCTGGACAGGGGTGGGGGTGGAGTGGGAAGCCAGCCCCACTCGAGGCCCCAGAGAGAAGTAGGGGACCCCTTCCAGAGGGGCTCTTCCCGCTCAGCTCCTCCCCAGCATCAGGCGTTGCAGCCACCCGAATGCCCTCACCGACTCCCAGCTGCCCCTCACCCTCTGCCCCTCTGTGCCTTTGCTCACACGTCCCCTCCGCCTCGGCAGCCCTTCTCGCCTTCTCTGCCTGCCATGCTCTCACTGAGGTGGCTCCCCTAGCAGGGTGCAGTGCATGATGACCGCGGAGACAGGCATTTCTAGCTTACTCAGGGGTCTCCCTTGCTCTCAGGGGACTCCCTGGGGGAAGGACCACGACTTCCTCCCGTCCACCCACTCCCCAGTGCACAGTGCCTTTTGGGGTTTGGAGACACGCATTCTGCTCCCCTCAGTATGCTGGCGTAGCACAGCGTCCCTGAGCACACTTGAGGTCCTGGCCCAGCCCAGGCACATTCTTGGGAGACTGAGGAAAGGACAGGCTGAGAAGCTAAGAGGCAGAAAAATCTGGGTTCAAATCCCAGCTCATCACACATGAGCTGGTGAACCAGGACACTGCCTAATGCCTCTGAGCCTCACCATAAAATGAGACGCTAGTGCCTCCTTCACGGGCTGAGGTGATGGGTAAGAAAAATGGTGTGATGTGAAGGAAAATGCTCAATTAATGATTATTCTTATTCCTACTGTCCACCTGTGAGACCCTGGCAGGCCACTTACCATCTGCTTTTCTCACTGTGAAGGGAATAATGGCCCCAGCACTGCCTGCCTCGCCAGGCCCTGATGTGCATTAGAGGCAGTTCGGGTGATGACGGTAGTCAGGGGGCCAGAAGAAGTGAGGAGGACCGGATGGGGCCCGTGGCAGCTTCCCACAGCTCTGGGCCCAGAGATGAGCGGCCCCGCTCCTCCCCTCCGGCCACAGAAGCACCAGCTGCTGTCCTGCCAACTCCCGGCCGTGTTTGCTCACTGACTAGGTCCACAGGAGCCTGGGGACCCGGAGCCCCACACCTTCCCCAGAAAGACCCCCAAGGTGGTATGTTCCTCTCTTGCTCTGGGGATTTAAAACTGTTTTATTTCCAGAATAAAGAGAACAAAGCCCCTCTGACGGCAGTAATTATGCGGTAATAAAAGGAGGCTTAATGCGCTCTCATTAAGAGGTACGCTCAGGGAGTGAGACGGCTCTCACAGCTGCCAGTGCCGACTGTCAGAATCGTGGTGCCACTCCTCAAGGGACCAGGAGGAGGGGAGGGGACCGTGGGGGACAGCCTGGAAGGCACGCCTGCCCAGCCCCACCCCTGGGCTGCAGATTCTGCTCCGGAAAATGGGGTTCCAGGTAGAAAGGGTCAGAAGCATCAGTTCCTTGTC
The DNA here is from genome assembly GCF_059928025.1 of Delphinapterus leucas. NCBI lineage: Eukaryota > Metazoa > Chordata > Mammalia > Artiodactyla > Monodontidae > Delphinapterus > Delphinapterus leucas. The sequence goes on from NC_143141.1 coordinate 10,348,950, forward strand.
TGGCCTCTCAGAGCCATCTCAGGTGGCTTGTGGCCGTGTCTGTAGCACTTGCCATCTGATGAGATGAACATGGGCCAGGACAGGATCTCAGGGGCCATCTGGACTAGGTTTTGCAAATTCTTGGTCACACGTAACCATTCCTGTGCCCATCACACATCCGTCCCTGCTGAGCCTGGGGGCAGCCTCGGGATTCCTCTTAAAGTGCCATTCAGACTGCCGCGCCCAGTTGGCCTGTGAGTGGAGGCCTGTAGAGCCACAGCCAGACCCCAGGGCCCGTGCAGCCCGGTGTGGGTGGATCCATCCCACAGCTTGTTTTGCGTGGGGAGGAAGCGGTGACCTAGACCTGGCTGAGGGGCCCCGAAGATGCTTAACATCTTCGTCCTGAGCCCTGTTTCCTCTGGCTCAGGCCGGGAGGTGCACTGAGTCCTCATGTTGCCGAAAGTCCACGCAAGTGCACGTCAGGGTTAGCTGGAGCTCCGGTCTTAAGCTCTGGGAGAGTCAGGGTACCATACCCCAGTTCCTTTTCTCCCTGTTGTGTCTTTCCTCATTGATCTGAGGCATCGAAAGGGTAGGGTTTGTCCCATTTTGGTCCCATGAATGGAAGCTGGCCCCTCTGTGTAGAGTTGAACAGGGGTAGGAGTGCAAACACCCCCAGGGATATAATACAGGTCACAGGTGCAGGGAAGATGCATGTCTTGGGGCCATAGGTGAGGAGGCCACATAGGAGCCCCCAAGGAGGCAGGGAGGGAGGAGCGGAGGGACAGAGAGAGGAAAGAGAGGGGAGGGGACTGCACACACCACAGTGGGAGGCCTTCTGCGAGGCTCCCTGGGTCCTCAGTCATGTGACTGAAACTCACTAGATGTCCCCTGAGCCCGGGTAGCAGGGTTGGCCAGGAGGAGGCAGTCCCAAGCTGCCCTTAGAGAAGGACCCTGGACTCCCCACCCCAGGCCGAGGACAGGGGGACAGGGAGGGGCTCCAGGCAGTGTCACTGAGCTCTTGGGGTCAAGGGGCAGGGGCAATATCCGGGCTACACTTTTATTCCACAGCAGTGATGTGAGGGGGTGTGGAGCTCTGGGCATGCAGTGGGTAGACTCCATGGGTGTGAGGCTGGCCTCTGCAGGCTGCCAATTTTGGTTGTGCAGTGGCCAACCTGTACAACAGGACCCTTGCCGTGTGCCAACACATGGCACATCCAAGGGGTCTTGGGAACATGAATCCTGAATTCACTCCTATGCTCTTCTTCTCTCTGTGGACCACGCGAGCCAGGCTGTCTGGGTTTGTATCGTGTTCACCAACCCAGCTTCTCCCCGGTGCCCCCCAGCCCAGCCTTGGCATTGCTTGTGGAACCAAGACGGAGGAAGAGTCGCCACTTTCAGGAAACTGGCCAGTGACAGGTCTGGGCACTGCCAGTATGGTGACTCTTTCTTGTTATATAGTTTCTCATTTTGGTGGAACATCTCTTCCAAAAGTTTCTTGAGAAAAGGCACAGAAGAGGAAGTTATGTCTGAAAATGTCTTCAGCGTTCTATCCCACTTACCAGATAGTCTGGCCAGGTTCTTGTAGCAGACGGCTGGCTCCAGGGCGGATTTGACCTCCCCGGCTGGTCCACCCTTTTGGCTCCCAGCTGCAGGGGCAGCATCCCCCGACCTCACGTTCATGTCCCTTTTGCGACCTCACGTTCATGTCCCTTTTGCGACCTCACGTTCATGTCCCTTTTGCGACCTCACGTTCATGTCCCTTTCGCGACCTCCACTGTAACATCCCATCACTCAGAAGCCCTCAGCAATCATTACAAACGAGGCGAATAGGCCAAGGGAACACTAACAAACGGCAACTTTAATTACCAGCAAAGCACGTGGAGACCACATTCTAGGAATGTATCTTAACTAGAGGCACCTCCCGGGGAAAAATTGAAAATACTAATAAGAAAAAAAAGCCCGCCCCTGCCTCTGCCATACTCGGCTCTAACAGCAGCTACCTCCTGCTTGAGAAGGCCTACCTCCCAGGAGTATTAAATTTTTTATTGTTCCTTTTTATTTTTTATTTTTTTGGTGGAGGGGGTGTTTATTTGTTGAACCGGTAACAGCAGCAGCAGAAGGAGAAATGGGGGAACTGCAAAACTGGTTTGCGGTGTCTGCCTTGACTGGGGGTGGAACATGGGTGGCTCCCAAGCCCGCTCTACTGGGCCTTGCAGGCCACACAGGGCTCACACACTCCCGGTCTCTGTGTGACATTGTTACGGGCCTCATGCTATTAGAATGAATAGAGACGTGAAGGGGGGACAGGTGTAGTGGTGCCCTGGCTGGAGTTCTGGCTGGTGGGTTTCTGGCAGGAGGGGCCATCTACTAGGAAAGGCACAGCCGATGTGACCCCCTGCCCATCCTTGGGGAGGCTGGAAGGGACAGGTAGACTCCACCCACCACCCTCATCCCCCAGCTCCAGTGGGGAAACTCAAGGCCGGTGGCTGGCCTGAGGTCACCAGCATCCAGGAGGTGGCAGGACCCTACTGGGGCTGCCCTAGGTCCCCACAAAGGCAGCTCGCTTTCCTGGTGGCCCGGGTCCCTCTGAATGCCCACCGCGGAACCCCGAGCGCTAATGGCGCCTGGTACAGCAGCCTGGAACCAGGGTCCCTGTGCTCCTCCCCAGGGTGCCGGGGAAGCTGGAAACACCCCAGTGGTCCACCCCAGGGAGAGGGTTAAACAAAGTGCGGGAGCCAACGCACGACGTGCAAGGAAAAACCTCCGAGGGCGTTTGTGAGAACACCCAGAGGCAGGACTGTATGCTGAATATGACCTCATTTGTGGAGAAAAATAATGAATGTATATTTTATGAGGAAAAGACGAACCTCTTATGCCTGTATGTGAGTTTTAAAAGATTCAGAGGAGTGCTCCAAAATTGTTAATAATGATTATTTCGGCAAGGGAGACGTTTCAGACATTTGGTATTTGCTTGAATTGTTAACATGAACATGTATATATTTTTTATGGTGTATTACTTTCGTTAAAAAAAAGAACTAGCTTTAGTCATTACCTGTGGAGACAGAAACATGTTTTGGGGAGGGGGAGGTAGTTGAGAGACACATTAGCATTGCCTGGAATATTTAAGTTTTTTTTTTAACAAAGATATTCTTGAGCAATTTAAATACATCTTAAAAACCTAGTAAATAAATAAAACTTCTGGCTGTGGCTTCTGAGCTCCCCCCACCCTGTACCTCTTTTACTCCCACTCCGCTTGGGAAGCTCAGGTCTTAGGAAGGTAAATCTTTGCAGCTGGAAGAAGGCCTGCAGAGGCCTCACTGGCTGGGCTCGAGCAGGTGCCAGGCCCAGAGAAGCTGTGTGCTCTGGCCAGGGCAGCTCAGCACTCAGGATCCCAGCTCCATGGGGCTCTAGGGGGGCTCAGAGGTCACATAACTTACCCAATCCTGCAGTCAGCTTCAGAGGAGCAGGGTTGGACCCACGAGCCCAGCAGAGCTCCTCAGAAATGGATGGTCCCCACCCCACTGCATGGGTGAAACACCATTGCAGTCTCTAAAGCCCTCCAAGTCCCCCTCGTTGGGTTCCCCAAGGGGCCCTGGTGGTCCCTGAGCCCACCAGCCCAAGGGTCCACACCTTTGTCCAGAGTGAGGCTTGATCCAGCATGGGCTGGGGGAGGGGTGTGTGCTTGGGGAGGAGGTCCCAGGTCCCTTCCCAGGACCGAGCTCCTTTCCCCCTCCTCACTCCCTCTGCTCCTCAGTGACTGGCAGGTCAGCTCCTGCCTCCCGAATTGTTATGCCAGCTCTGAAACACACCCATCTCCCCGACTTGGTTCTGGAAAGGGCCCTGGACAGGAGCCAGGAAACCCATCTTGGAGTCCTCACTCTGCCCCAACCAGTCTGGTGACCTTGGATCTCCTTTTCCCTGGGGAGTGAGAGATTTGCCACTTTCCTGCGTCATAGGGCAAGAATATTAGGAGAGCTGAGGGCTGGAGAAGGCAGAGGAAGCAATGTTTTCATTCATTCGATGCTCAGCTTTTACGAAGCACCTGCAGGATATCAGGTACGATGCTATGGGAGACCCAGATAAAGGAGAGAGGGTCTTTACCACCGAGGAGCTCACAGTGCAGTGGGGTGGCCAGCTGACAAGTGGACAGAGAATTATGTGGAAATTCTACATGAAGACATTTGAAGTAGCAAGACAGTCCTTGAGGTCTGCCTGGAGTTCAGAAGCTTTGCAGAGGAGGGGGCATTTGATCTGGGCTCTTAAGGATGGCTACGCGTTCACCAATTAGAAGAGGACAGAGGGGCCTTGTAGGCAGCAGGCAAAACGAAGAGAAAGCAAAACGTGTTTCTCCTAGAGATGCATTAGAAGGGTGGTGGTAGAAGACGAAGCTGAAGAGGCAGGTGGGTACTAGATAGTGTTGGACCTTTTCATCAGTTAGCGTGCTTCTGGCTGCAAGTAAAAGAATTGCCCACTTAAAGTGTGTAAACACACGTAATGTTTTATTATGTCACATAACAAAGAGAGGCAGGGCATTAATTTAAAAACTCATGGTATGGTTCATATATATATATATATATATATATGTATATATATATATTCTTTTTCAGATTCTTTTCCCTTATAGGTCATTATAAAATATTGAGTGTAGTTCCTTGTGCTATACAGTAGGTCCTTGTTGGTTATCTATTTTATATATATATAGATATATAAATACATATATATTATAGATATATATAATATATATATATATCCTTCCCCCCCTTCCCCTTTGGTAAGCATAAGTTTTTTTTCTATGTCTGTGGGTTTATTTCAATAAAATTTTTTAAAAATTTTTAAAAAATAAAATAAATAAAACTCCTTAAGCCCCCCACCCCCCCAAAAAAAACAGAAAAACAAAATTATGGTATGGTTAAGGAACATTGTTTTCCACCTTGGGCTGGTCTCCTCATGGTCACAAAATGGTTGCCATAGCACTAGACAACATGCCCACACACATCCAAAGACACAAAAGGGTAGTTTCCCTAGAAGCCTCGGCAGATGTCCCCCCAGGTCCCCTTATCTAGGATTGGGTCACATGAAAAGGCTTAGGCTGTAAAGGGGTCTGGAAAAAAGGCGGCTGACATTTTCTCTCTCTAATGGAAGGCTGAGTGGGCCAGTAAGGAAGAAGGGTGGAAGTAGAGGACCTGGCAATGGCCATTGTTAGGGAACCAGAGAGTCTACCAGGGTCTTGAATGCCAAGCTTATGAGTAAGGACACCATGATGAAGCAATGGGGCAGCCATCAGAAGCCTGTGGCCAGGGCAGTGGTGGTGTAGGCTGAGTGCTGGCGAGCTCTCCCTCTCTCCCTCTCTCCCTCTCTCCCTCTCTCCCTCTCTCCCTCTCTCCCTCTCTCCCTCTCTCCCTCTCTCCCTCCCTCTCTCTCTCCCTCTCTCCCTCTCTCCCTCTCTCCCTCTCTCCCTCTCTCCCTCCCTCCCTCCCTCTCTCCCTCCCTCTCTCCCTCTCTCCCTCTCTCCCTCTCTCCCTCTCTCCCTCTCTCCCTCCGTCTCTCTCCCTCTCTCCCTCTCTCCCTCTCTCCCTCTCTCCCTCTCTCCCTCTCTCCCTCTCTCCCTCTCTCCCTCTCTCCCTCTCTCCCTCCCTCTCTCTCTCCCTCTCTCCCTCTCTCCCTCTCTCCCTCTCATACACACACACACACACACACACACACACACACACACACACACACACAGGAGTTCTCCAGAGGAAGGAAGGGTAATTGGGAGGGGGTCACCCAGTTCCCAAAGAGCAGTAACCTAACTTGCTCAGTGATTCCCTGAAGGTGGTGGTCTTGAGGGCGGGGGCGGGGGGGGGTGGCATCTGCAGATGGCAGTGGAGAAGGGAGGGGCCTGGGAGTCCAGGCCAGGCTCAGGACACATGGAAGGGCAGGGGGCCCCATGCCAAATTCTTCCCCACCAATGCCTAACATCCCACCATTAAAGCTTTATTCCTTTGGTTAAGCATTACCCTCCTCTATTTTTTTTTTTTTTTCAGTACGCGGGCCTCTCACTGTTGTGGCCTCTCCCGTTGCAGAGCACAGGCTCCGGACGCGCAGGCTCAGTGGCCATGGCTCACAGGTCCAGCCGCTCCGCGGCATGTGGGATCTTCCCAGACCGGAGCACGAACCCACGTCCCCTGCATCGGCAGGCGGACTCTCAACCACTGCGCCACCAGGGAAGCCCTACCCTCCTCTATTTTACAATACAAATACCCCTAGCAAGGCAAAGACCACAGTGGGAGCAAGTTGACAGTAACATCGTTATCCCAGGAAGGTCCCAGGTCAGCTGGCTGGGGAAGACTCTAAGAGTGAGAAAGGGGCCGCCCAGGACTACCACTGCTGCCATTCCTGGGTTTTCCTGTCCTTCCTCTGGAGCCCTCACTCTACCATTGAGGAAGAAGCAGCAGGCCCCCATCATGGTTGTGGCCCCAGAGGCCCAGGCTGAGGATGGGTCAGTTGGGGAGCAGTGGGACCAGAGGAAGAAGCCTCATGGCCTTCAGCCACCCCCGAGTCCCTGTGAGAAAGGCCCCTCTCCTGAGAGTACGAGCACTGTCATTCTGTCCTCCTTACAGACAAGGCGACCGAGGCCCAGAGAGGCCCGGCACACGCACGAGCAGAGGGAAGAAAGGCAGGATTCTGCACGTGCCTCCTCTCGCTGCTGCTGCTGGGAGGTTCAGGGCTGTGGGCTGGGGGAGGGGCTCCCCCGACCTCAGAGCAGAGCCACTGAGTTGGCTCTGGGCTCCCCACAGACAGGTGTGAGAGAGAAACAAACTTCCATCTCGTTCAGGTGCTGTTGCTGCATCAGAAATGAATCCCGTTGGACACGAGCCCTTCGCTTTTGGAGTCCTGCTCAGTGGCCACGAGCTGTCACCACATCATCTCCCTTGGGACCTGCCCTCCTTTGTGGGATTCTCTGAGTGTTCCCACTTGGCAGGTAAGAAGACTGAGGCCCAGGGCAGGGCAGGCCCAGAGGCAGACCCCGCAGGGCGGCTCCAGCCATGGGCTTCCATATGGGGATGGAAGGGGCAGTGGCCTAGACGGAGGCAGGGCGGTGCGGGGGACAGTAGCTACGCTGGGGGGGCAGATCTGGTGATGGGCGGGGTGTCAGGGAGGGTGGTCTGGGAGGAGGGTGGGGAGGATGGGAGCCGAGCCCTGCGGCTGGGGACGCGGGTAGGGAGGCCATAGGCCGAGGCCGAGGTTCGACCTCATCGGCCTGCCTCTCTCCTGCCATCCGGTGGGTGTGAGATCCCACGGTCTGAGCCGCGGCTGTCCCCCGTGCCCCTCCATGGCCAAGCGCTGTAGCATTCGGGGGATACGGGGTGTTGTGAGGATGAGTCAGGCCACCGGTCACAGAGCCCAGCACAGGGCAGGGGTGAAGAGGGCGCCAGGGAGCCAGATGGCCCAGGGGTGAGGCATTTACTGTTGGGTGGGGGGGGGGGGGCGGGCATCTCAGGTGGGTGCCCGCAGCAGCCCCTAGCCCTCTCAGCAAGTCTGCCGCGAGAGCCTGGCGGCAGCTGTGAGCACAGGTCTCTGCAGGCTATGCCAGAGCCTCTGAGAGGCCTAGGACGAGGCAGAGGATCCCGCGTGCACGTTGCTGGGCGCAAACCTAGTGGCTTCCGGAGATGAGCGTCCTCCCCACCCGCCCTCTCCCGAGTTGTCCCTGAGTCACCAGCACCCTTCCCTTCCACTCGGTCCCCTGAGATGCTTCCTGTGCCCCACTGTCCTGTGAGTCACCTCTCCACCCTCAGCATCCCGCCCACGCAGTGCGATCATCATCCCCGCTCCCCCAGCCCGCTCTCTCTGCACAGCGCTTTCAAAAGGCTGATGGAAGGTGGGCCGTCAGGCAGGCAGGGCACTCACTCTGCCTCTCACCTCCCGGGCCGTCTTCTGGGCCTTCTCCTGGGCTGTCTCCTGTCAGGTGGGGAGACTGACCGAGTTGGAGGGCTGAGTGCAGGGCCAGGATTTGGGGAAGTTGCTGGGTGCCCAAGGGCCTCAGACGGATGGAGAAGTTTCAGAAGGTGTGACCTCCAAGGCGCCTGGGCAGCTTCTTAGCGGCCTGCTGCAGGCCCAGCCTCACTTTAGCTGGCATGGAGCCCACATTTCCACCGTTAGAGGTGTATCCCTCCAGGCCATACACTGGGTCTCCAAGAGACCCCGCCGAGATGAATGAGTTCAGCTCTGGCAGGGCCTTTTCCGTTCTTGGCCGTGACTTCACTCCTCAGGTGCTTTGGCCACCTGCCCCCAGCTCATCACAAGGCCCCGCTGGGCAGAGGCCAGGGGAGCGTGCCTGGCGGAAGCAGGTAGAGCCGACCTTCCTGCTGCCTGCCCTCCATCCTGCTCTGTGGCCACCTTTCTGGACCTCGGGTCCCCTTTTACAGCGTGGGGGGGGAGGGGTGTTCTTTGAGCTTCCTTTTGTTTCTACATCAGAAACCAAGAGCCACCTCTGTTTGCAGCTGTGACTTTGGTCAAATCACTTGACCTTCCTCAGCCTCAATTTCATTCTGTGTGGAGGAAACAGACAGTAAGAGCCCCCGAAGGTGAGATTTTTTTTGCGGTACGCGGGCCTCACTGCTGTGGCCTCTCCCGTTGCGGAGCACAGGCTCCGGACGCACAGGCCCAGCAGCCATGGCTCACGGGCCCAGCCGCTCCGCGGCATGGGGGATCTTCCCGGACCGGGGCACGAACCCGTGTCCCCTGCATCGGCAGGCGGACTCTCAACCACTGCGCCACCAGGGAAGCCCGAAGGTGAGATTTTTGATGGAAGAATCGTAACACCAGTGACCCCATAGGCCTTTACCAGCTGCAAGGTGTTTTCATGCAAAATATCTCATCGGGGCGCTCCCAAGGACCCTGAGAGGTGGTGATGCTTTCATCTAGCCCCCACCCCCGCCCCACACTTACAGTTTGAGAAACAAAGGCCCAGCTACAGGGGGACCGGCACAAGGGCTGGTCTCACCTCCAGGTTCCCTGTCACCAGATGAAAGGCCAGATCAGGGAAAGGCCTGGGCAAAGAGCAAGGGGCGGCTGCTCCGAATCTTCTCACCTTTCTCTCCCTGGTCGGGCATCTCTGGGAAGGCAGATGAGCAGCGGCGCTTCCCCAAGTGTGGCGTGAGGGGGCAGGGAGGTGCTTCTGACAGCTGTGCAGATCATCAGCACTTCTCCCTCGCTGCTAATAGCATGTTTAGCTTGCCGACTCCTCTGTTTGCCTGGTGCCTCCCACGGGCCCAGAGCTGGGAATCTCAGCTCTTGCTTGGGGCGGGACAGCTGTGACAAAGGGGGCCTGCCTGCTCCCCAGCCCTGGTCCACCTGGGACCTCGGGGATCCCCCTGCACTTCTGTGCTTCGGCCCTCCCCACCCTAGGGAGCTCCCTTCAGGCTCTGGGAAAGTGGAAAGGGCCTCCTGGTCTTGGACACCTGGGTGCCCCAGCCTTCCAAGCTCAGTGCTCCATGGATCTCTTATCTCCACGCAGGACCAAGTCTGAGTCCTTCTGCACAGACTGGGTCTCATGGACCAGCGGGACTGGGGCCAGCCCACCTTCAGATTACACTTCCACCCCTTCCTGCAACCCCGTTACCTCCCCCAGGCCACCACGGGACACATCTCACGCTTGGAGCAGGGCGGACCCCAGCCCCTCAGGCCCCATCACTCCTGAGCTCTCACTTGCTAGGTGAGTAGAAAACCCAGCTCACAGTCTCAGGGGCTTTCCTCCTCTGGCTGGTCTGCAACCCTTAATGGTTCATGGACTTCCCAAAAGCAGCCTGCCATATTCCCCTCCGTGGGGAGAAGACTCTTTGGTCTGGCTGTGCCCACAGTCCTTGGCCTGGTGCCCTCGGACTGGTGCCTTCACGGCGGCCCTGGCTTCTTTGCTCCTGGGCTCAGCTTCTGCATGATGAAAGGCTTTTCCCCTAGGGGGTCCATGGCCCTCTGCTGACCCACCAGCCAGATGGAATGGACCCCACAGTGGATAGCAGAGGACTGGGGTGAAGACACTTGTCTGTCCATCTCCTGTCTTACGGGGGACATCACCTCACGATGCTGTGATTTCTTGTTTACCATGCGGCTCAGTGCTGGAATGGCCCCTCCAGGAGATGGCGGGGGGGCGGCGCCTGGTCCATGTGCCGTGGTGTCTCTAGTGCCTAGAGCGGTTGCCCAGACAGTGTGCTCAGCCACCGTCTGCCGACAGAATGAATATGTAAAAGTGTGTTCTCTTTTCCCTTAACATTATTTCACGAAGAATTTTCCAAGTTTGCTGTTTTTCTGGGCTGCGTGATAAATATCCTGCCTTATTGACACATCATTCTGTTCCCCCCGCCCTCCGCCACTTACAGAGCATTTTGGCCAAGTCCACTTTTGTACTATCATAAATAATGTTGCTATAAACAGCTGTGCACATACAGCTATTTTTCCTTTTGCAATTATGTCTTTGGGAGGAATTCCAAACAGTGGGATTACTGGGTCAAAGAACATGGCATATTTATGGCCCTGGATACGGTGGGACTGGCTAATTCTCAGCCCCCAGACCAGCTCTGTTGTCCCCAAGGTTTGTCTCTGAGTGACACCCACAAATGTTCCTTTCCTTTGGCGCCAGAAGTGACCCCGGCGTGCAGGGGTGCTCCCTCTGGCTCCTGATGAGCTGGGGGCCAGGCGCAGTGGCAGGGGGTGCTGGCAGGGGGGGTGAGTGGAGGGGTCAGGGGGAGGTAGCTGTGGGGACAGTGCAGATGAGGCGTGTCCCCCAGATTCTGGGGCCAGGAGCCCTGTTTGAGGGCCCAGGAAGGCACTGCCTCTCCCGGACCCCCTTCTTTCTCTCGGATCAGCTCTCTCCTCTCCTGGAGCCCTTACCTCCTGGAGCCCTTACCTGGAGCCCTTGGCGGGGGGAACAGTCCTCACCTGGAGGGACACAGGGAGAAGAGAGGGGGGCTCTGGTGCCTCAGCTATTCCTGACTTCCCTCCTCAAGGCCCTCGGGTGGAGAAACAGAAGATATGGAAGCTGGTTTTGAATTAAAAGTCTGCATTCGGCTTCCCTGGTGGCGCAGTGGTTGAGAGTCCGCCTGCCGATGCAGGGGACACGGGTTCGTGCCCCGGTCCGAGAAGATCCCACATGCCGCGGAGCGGCTGGGCCAGTGAGCCATGGCCGCTGAGCCTGCGTGTCCGGAGCCTTGTGCTCCGCAACAGGAGAGGCCACAGCAGTGAGAGGCCCTCGTACCGCAAAAAAAAAAAAAAAAAAAAAAAGTCTGCATCATTGTAAAAACTGGGTCTGAGATCCCGTCTCCCCCAACGTGCTCTGTCTGCCTTCCTCCCGGTCCCGTGCCTCCAGTCACCCCTCACTTCCTCAGCTCCCCGAGCCCCCTTAACCCGTCATCAGCACCCGGAGCCCACATCAGCCCCTCTGGGCCCTGCCCCAGAGCCGAGAGGAGGGCAGGGTGCACCCCGTCTCAGGCACACCTTCCCTGTGCCGGGGAGGCTCATTCCATTTGGGGTGTCGGCCTGGCTGGCATTTAATGGGTACCTCTGAGGTTTCACTCCACTGATGGCGTCGTGTATTGGGAACAGCAGTGCGGTGCAGGAGGGGCCCGCTGTTTCTGAGAGCTGGCCGAGCCCCAGCCCAAGCAGCGATGGGCAGCAGTGAGGCCCCGAGTCCCCAGGCTCTCCCCTCTAGAGCGGTGAGCAGGCTGTCCCTGTACCTCCTCCCCTGGTCCTTCTGGCTTCCAGGTCTCCAGGGGCAAGTTCTGGGAAGCAGTGCAGAACGAGCACAGGACTTGGGAGCTCTCATCCTGTCTCTGCCCCTAACTGGCTGTGCGATCCGGGCCCCCTGCCCTCTCAGTCCTCAGCTGTAACAAACGCCAGGGTGCAGACACTCACTCCTGCCTTGGGCGGGTTGGGTCAAGGCCTCAGCAGGGTGAGCCTGGCGGGCGGCTGACCCGGCAACAGAGCTGGCCACGTGGCTGCAACCCAGGTGGGGTGGGAATCCGGGAGGAAGCTGGTCCCTGCCTCTCGGTGGCACCTTTGGCCGGGAGCTAGGGGCCCCTCTGGGGTTAGGGCCATCAGCCCCGCTTTCTTCAGCTTCCCCCTCCGTTTCCCACACCTCACCCTGCTTCTCAGAGAATGGGAGCTTTTTGCTGGCTGATGAGGGGAACAATGGTTGTGGGAGCGTGTGGGTGCCCACGGCGGGGCTGTGAGGGCTGTGTGATTTTCCAGGACAGGCAGGCGTGAGAGGGAGAAGAAATTATTCTGTCTAAAATCTCAGAGATGAGCTCGTCTCCAGAGCTGGCAGCATGACTGCTTCATGTCTGGGCGGGGAGGCATGAGATAGGGTGGGTTTTAGGGGCAGGATCCCAGGAAGGGCCACAAGAACCAAGATGACTTTTATGTCTGCCCAGGTGTCACTCCTCACGAACAGCCGTGACACCCATCATAACAGCCAGTCCTCACAAGGAGGTCCTCCAGAAGGACCATCAGGTGGGTGGGCATTGTAATTAACCCAGTTTACAGACGAGGATACAGGCTCCGAGGGGTTAACTGACTTGCCCAGGTCACAGAGCCAGTTAGTGGGAGAGCTAGGGCTTGAACCCAGGCCTCTGGGTCCTCAAGTTCCCATCTGCCTGGCACCTCCTCCTAAATGAGCACATGGAGATGCTGTTTCTGAAGATGAAGCCAGGGTTGGGTCCACTGAAGTAAACAGTAGTTGCAGTTTATGTTCTGAATCCTCAGGCAGGATTTGCCAAAGGTTCCCCGCCACCCCGACCCTAACCTCCACCCTCAGTAGTGTGTCTTTCCTGCTGGAGAAGAAAGGTTAGACTGGGGAGAAGGCTGTCCTACTGGGACCCCAAGTCCCAGGGGGTGGACTTGGCAACTCTCTGGGATTCAGAGGGAGTCTCAGAATCTGTTGGGCTTCTAGCTCTCTGCCATGATGAGTTTTTCCCACCATGGAAAAGAAACCAGCTAACAATAGCTAGAGACTAAACCCTACTCAGGAATCTCTTGCTTCTTTCCTGGCAACATTTCATTTACATAATGGGAATTCCTGTGGTGACAGTCAGGTGAAAGGAGAGTGGGCAGGGGCTCTTGGTGACAGGTCATTATGGTAGCCACTGGAGCTGATCACAAACGTTCAGGTCTCTTTTATCCCAGGCCCATCGGAGGAGATGACTTTTCTATCCACTTCAATTCAGCCTGGCCACCCAACTTGCTTTGACCAATAAATCAAATTGTACCCAATAGAAAGTGATGTGGGTATAACTTCCAGGCAGGAAGGAGGGAGTTGATGAGAATGTCTGGGGGCCACGGTGTTGACACCCCTTGAATTTGCATATCGCCATGCAGCTCACAGCAAGCTTTCACAGTCGTTTGGGGCTGCATAATACGGTGGTGAGAGCAAAGACTGACATTAGCCACTCCTGAGTGCATCTTGCTCCCACTTCCTAACTGGGTGTGGCTCATCAGACATCCCAGACTCTCCCAGATTCGTCAGCTCCTTTCTAATTAGGCAGGGTCACACCAAAGCATAGAATTCCCAGTGTGCGGGCTCTTCCAGGCAGAAGCATTAAGTGGTCCTTCTTGTCTCTTTCCTTGTCTCTGAGGTCCTGGACGCACCTGTTGAGATGAAGCCTCCATCAGATTGGGTCACGAGTGACTATGATGTACAGAGCCTTCCTGCTGACCCACAGTGGACATGTTGCATGTGCAAGAAATCAATTTACTGTTTGAGTCATTGAGATTTAGGGGCTGTTTGTTGCTATAGCATAGCCCAGCCTATTGGGACTGATACAATCACCAAGCTAGTCAATAAGAACCTTGCCCAGGACTTTAGAGTTAGGACCTAGGCCTTTCTAGTGGGCTGGACTCATAAACCTTGCTGCTATATTTTCCACCAGGGGAATGTGGGAGCTGAGAAATAATTTTTTAAAGAGAGAAAAGGCACACATCGAGGAGAGGTGGAGACACATCCCCAGCATTCCATTTCCTGCCTAAGATGCGGATGTGTAAAAGTCCCCTGGGTCCTTTTATGAAACACTTCCCCCTTTATTATACAAGCTTGGGTTGATTTAGGTTGATCTCAACCAAGAGTCCTAATACTGAGCGAAAGGGGATTCAGGACAAGCCTCCATTTTCCAGATGAGGAAGCTGAGGTTCCGAGTGGTTAAGTGGATTGTCCAAGGTTATAGAGCCACTGAGGGCAAATGTTCACTTGCTCCCTTTCTTAGTAAAATAGTTCAAACAGTAAAGATAAAATGCTAGTCTTCCCTTCTCGCTCTCCCAATCCCACTCTCCAAAATTAAGTACTCATCAATTTGGTGGGCATTTTACCAAGCTTTTAAAAACTATAGATTTACAAATAAAGGCACACCACATTCAAAGAGTTTTATTAGAAAAATGGGCCATTACGCCCATTTTTCTGAAATTTGTTTTTTTCACTCATCAGGTTGTTGACACTTCCAAATTCTATCTGTACCTGGCCCATCTGGTGATATGCCAGGGAGAGAAGTGGTGAATGAGGTCAGGGCCCAGACTCAAGGGAATCAGGTCAGAAAACCCTGGGGGTGGGGAGAGTGGGGAGAGAGTCTGGGCAGAACCTTCCAGGCACCTGGTTCCGCCCCTTTCAAGGCTCCCAACAGCCCTCGAGGCAGCAGCTCCTCCGGCCAGCTCTGCACCAGAGGAGCTTGGCCTTTTGTTTAAAATGAAATCTGCTCCCCCTCTGAGTCCTCCCACTGGCCCAGTACTTTCCATTCATTCCGGGGCAAATCGCTTTAACCGCCTCCCAGCCTCCCACGGTAGATCAGGCAGGGGTGCAGCGTCTCCTGCTGGCTGCAGCTGCAACTCCTGCATCCGGGGCCTGAGAAGCAACAAAACCCAGCTCTGCAGAAGGTGGAAACAAACACCAATATTGACCAGGAAGAAGTCAGGAGCCCAGAGGCTGAACACCAAGGGCCCAGGGGGCATGGAGAGAACCAGGAGGAAGCCCAGACGAAACCGAGACAGCCCCAAGACAGGCAAGCAATTAAAGGTGGGGGCTGAGTTATCAATTACCAGGCACCTCTGCTAGCAGTAGATAATGAACAGATTAGCAAGGCTGTTAGCAAGGCTGCTGCCAGTGAGGGCTGGGGCAGGTGCCTGGGCATGGGGAACTAGGGGTGGGACTGGGGCTCCAGATTCCACAGGAATGAAAAGGCAACTTCAGGCTCAGGAACCTGAGGGCAGCTGAGGGTCGTGGGACTCAGCAGGGATGTAGTGTACAGGCTGGAGGGTGGGAGGGCAGGCCGGGAGTTGGGGTGGTGATGGTGGTGTCATTGAACTGTCCCCCTGGCCTGCAAGGGCCGGTGGTTTGCAGAGCTGTCTCTGCCTGGAGATGGGCTAAGGAGGGAGTTGATGAGAATGCCTGGGGGTCATGGTGTTGACGCCCCTTGAATTTGCATATCGCCATGCAGCTCACAGCAAGCTTTCGCAGTCATCTGAGGCTGCATAATGCGGGGATGAGAGCAGAGACTGACATTAGCCACACCTGAGTTCATCTTGCTTCCACTTCCTAACCAGGTGTAGCTCATCAGACATCCCAGACTCTCCCAGACTCGTCAGCTCCTTTCCAGTTAGGCAGGGTCACACCAAAGCATAGAGGAGCCAGCGTGTGGACCCTCCGGCTGTATCTTCCCCCGATAGGGAGTTTGAGAAGGGCACTGCTCCAGAGAGTGGAGGCTTCATCATCCTGAATCCCTGAGTGGCCTGCGTGGAGCAGATCCCCCTCCCAGCCTCGAGGAGACATATAGTGGGAGTGAGAAATACTGTTTTAAGTTATGAGATTTCAGAGCTATTTGTTACAGCAGCATAACCAAGCCTATCCTGGCTCTTCCACAGGGTGACCCTCACCTCCCCAAGCCTCTGTTGCCTCATCTATAAAGTGAGTAAGAATGATACTCACCTTGAACGATTATTGGGAAGTTAAGTGAGATGATATATAAGTTGGCTGAAAGATCTCAGTTCCTGGGTTGCACGCCTCCTCCAAAAAAGAGGAATGTTGCCATGTGCCAAGGTCAAAGGCCAGGGGCATTTGCTTGGCCACTGCTAATGGTTGGAACTTTTATAGTGCTGAGCAAAGAGTTTAAAGGTTGAGCCCACATGGGGATGGGCAAGGTCCATGGGATGCTGGAGGCCTGGGCTGACCCTCCCAGGGGAAACCAGGCCAGGTCCCTCCCTGTCTGCCTTTTCCAGCTCTCTTTTTTCTGCATTGTGGGGAGAGAGGCTGATGGCTGCTGCCCTTGTCCATGCCTGGGGAGGGCTGGCTGGACGAGTAAGTGCTTCTCCCTGAGCTTCTGGGACCCAGACGGGCCTCCCTTGGTTCTTAAAGGCCTCAAGCCATGTGTGACCCTAGGGAAGTGCCAGCAGCACAGGCTTTCCCTCTGCCCCCTCTCCTACAGCATCCCCAGCTTCCCTGCCTCTCCTGTCCGTCATCCCCTTCAGCCTGTTCCTGAGCTGGTCCCACTTTCCTCCATAGAAAAGGAGCCAGGTTACAGGAACAGTCAGGAAGCGGCTGACTGTTCTCCACTCCGTTTTTGGCCTATTCGCCACTGTTCCAGTTTGGTCTACGAGATCAAACCCTTTTTTTTTCAGCTGATCTCATTCCTCCTGGAGTTTCTGATGCTCTGCGTCCAAAGCCTGAGCAACTGTTTCTGTGCACTTTCCAAATATGAAGCCTTCTCGCCCTCTCTCTGTAGTTGGCTCCCTGCTCTGAGCTCACCTGATTCTTTAGAGGCAGAATGTTCCAGGCACAGGCTTTAAAAATCTCCTTCTTAGTCTGAGCATGTTCCGTTGGGGCTCTTCCCCTCTCAACCCAGGAAGCTGCCATATCCCCCAACAAGCAGCCACAATGCCTCTTCTCTGGGGCCTTCCTGCCCACCATGACTGAGCCCACAGGTCTGGACTCTGAGATGCACAAATACAGTCAAGGTGACCTCATGTCCATGGAGCATCTTGATCAGGAAAGCATTTGACTCTCAGCTGTCTTACAGCCACAGATCAGCAGGGATTGGCAGTTCCCCTCGTCTCTCCCACAAATGAATCCCTGTTCTGGCTAATGCCAGCAGCTGCCACCCTAACAGCCAGAGGTACGGCCACCAGGCCTGCGCTGTCCAACACAGTGGCCACTGGCCACATGTGGCTTTGGGCACTTGAAATGTGGCTCCTTCCTTTGTGTCAGACAGATGAGACTGCTGAGGCTCAAAGCATTAACTGAGCACCAGGCTCACAGAGGGCAGCAGGAAGCAGTGCTGGGCTGAGTCCCAGGTCTTCTGGCTCATGTGACTAGTTGTCTATCCAAAAGCCACCCTCCCCTTCCTTTCCCTTAAAGCTGAGGATGGCTATACAACCCAGGATGACTGATGACAGATGTCCTCTGAGTGGGGTTTCCAAGATGGCTACTGCTTTCCTGGCAGCTCTAATGGCTCTTCAACTTTGCCCTTCACCTGCCACTTATTCTTCTCTGAGGCATCAACCACCTTGTGACCATGAGGATGAGGTACCTGCTGAGGATGGCAGAGCTGAAGGGACCCTGGTCGCTGATGACCTCACTCCAACCCTAACAACTTGACTAGCCGTGGCCTCCTGACCCTCTAGACTTCTTGTTGCTTCAGGGAAAAAACCCCAAACCCTATTTGTTTAAGACACTGCTGTCAGGTTTCTGTGTTTTTGTTATACGCAATTCTAACTGATCCTGTCCCGTGTCCTCTGGGAGTTTTGGTCATGGGCAGAATTTACTGGTAGGAAAGGAAATAGCTCAGGGAATCTCTAATCTCACCATTTGTCCTCTCAAGTTTGCAGGGACAGACAGAAAGTCAGCAGGAACCTAGTTTTCCTCAGTGGCCTGGTGGGTGAATTCTAGGAGGATTCCCTCGTCACAGAGCATGAGAGCCCACAGGAGGGTGGCCACAATCAGAACCATTCTTTTCACATTACTGATGAAGAAACTGAGCTCTATGTCAGTTAGGGTATGTTTGGCTGCAAGTAAAGAAGACTCAAGTAATGGGAGCTTAATTAAACAGGAGTTTATTTTACTCACATAACAAATCTATGTGGTCGCAGGACTGTTCCACAGCCCCCAAAAAGCCAAAGCATGAGGTTGGCAAGTCTGAGATTTTCTTGATATCTCCCTCATTGTCGCAAGATGGCTGCCAAAGCTCCAAACATCACATTCTCATTTAATGGCAAACAAAACTGGAAAGAAGGGAGGAGAGAGGAGAGAAAAGAGGAGGAGGCTTTCTTTATAGAAGACCATCTCCCAGAAGGATCCCAGCAGAGTCCTCCTTCTTTCTCCTTGCCTGGTAGTAGGTCACATGGCTACCCCTAGTTGCAGTGGAGGCTGCCCAGGCAAGTAGTTAACAAAGGGCAGAAGTGCTCCACAACCATTTCCAGTCATGATCCGTTCCCCGGCTGGGCACATCGCCACAAAACCAAATCAGAGTTGTGTCGGCAAGGCGTGAGGAGAGAATGCCTGCGGGTGGGGGACCGATGGGGGACCTGACTTGTCCAGGGTCAGACAATGACTGGTGGAGAAAACAGGACTAGAACTCCAGTCTCCTCTCCACCGGTCTCTGAGTGGGAAGAACCTCTGTGTTCTGGTGCAGCAGTTGCTGCTAGAGTATTAGAGCTCTGTGCTATTGGGGGAGTCCCTGTAAGTCGTCATGGTTTTCCTGTGCCCTCTGCTGGAGACTGACCAAGAATGGGTGTGTGATGCCATTCTGGTCAGTGAGCTATGACAGAAAAACTGCTTACGGGGATTCTGGGGAAAGTTCCCTTACTCTTAAAAAGACATATCCAGGAAGAGGTGTCCTCTCCTGGGTGCTATCCCCTGCTGGATGTGATGGCTAGAACTGTGGCAGCCCTCTTGTGATAAGGAGGGAAGCTGATGTGAGAACAGAGCTGGCCCATTGAGGCGGGCAGCATGAAAGGTGCAAGAGGCTTGGGTCTCTGTTGATGCCACTGCAGCGCTGAGCTAAGCAGTGTCAGGCTGTCCTACCTTGGGGCTTCTTTGCACAGGAGGCCCATCTCCCTTATTGTTTAAGCCCCTTCTAGGTGGGCCTTCTGTTCCTTGAGGCTGAAAGCATTCTAACTAATCCACCCGTTTGCCTCTGCTCCATGTCCTGCTCCAGAGGCAGTCGCTACCCGTTCTTTGCCCACACAGCTGGAGCTCAGCCTCGTGCGTCTAGCTGTGCAGTACATAACCACGCTGCCCACCACAGCCAGAAAGAGGTGGAGGACTGCATTGAAAACCCCAGGCAGTGGGCAGGAGTGGTTTGGGGAGAGGTGTTACGGGGGCTGCATAAAAGAAGGTCATTCCTGACCTTCAGAACCCCACCATGGCCCTGCCCAGCCCAGCCTGGCCCCCAGTGACTCTGCAGACAATGCCAGCAGCCACCTTCCAGCTGCTCCTGGGCGGGGTGGGGTAGAAAGGTTGGTGGTTAAGTGCTGGAGAATTCCCAGAATTCCCTGGGGCTGGCCCAGAATTGGTTTTTGTGGCGGGAGTGTGACCATTCTGTCCCCGCAGCTTGCCTGGTACAGGAAGAATACAGGCCAGTTAAGTACTTTTCTGGCAACTGATTATATAGATTTGCTTCTACGTGGACTCTCTTGCAATGACCTAGGACCCCACGAGGGCCCTTCCCCAGCCATTTGTGTTGAAACACAGCATGCTAGCCTCTTTGCTCTCTAGGAAAGGGACTCTTTGGCAGGAAGAAGGGCCTAGAGGGAGGTATTTCTTGAGGCACTTTCTTTCTTGGAGGAAATGCTAGAGGGCCCTAATGTCACTGCTCCCCCATGCCACCCACAACCAGCTGCCAAGTGAAGCCTGCAAATTTGATATACCTCCCCCCCGTCCAGGACTCTGATGGTGCCCGCTGCCCTGGAATTGCCAGGCAGCAGGGAACTTCACTTTCTGCTGGTCTAGCTTCATGTTGCTGGGCTTTTTGCCTGTGCCAGTCCCCATGCCATGATCCCCTTACCGACCCAGACAGTTGTGCCACCCGGTGTGGCCATCAGAGTCATAGGGATTGGTTCAGGCATGGGCATATGTGACTCTTTCTGGGCCAAAGAATGTCAGTCCTGGGGATTCTGTGGGAAACTCTGGGAGAGGGATGCCCACACCTCTAGGTTTGTCAGATGGAGAGTATACAGCTGGCACTGCCGGGGACCATCTTTCTCCCCCAAGGGGCTCAGCCTAAGAATGACACCAACCCAGAGGGAAGCAGATTGGAAAAGCTTTAAGGGACATCCTGATGACATTATTGCAGCACCTGAATGCATCTATGCCTGAAAGCTACCTCTGGACTTTTCAGTGACTTGAGTCAACAAATTCCCTTTGCTCAAAGAAAACAAAAAACAATTTGAGCTGGGCTTTCGGGCATTCACATTAAAAGTCATTCATTATGGGACTTCCTGGTGGTCCAGTACCAGGGTAAGACTTGGTTCTCCCAATGCAGGTTCAATCCATGGTCGGGGAACTAGATCCCGCATGCATGGCACAACTAAGAAGCCTGTGTGCCACAACTAAGACCCCGTGCAGCCAAAATAAAATAAATAAATAAATATATATATATATATATATATATATATATATATATATATATAAAAGTCATTCATTATGAAGAGAAAGGCAGGACGCCCTATCAGGCAGGATTAATTCCTCCTTTATTGCTCTCCATATGCTGCTCTCACAGCACTTACCCACTTGGGTAGCATTGGCTGTTTCTTTCTCTGCCTGCCCAACTGAACCGTCCCTCTTGAAGGAGTGGACATTGCTGCCGCCTCACCTGTCATTGGACCTCAGGTGCGGCTCATTATACTCTCGAGTTGAGTCAAATTCCTTGGCATATTTTCATCTTTGGTCCACATAAAACCCCTCTCTTGTTTTACTTATTCTCTTTTAGCTCTGTATCTCTCGCTCATTCCCTCCCTCTGCACAGGATACATGCGGATGGATCTTTTTCCCCCACACTGTATACGGTCTTGCAAAACGGCTACTGTCTTTAAGTGGTTTTTAATTTACTCAAATGGTAATGTTTGGGTTCTCATGTTGTTTCTTACTTTTTAAGCTCGGCATTGTTTACTCATCCACGTTGCTATGTGTGCATTTAATCTCTTCTAGTTGCAACATAACTCTCCACGCTGCGAATCATGCCCACTTTTCTTTCCATTCTCCCCGAGGTGGGCACCTAGGTTGCCTCCAACAGCCCTTGCCCCACCCCTCCATGGCCAGAACTCTGCAGTGAACATCGTGAGATGCATGCCTATGGGTCTGCGTCAATTTCTTTCGCATCTACACCTGGAAATGAAATTGCAGGTTGTAGGCGAGGTGGACTATTGACTAAAATACCTCCACAGTGGCCTCTCCAGTCTACCCTGACCAACATCCCCACATCTCCTTCCAACACAACCACTTGACTTTATCCAGCTAAGTTTGACCTGTCTATAGATTGTGTTAGTTCTCTGCTGCTGTGTAACAAGTTACCACAAACTAAGTGGCTTAAAATAACATACCTCTTTAAAATATTTATTTATTTTTGGCCTCTTTGGGCCTTCGCTGCTGCGAAGCTTTGGGCTTTCTCTAGCTGCGGTGAGCGGGGGCTACTCTTCGTTGTGGACGCGGGCTTCTCATTGTGGTGGCTGCTCTTGTTGCGGAGCACAGGCTTTAGGCACACAGGCTTCAGTAGTCGTGGCACATGGGCTCAGTAGCTGTGGCGCATGGGTTTAGTTGCTCCACGGCATGTGGGATCTTCCCGGACCAGGGCTTGAACCCGTGTCCCCTGCATCGGCAGGCGGACTCTCAACCACTGCGCCACCAGGGAAGCCCTGTTTGTTTGTTTTAAAAATGATGTCATTGTAGTATACCTGAATATCTATGGGAGTGAGTTTCCTGCCCACCCCCATTTCACTTAGGCATCTATAGACCTTTATTTCTCCTCACAGATTTCAGAGTAAGTTTACATAGCTAGAATTGTTATTTAGATTACAGTGAAGTTTAGATTAATTGAGGGAGAACTGACATCGTCATATATTGGGCCACCCCTCCCAAGAGTGTGGGATGACTACTTGGGGAATGTCTACACCCCCAATTTGTGCCCATCCAGCAATTAGCAGGAACTAGATTGTTTGATAAATCAATGCTAGGGAGGAAATCTCCAAGGGGGAAGGAAGAGAGGGCCTGGAATATTCCTCAGCACCAACTCCCTCTATTCAGCCAAGTCAGGCAACAGGGAGGACACACCCTGCTGAGCCCTAGAGAGAGGGGCCAGAGCCCCTCTGCCCAGATGAATGCCAGCCTAAGTCCTCTTTTCCAGATGACGTACAGAAGGAAAGCCCATCTAATTCAGGGAACACTGGCCCCCAACCACAGGGCGGGCCTCTGGGCCCAGGGACCCAGTTGCGTGTGTCAGGACATTCTGGGTGATTCGGCCTGGACTGAGCCCAGGGTGGGGCTCCCGAGGTCCAGTTCAGGGAGGGCCAAGCCCCAGTGAGTTTCTCTGTTTCCCCCGAGGTCTGGTCAGCTAGTCAGTCTGCACGGCAGCCGGCCTGCTGGTCTTGCTGCACCACAGCTCCATGTTTTCTGCGCACTGCTTGATGAGCACACTGAATTCTCAGTATCCCAACCAAGATGCAGGTCTGAGAGACGTGCTTCTTTCTAAATGTCCAAACTGCAGCAAACAACACAGACAAAACACATTTCTTCCAAAGAAGCAACAGGACTGAGGACAGAAACTCTGCTAGATGACAGACCTGGTCTCTGCCATCACAATCCGTGCAACTTTCAAGTCTGAAGCATCCATCTGGGGCTACTTCTGAGCATTAAGTTTCCCTAAGAAGGAATGGTGGGGGCCTACTGGCAGCTGTGAAACTCAACTGCCTACACAGATGGCGTTCCCAGAACAAAGGGGCCTCAGGTCAATGCAAGTCTGTACTCTTAGGAGGCAACTTACTTCTAATTAAATGTGGTCTTGGGTGTTTTGGTTTTGTTTTTTTTTTTTTTTTTTCAGATTCTGAAGCTGATACAAAAGAAGGGTAAGATGGGGGACAAAATGGATTCTGAAAATGCTAAAAGGACATTGCAACCTGGGTTAAAGGGAACGGACAGAAACATATAGCCTGCGTAGATAGACACAAAACCGCACAAAGAAGGTAGAGGAATGGCCACACCCTGGAGGGGAAGGGTGAGGGCAGTCAGATCAGGGTTGTCGAGTCAGAGAGCAGGTGGGGGTGTGAACCCAGCCAGGCTCCGATGTGACTTTGCTCAGTGTCACAGTGTTCTGAAACTGTGGGATTCTCCGGCTGTCATTACATGGAGGGCAGTGTAAGAACAAAGCACAATCATCCCCTCCTTCATTTATTCTGTACACCTTGCCTACTACTTGCTGGTCCCCTGCTGTGTCCTGGGAACAATCAAAAGATGAACGAACCTATGCAGTCCTCGTTCACCTGAAGTTAGGGCGGAGACAGGGTATTAATCAAATAACCACACGAATAAGCACACTGGTCACAGGGCCAGCTGAAACTCGGGCACCTCGTGACTGCAGTAAGTTCCTGACTGTGGTCTAGGGTTCTAATCAACGAAGGAAATGACACAGAGGAGGCCTGACTTGTTTTTCACGAACCAAAAGTGACTTCTGGTGATCTCTTTTCCAGGTGTCCCCAGTTTGGGATTTTGCGAGAGCCTACACTCCAACTTGGCAGCACGTGTACCCTGGGAACCTCTTTCATTAGAACCTGGCGGCCCACGCGTCCTTATCCTTCAGGTACCCTGGGTCTCGCAGACGACTCCAGGGGTCCCCACGCACCTGCGTGGGGGTCCAGATGGGAAGGCGAGCAGCACACAGCTTGGGACTCACTCAGGAGCCAAGGCCGGTCACGCTGCCCCCCAATCCCGCCCACACAGGCAGCCCCGCCTGTCCACAGTAAAGGCCGCGTGGCCACGCAGCGTGCGGCGCAGCAGCACGCCAGGGGCGGGGCTTCGGGCCCAGCGCGCGTCCCAATTGGCTCTCAGAGCTGCCTTTCAGACAGCGCTCAGAGGCCTTCCGCTAGCACTTTTCGGCGGCTGCTTTGGCGGGAGTCGGCGGCTGGTGTGAGGTGAGACCTGCTGGGCTCGCTCCGGGACTGGGCCGTCTCGCAGAAGGCCCAGGGCCACCCAGGGCCCTTCCCGCTTCGGGCGCCGACTCGCAGGGCCTTTCTGGGGCTTGGCAAGGGTTGGAGGGAGCGCCGGCCCTGTAGGCCTCGCTGCGCAGGTGAGCCCCACTGTGGGGTCCGTGGCCTGAGGGGCAGCCCCTCAGAGAGCCCTGCTGTGCGTGGTCCTTGGTCTCTCGTCACCCTGGACCCAGGGCCCGTGTGGCAGACGCCCTTTCTTCCGTCTCGGGGCAGTTCGGGGCAGCTCTTCTCGCCGTAGGTCTGTGAGGGCCCCGAGTTCTGAGTTCCCCCTCCCCCCCGGGTGCGGGCCGAGGGGCGAAGAGGTCATGTTCAAGCCATGGTTCTTTGTAGGGAACAGACGTCCCAGACAGGGGAAGGGGTTTGGATGTGATTCTTTTTTTTTTTTTTTTTTTGCGGTACGCGGGCCTCTCACTGCTGTGGCCTCTCCCGCTGCGGAGCACAGGCTCCGGACGCGCAGGCTCAGCGGCCATGGCACGGGCCCAGCTGCTCCGCGGCATGTGGTATCTTCCCGGACCAGGGCTTGAACCCGTGTCCCCTGCATCAGCAGGCGGACTCTCAACCACTGCGCCACCAGGGAAGCCCTGGATGTGATTCTTTGGTCAAGCTCAGATGCGCACAGGGGCCGGGCATCAGGTGTGATTGACGCGGCGGCACATGGGAGGGCAAGTGCTGCGGGGCCAAAGGAACATGGGGACAGTGACGCTAGGCTCCGGCCAGCGGAGGCCCTGTGGGGTGCATGCCAGAGACGTCAGGTCGCAGGGGTATTTTAACAACAGCCGCTGGAGACCCGGTTTGGTTTATTTTTTATTTTTAAATGTTGAGGTTAATTTATCGCATTTTAGAATATTGCAGGGCCAAAGAAAATACATCTGTGAATTGCATTTGGCCCTCAGGCAGCCAGTTTGCCGCCTCTGCTGTAGATGTCCTGCGGGGAGGGGCGTCCAGGCAAGAGCTACAGACTGATAAAGAGATCCCCATTTGAGGGGGGGCTTGGGTGCTAGAAAGATCTATCCCAGAACTGACCTCTGGATTATGTGAGCTGAGTAGTTGACTTGGTTGGCGACTACGAGTTACCCCTTGCCTTGTCTTTTAGGATTAGCACGGATCTAGTGGGGTTAGGTTTGAGAGTAGGGGTGTTCTGAGGCTGGGGAGCAGACATCCTCCTTGCAAAGCAGGCAGGACTCCTCAGATTGCAGCTTGGGCTTGGGGACTCCTTGTGCCAAGTGTCTGTGACTGGAGCTGTGAGAACATTTTCAAAGGAGGAAGTGCATTTGGAAGGAGGCTACCAGAGCCGTGCACTGGGGAATTGTCATCCTGGTACTGCTTTGGCCTCATGGTTCTAAACTGCTAACTGGGGAGAGGAGGAGAGACCCAGAGGAACTCTGGGAGAGGGAGTTACAGTCAGTCATCTAGCATTTCCTGGGTCCCTCCTCTGGGCAGGGCAAGCTGCTGGGCATACAGAGATGGTCAGTTGCAGCTCTTGCCCTCAGGATACTTTCAGATGATGTGGGGACATGAAGTCTCAGCCCTGGAGGAGGCTTCTTGCCTGGCAAGCTTGGTCTGGGGGAACCAAGGAAGAGAGGAAAAACCTAGAAGGTGATGCAGAGGCATCACGGACTTAGAGCCGTGGGCAGAATTTGGGGAAGTGGTAGGGAAGGGAGAAGGCACTCCTAAGGTAGGTATGTGCGCTGTAGTGGGGTTAGGGATAACATAAATAACTGAATCAGCCTACCCATCAGGGATGTGGTGAGAGATCCGGGTAGAAGGGTTTTTAGGGCCCAGTTTCTGGGCTGGGAGGGGTTCAGTGCTGTCTTATAGAAGATAGATGTTATATTATGGTAGGAAGGAGGAGGCTGAGGAGATACCAAGTGGGGTCTTCTATGCAGAGTGCTATGTAAGAGGACACCAGTTGTGGAAAAGTCTGTCATCTCCAGCCAGAAGGCCATTCCTTGGAAACAGGTCCGTGTGGCATCTCTCTGTGTTCTGACCCCCCACCTGTCCCCCATCTAGTACCCTAGGCCCATTGCTGTAATGATTAAGTGGATAAAGGGCTGTCTTCTGGTGCCGAGGGGAAGGCCATCTGAGCAGGACCTGGTGGTCTCGTGACAATGGTCCTGTTCCTCTTTGGCAGTCTCACGCCTCCTTCCTGCCAGTCCAGCCTTGTTCCTTCCCTGTGCACAGAAAGGGTCTGAGTCTCTAGTACAGGCCCATCTGTGCCGTGAGATGGCAGGGTGGGTGTGGATGGTGAGACAAAACATCTCCTTCATGTTAGCCTGAGGGAGCCCTGATCTGAACACTCTGAGACCTTTTGAGGATAGTTGGCTCTTTGGTGGGACCAGTCGGGTGTTGGGGGGGAAAGCTTTGATCTGAGCCAGCCCCCAGATTCCAGCCCTGGTTCTCACCGCTGCCGGCCTGGGTGTTGTCTGTCTGTCCTGGGGTGGGGGGATGGAGCTCACTCCAGGAGCCGCTGGTTGTGGCCCAGATTCCAGTACCTCCTCCATCCTTCTTCCTCTCCCCAGGTCAGGTTCCTCTGGAGAGAGAGAGAGGCAGAGGCGGCTGGTTGCCAGATGTTATAGACCCCGTGGACACCATGTTGGAAGCCAGACTCCAAAGCCAGCAGAGAAGCAGCCAGAATGGTCGGGAGGTAGTGTAGCCTTTCCATTCCCAGGACACCCTCTGCTCTCCCACCTCCCGTCCTGTGCCTCTCACTCCTGGAGCCTCCCTCCCTCTGCCAAGGACTTTGAGTCCTCTCATCTCTCCCTGTGGCCCTTTTCCAGACCAGCCTGTGGTCCTCAGGTTTTGGGATGAAGCTGGAGGCTGTCACCCCTTTCTTGGGGAAATACCGCCCCTTTGTGGGTCGCTGCTGCCAGACCTGCACCCCCAAGAGCTGGGTGAGTGATGGTAGAGCCAGGCCCTACCTTGTGAAGCTTGGTTCTGGGAGCCATGGCTCCCACGGCCTTGGGCAGCAGCTTCCTTTATGTCTCCCAACCTCAGCCCTCCCCTGCACCTGCCTCTGCTGTCTTTCACGGAATGGGCGCACTAGTGTTGGCTGGTTGTTGGTCTGGGGCTGGCTTCTGGCTCCCAGGCCTGGGAGAGTTGGGTGGGGAAGTGTAAAGGGGCCTGAGAGGAGGTGTAGAGCACGGCCAGAGGGCTGGGGTCTGACTATGCCTGCATGAGTCCTGCTGTTCAGTTTTGGGGACACTGCCCACTCAGAGTCAGTGAGCACTCAGCACATGCTTGCAGACCTCTGTGTGTCGGTGCCGTGTGCTGGTGCTGATGGGACCCAGGGTTCTGGTGGGGATTTAGGCTACATGTTCTCTGCTGTGGATGAGAGAACTTCTCAGAGACTTCAATACGCTCTTCTCCAAGAGGGTGATTCTACAGAGGATGCAGCCCTTCCATTTTGACCATGGAACCCTCTTTCCTAAGTGAGCTTCAGGATCTGGGGTCAAACATCTTTTGGGAACTGCTGTGCTATAATCCTGTCTCCTGGTAAACCCTATAGTCCATCAGGCAAAGACCACAGAAGACAGAGCAGGGGCTTTCCTTTGCGGGTTTGCAAAGGCCCCCCCAAGGACACGCTGTCCCTGCCCCTCTTGGGCAGGAGTCCCTCTTCCACAGAAGCATAATGGATCTAGGCTTCTGCAATGTGATCCAGGTGAAGGAGGAGAGCACCAGGTAGTCAGAGCTGGGGGTGGGGCAGGGTGGTGGGCAGGGCCCTTGGGTGCAGGGCTGCTGGGGCCCTGCTTTGTGGTATCATTTTCTTCCTTCCTCTGCTCCAAACCCACAGGTGGGGACAGGCAGGCCTTGAGCTTTCCTGCAGTTCCTTCTGTGAGCTTTCAGGCCCTGGGCCTGCACCCTGCTCACTGGGGGGAGGGGTAGGAATAGGCCACAGGTGGGCAGGTGCCTCCTCTTCCTGCTCCATGATAAGCCAGGCTCAGGTGTTCCCAGTCCGTGGGGCTAGGGTGACCCCTTCCTGATGGAATGCCCTCTGTGGGCCCTAGTCAGGGGCGGGCCCGCTGAGAGATCTACCCCCTGCTCGGGGGCTGTGCCCAGGTTTCGGGGCTGGCTGGTTCGGAGGCTCTGCTATTTCTTGTGGTCACTGGAGCAGCACATACCCCCCTGCCAGGATGCCCCACAGAAGGTCATGGAAAGCACTGGGTGAGGAGGCAGGGACTGGGGTCTGGCTGGTACTTCTGGGATCCTTGAAGGGATGACAAAGGCTGTAGGCAGGGCTGATTGAAAGGGCTGGTTTCTAGAGTGTTAGCTTGGTCTGGGGCCCTTCCTTAAAGATGGAGGGTGAAGACTAGAGGCTGTGCCCTGGGGCTTCTGTGGGGCTGAGGGAAGTGAACTTAGGCCTGCTCCAGCCTGACACCACTGCCTCTCACACCACAGGGTTCAGAATGTCATCCCAGGCAGGGCCCCAGGAGGGGCTGGGGAAGGCCAGGTGCCCAGCCACGTGAAGAGAGAGGTACAGCACATCTTGGGCCACATCCAGGCCCCACCCCGCCCCTTCCTGCTCAGGTAACTCTGTACTGAAGGGTGTTTTGGGCTGGGGCCTCTGCCCTTTGGGAGGGAGCATTGGCTGGGCTTGGGTAAAGACTAGACTCCCCTCCTGGGAAGCTGGGTGTTATATTTACCAGTCTGAGTAAGCCCCTGAGCTGGACACTGTGAGACCTTTTGAAGACAGCTGCCTTCTCAGTGGGACCAGTTGGATAAGGGGCAGGGGCCTTGATCTGAGCCAGCCCCCAGGTTCCAGCCCACGTTCTCACCACTGCTGGCCTGGTGGTGTGTATCTGTCCTGGGGGTTGGGGCTTGGGGGTCACCCCAGGAACCCCTGGTTGAGACCTAGACTCCAGTACCTCCTCTATCCTTCCACCTTTCCCCAGGTCAGGTTCTTGTGGAGAGAGACAGGAGGTGGCTGGTTCCTCCATCTTATAGGCCCTCCTCTTCCCTCCCATATTCATCCTGCTGTCACTACCTGCTCCCTCCTGATCTGTCCTGCACAGGTCTGAGCTCCTCTTAGATGCAGGACACTCTTCTGGGGAAATGGAGGGATGCACAGGTTAGAGTGAGGAGAGATACACACGCCTGCAAGAAGGACAGAACAAGGGCTAGGAATGAAAATACCTGGAGGGGAGGAAGGGACTTGTAAGCCAGGGACAAAAGGGGGAAAGGAGCCAGCCTTGGGGAGGTGAGGATGTGAGGGAACAGTTCTACCAGAGGGAAGAGCATAAGCTGTGGCTGCAGGAAAGGGCCAGGTTTGCTCAAGTAGCTGATGTGGTCGGAAGCTGGCAAGTGAGGGAGAGAGTTGTTGGAGACAAAACTGAGAGGTAGAAGGGACAGATATGCAGGGCCATACAAGAAGTTTGGATTTGACTTCCAAGTGCAGTGAAAACCAATGGAAAGGTTATAAGCAGAAAATGACAACAAGATTAATTGAGGTCAAGAGCAGAGAACAGATCATCTGGGGAGGCTGTTCTGTTAGTCCAGGTGAGACGTAATGATGGGGGATGGGCGTGACAGTAGAACTTAGGAAGACGACGGAGAGGCCAATATGAAATTATCAGGACTCACTGATGATTGGAGGGTTGCAGTGGGAGCAGTGAGGGGGAGGGGAAGCTGCAGGAGAGCTGGGTTTCTGGCTGAGCACCTGGTGGTGTGGTCGGAGGGGAGGGGGCAGGCTTGGCCCACAAAAGGTGTTTGGACATAAAGAGTTTCTGACGCCTGACATGCTGGTGGAGACACTGAGGCAGCTGCTTATGTATGTGAGTCTGGAGCTCCGAAGAGAGACTGGGGCCAGGAACATGTATTTGCAGAGCTTTAGCACATAGGTGATGCTTCAAGCGGGGGGATGCTTGAGTCATTGAGGGAAGGAGGGCCCAGGGCTGCACATGTCAGGCTCGGCTGTGTTGAAAGTGCTAAGAGGTCAACTGAGCAAGAACAGGAAGTAGAGGTTGTTGGTGACCTACGACCAGCCCTCCCTGTGACAATTCTTTGGCTTTTTCGAGACTTCCAGTCCCATGACCTGAGCACCTTTACACCAGCCATCAGTCCCCCCTCCTGTCTTTCCTGCCCTCCAGGCCTAGCTTCGATTCCAGGGCTCCTTGTGAGGAAGTGCTCTTGTGAAGGAGTCACTGGGCCCAACCCGGCTGTGTTTGAACCCAGCTACCTGCCTTCTCTGCACCTAAGCAGCCAAATGTCACTAGAGAAACACACTGGGTGGACCTGTTTCTTTATAAGTGTGATTCTCAGAGGGGCACACTGCACTCTCCAAGGCTCCAATCTAGACTGCTCCTTCTCTAACTTATCCACTGTTGACCAACCACCTCATGCTTCATGGAGAAATAGAAGCCATCAGACGAGGACATGCTGTGTGTCCCGCACATCTCCATGCTGCCTGTGTCTACGCTTCTGTCCTCATTTAAAGCCAGTCCTCACATTGGGCCTCTGGACAACCCCTCCCCAGAGATTTTGCCCCTTCAGCTATCTCCTTTCCTTCTTGTATCACTAACTCCTCCCTTTTTAGTTTACTTTTCCCAGCAGTTTGCAGAGACAAGGCCGGGTTATGCCTGGAGAGAGTCTTGGTTCTCTGGTCACCTTTGGGGTAAAAGGAGGCAGGGAGCTGCTCGGAGGCTGATACGAGGCAGCTGCGCCATGAGGTCGTCTTGGGAGACGGCAGCACCTTGCCGGCGCAGGCTCTGCTGTCAGGCCCCCCTGCTGGTCCCAGCACCCGCACTTAGCTTTCTCTCTTATCCAGCAGCTTCTGTGACCTCTCTGAACCTCACTTTCCTCTTCTGTAAAGTGGGGACAGTAGTAGTGCCCACTGTAGAGGAGTTCTGGCCGGCCCTCTGGGCTGCCGTGGGCTGCCTCGTGGGCCGTGCCCTGCCATGCCTCAGACTGGGCGCTGCTCTCCAGGCTGGTCAGCTGGGCACTGCTCCGGATCCTGAACTGCCTCTTCCTGAACGTACAGCTGCACAAGGGCCAGATGAAGATGGTCCACAAGGCCGCCCAGGCAGTAAGGCCCACCCTCCATTGGGACGGGGATGGGATGGCGGGGACAGAGGAGCAGAGGCTAGGCCAAGCCCTGAGTCGGGACCAGCCCCATCAGCTGGTGGGAAAAATCCAGTGCTCTTTGATGACCTTCTCTTTGTGTCTCACGGTCCTGCTCCCACGAGGCTTCCTCTAACGGCTTTTCATCATGGTCTTAACAACCATTACGTCAATGCATTACCTTAAAAGCTGTTGACAGAGCTCCTCTGCTTTTGGGAGATGTGCTCAGAGGACGAACTGCTCAGCTGAACCCTCCCTCCCTCCCTCCCTCCCTCCCTCCCTCCCTCCCTCCCTCCCTCCCTCTGGGGCTGCCCTGGGGCTGTAGGCACTAGGTTTTGGCTCCCTGCATCTTCAGGGTGGGGGGTGGATTGGCACTTCCCTTTGGCTCTCCCTGGAGCAGGGCTCGCCGCTCGTCCTCCTCTCTACCCACAAGTCACTCCTGGACGGGATCCTACTGCCCTTTGTGCTGCTCTCCCAGGGCCTGGGCGTGCTCCGTGTGGCTTGGGATCCCCGCACCTGTTCCCCCATCCTCAGGTAAAAGTCTTGTGCCTTTAGACATACAAGGGAGAGGTCCCCAGGCCGGGACAGGGGTGTGTGGGGATGTCAGGCGGTATTCTGGCAGCAGCTCCCCGGAGGCCCTCTTCCTGGCCCCTCTGCTCTCAACTTTGTGCCACCCCAGCTTGTGGGGCTCAGACGGAGGGTCAGCTATGGGCTCTAGGACTATGCCTGGCCTCAGTGTTCAGGCAGGACCCAGGCTGGCCCTGTGTGGACCAAGGCTCTCAATAGCCTCCTGCTTGGTCCCATCTCCTGAGCGCCTTCCCTCATCTGCCCTGTGCCCCACAGAGCTCTGCTGAAGAAACTTGGGGGACTTTTCCTGCCCCCAGAGGCCAACCTCTCCCTGGACAGCTCTGAGGGGGTCCTTGCAAGGGCTGTAGTCCATGCGGTGAGTGCTATGCCCAGTGGTTGTTTATGGGGCCAGGCTAGGGTACGGGGGCCTGTTGCTGTTCTGGCTTTGACACCTGCCTCCCCCCACCCACTTCCAGGCTGTGGAGCAGCTGCTGGTCAGCGGGCAGCCCCTGCTCATCTTCCTGGAGGAGCCGCCTGGGGCTCAGGGGCCTCGGCTGTCAGCCCTGGGTCAGACGTGGCTGGGACTGGTGGTGCAGGCGGTCCAGGTGGGCATCGTCCCAGATGCTATGCTGGTGCCAGTGGCCATCACCTACGACCTGGTTCCAGATGCACCCCGTGACACATACCACGTGAGAGCCCCCTGCCCTGGGTACCTAAGTGGACGCCATCTCCAGAGAGGAGGCACAATACTGTGTGTGTGGCCGAGTCCCCTCAGGGCTTGGCTAAGCGGGGAGTGCAAAGGAATTTCAGCCCCACGGTCATTCTCCTGTGGCACCTGCTAAGGCTGTTACAGTCATCCTCTCATCTCATACTCAAAAGACCTTGCTAGGGAGGGATTTCTCCTGTTTCACAGGGGAGAAAATGAGCTTGGAGAGGTCATGGTCATATAGCAGTTTGGGCCCAAGATGAAGTTGAGCAGAAAGCGTGCTCCAGGCAAGCCGGCTCCCCCAGCCCCTTTCTCCCTGCAGGCCTCGGCCCCACTGGGGCTGTGGACCGGAGCTCTGGCTGTTCTGTGGAGCCTGCGAGGCTGGGGCTGCAGCCGCCGAGCCTGCGTCCGTGTGCATCTGGCCCAGCCCTTCTCCCTGCACGTATGGACCCCATTGGGCAAGGCTGGGAGCACCTGGGGTCTGTCCTAGGGCTTCTGGCGGCCTGGCCCTCAAGGCCACTTCAGGGGTAGTGTTACCTACTTCAGATGGGCTGTATGCAGGTTTCCTGGTGGGCCAGGGCAGACCACCTAAGAGCCTTGTCCTGGACAGGAATACACCGTCAACGCCAGAAGCTGCTGGGGCAGCAGGCAGACCCTGGAGCAGCTGCTGCAGCCCATCGTGCTGGGCCAGTGGTAAGGGCAGAGGAAGATGAGGGTCTCAGGGGCAAGGCAGGCCGCTCTTAGGCCCTAGCTCGTGAGCTGGCACCCTCTCCTCCCAGAACCACAAACACATCACCAGCTCCAGCCTTCCCCCACCAAATAACTTGGGTCATCTCAAACCATGCCAGGCACCCCTCCTTGGCTGTAAGTTGAGTGTGGGTTATGGCACACAGGCCTGGAAAGGACTAGGGTTTCCCACCTCTTTCGGGGATGGGAAACACCCTCACGTTTGAGAAAGCTCTGGGCTCCCCCATGATTGTTTTTAGGTTTGGTCCCTTCATCTTGTGATCTGTGTCTCTATCCCAGTACCGTCGTCCCCGACACTGAGAAGGTGCAGGAGTGGACCCCAGTAACCGGGCCCCTTCTGGCCCTCAAGGAAGAGGACCAGCTGTTGGTCAGGAGGCTGAGCTGTCACGTCCTGAATGGTGAGGGGAACCTCGGTCTGGCCTTTGAGGGAGGCTCCTGAACTCTGTTCTCAGAGCTGGCCAGTCGTCAGGGCCCTCCTTTCCAGGTGGGTTTCTGCACCTGCCCCCTCTTGCGTGGCCCACTTGGGACATGTGAAGAAGAGTGGAACACCTTCCCCTGCCCCTGAGGAGGGGGTCAGTAAGGGAGGACATGATGGAGCCGCTAAGTGAGGGCACACAGGCGGCCGCCCAGCCCGGCCTCAGGCGTGTCACTTCACTCTCTTGAGGTGACATTAGCTGAACTCAACAATGCATGTAAGGGACGAAACACAGTGCCTGGCACAGAGGGGGCTCTTAACAGCACTGTTATTACCATCTTCTCAAGTGTCCCTTCTGTGGCAGAGACTGTGGGTTGGTGGGTAGTAGACCTGCAAGAGGCAGGGACGGTCCTTGAGCTCCCAGCCTGGCTCTCAACATGTATTTGGTAAATGCCACTTCTCCACTGGGGAGGGTGGCACCCAAGGACCGAGCCTGCTCTCCCCTTCCCAGGGGTGGAGTCGTATGGGGGTGTGTATGTGGCTGCTGCCAGGGAGGTGTGTGCTGGACTGGGAAGGCTTGCCTGGTGACGGAGGGCCCGGGCTGTCGGGCCTCTGCC
Organism: Delphinapterus leucas; assembly: GCF_059928025.1. Taxonomy (NCBI): domain Eukaryota; kingdom Metazoa; phylum Chordata; class Mammalia; order Artiodactyla; family Monodontidae; genus Delphinapterus; species Delphinapterus leucas. The sequence goes on from NC_143141.1 coordinate 10,383,235, forward strand.
CCTGAGCAGCATCCCTGCACCCCTGGCCCTAGCCTGCGTGGCGAGCTCGGCGGTGATGAGCACGGCCATCATGGCAACGCTGCTGCTGTTCAAGCACCAGAAGGTAGGGCACGGCGGGGTGGGGGCCTGGGGGAGGAGGCGTGGCCCTGCTGCTGAGCCCCTTGCTGCCCACCCAGGGCGTGTGCCTGTCACAGCTCCTGGGGGAGTTCTCCTGGCTGACAGAGGAGACGCTGCTGCGTGGCTTTGATGTGGGCTTCTCAGGGCAGCTGCAGTGCCTGGTGCAGCACACGCTGAGCCTGCTGCGGCCGCACGTGGCCCTGCTGCGCGTCCAGCAGGGGGACTTGCTGGTGGTTCTGCGGCCAGGCCCAGGCCTCGCGCACCTGGCACGCCTGAGCTCCGAGATGCTGCCCGCCTTCCTGAGCGAGGCCGTGGGTGGTGAGTCCCTAGGGCCTGGGAGGGGTGGGATGTGTGTAGGGGTGAGGGGACTGGCTTCCTTCCTCACGTCTGGCCCCTCCTCCCCCAGCCTGTGCTGTGTGGGGGCTGCTGGTGGGCAGGGTGCTGCCTGAGGGACCCTGGGAGCTACAGGGCATCGAGCTGCTGAGCCAGAACCAGCTGTACCACCAGATCCTGCTGCTGATGCACTTGCTGCCGCAGGACCTGCTGCTGCTGCAGGTCAGGCCTCTCCCACCAGCCCGGCTCAGTCCTGGGCCTCCCCTTCTTGGCTGTAGGAGAGGGCCCATGCTTGCCCGAGCCCTGACCCTAAGATGTGCTGCAGCAGTAGGTCTGGTCTTTGTCTCTGGCCAGGCCCCTGCCTGGCTCTCCTGAGGCCACATGGGTGCCTCTTTCTCCCCAGCCCTGCCAGTCTTCCTACTGCTACTGTCAGGAGGTGCTGGACCGCCTCATCCAGTGTGGGCTCCTAGTTGCTGAGGAGGTAGGAAGGGCAGCTGGAGACAAAGCCCCTGCCCAGGGTCTGGCCTCCTTCAGCCTCCCACCGAGTGACAGCGGCCCGGGCTCCTCCTCTGGCTTGTGTGTGGGGGGTGCGTGCGTGCGTGCGTGTGTGTGTACAGCCCCTGGCCTAGCAGAGAGAAGCCTGGTCCCCGCCTCGCCACTCTCCACCATGGGACTTGTCAGAGCGCATCTGCCCTGGGCCCGTGTATAGCTACAGTGACAGGACTGGACAAATGCACCTGAGGGTTTCTGCATAAGCCCCGCCCTCCACATTTCTTGTCCACAGGGGCTGTGGCCCTTGAGGGTGGGTGCTCACTTCCTCTCACCCCACAAGTTGGCTCCGCAGCTGTGATGGTCTGGTGCGGCCTGGGGTATCCTCCTGGGCTCCCCAGGTCTGCGTGTGCTGGTTTCACCTCCCTGGCTGGCCATGTGCCGGCCTGGGGGCCTCGGGGCTGAACCTTGGCCAGCCTGACAGGGACCAACGGCTCCCATGGCCCTCAGACCCCAGGCTCCCGGCCAGCCTGCGACACCGGACGGCGGCGTTTGAGTGCGAAACTGCTGTGGAAACCAAGTGGGGACTTTACCGACAGTGACAGCGACGACTTCGAGGAGGCGGAGGGCCGGTACTTCAGGGTGCGCTGGGAAAAGCCATCGGGGGGGGGGGGCCGTAGGGAGGCAGTGGGAGCTGCCCTCACCCTGGCCTGTCTCCCTCCAGCTCAGCCAGCAGTCGCGCTGCCCTGACTTCTTCCTCTTCCTCTGCCGCCTGCTCAGCCCGCTGCTCAAGGCTTTTGCGCAGGCTGCCACCTTCCTCCACCAGGGCCAGCTGCCAGATACTGGTGAGGCCCGCGCGACTGCGGCCGTCCTGAGGAGAGGCTGAGCGCTCAGGGTGGGGGCCCTGCCTGCGTGGGGCCCCAGGCCTCAGACCTCTCTCTCCCACAGAGTCGGGCTACGCGGAGCAGCTGTTGCGGTTCTTAGAGGCCACCGCCCAGGAGGAAGGGTTCTTCGGTGAGTCCCGAGCAGCCAGCCCAGGCCCTGGGAGGCGAGGAAGTTTTGCTGGTGGCTGCCTCCCCCTAGTGGGCAGTGAAAGCCCAACTCCAGGAAAGCCGGCTGAGGGGTACAGAGGCGGCCTTTGGGTCCAGCTTGAGCCCTATCCTTTGGCTGTCCTGTCCTAAGACAAGAGGAGAGGAGCTGGGCCCCGGGGCTCCCTTCTGTAGCCTTCACTTCTTTCCTCCAGAGTGTGTGGACCCAAATCTCGCCATCAGTGCCGTCTGGACCTTCAGAGACCTGGGGGTGAGAGGGGCCAGTCTCTCCGCCCTTCTGTCCCCCTGCCTCCCACTCCCCTACCCTGAAAGAGCTGCTCAGGGGAGCCCAGCTGTACCCACCCTGGGATTTCCCCAGCGTCTCCCACGAGTAGGTGTGGTGACAGTAGTTGTTGGAGAAGGTAGGACAGTTTTCCTGCCCCGCTCAGTCTCCCAAACCCCTGGGTCATTCTGCTCCCGGGTGGGGCCCTGGGGGTGCTTTGAGAGGCAGCGTTTGCCCTCAAACACCGAGGCTTACAGGGCCACAGGTCTCACTGCAGTTTTCCAGGGGAGGGGCACAGCGCCCGTGGCAAGCGCTCAGAGCCCTTCTCTGTGGCCCAGGTGCTGCAGCAGGTGCCCAGCCCTGCAGGCCCCATGCTCCACCTGTCCCCCACCTTTGCCAGCCGGGACAATCAGGAAAAGCTGGAACGGTTCATCCGGCAGTTCATCTGTAACTAGAACTAGGAGGAGGGGCCGGCGTTGTGACCTCCCAGCCCCAGAGCACAGCTGTGCCCTGGAGCCAGAAGGCTGGCCTGGGAGGAGCTGCAAACCCTCAGCTGGACTATAAAATCTTTGAGGTCTGACTGCCCCTCGCCATCTCTTGCTTTCTGCATCCTCTGGTGTGATAAACGAGAGGACTGGATGAGTCCTCTTTTCCCAAGCTCAGCAGTGTCTTTCTTTTTGGTGTGACTGTGGGTATTTCTTTCCTTCCCCACTGTGTGTGAGAATGCCCTATCTCACTCCTTGAAACAAATCCTAAAGGAAGCCAAAAAGAAGTTTATTGAGGAGGAGAGCACCATCTCCTCCCCGTCTACCTGGAAGAGGAGCTACTCAGAGGGGCTGGCACTGGGCCTCTTCCTGTGCTGGGCTCAGTGGGAACGGATGCCCCCACCTTGTCGTAAGTCCACGGCCCGCGGTAGAGGCCGTCACACCACCTTGTTGACGATGACACCTAGTTCCTCGATCTCACACTGGACTTCATCGCCCTTCTGCAACAGAGTGGGCCGTGAGGCGGTCAGTCCTTTGGTGTGGCACATACACAGGCCTGGATTTCTCAAGTCTGAGCCCACCCTGCCAGGCCTTCTTCCTTTCCTCGTTTAGCCAACCTACCTTGAGAAAGACAGGAGGTTTTCTGAATACACCAACACCTGGGGGGGTCCCGGTCAGGATGACGTCCCCTGGGAAAAGAGTGACGAACCTAGGGCAAAAGGGCCAGGTGAGACCAGGGGTCGAGGTGGCTATAGCCTGCCATGGAGCGCTTGGTTTAGCCTCCAGGTGGGTGTTGGGGGGCAGGGCTCCATCCCACTTACTGGGAGACCCAGGCTATTAGCTCTTCTGTCTTAAACACCATCTGGTTGGTGTTGCTACTCTGGACCACCTCCCCGTTCACTCGGCAGCAGATCTTTAAGTTGTGTGGATCTGAAATGCAAAAACAACACTTTGGGGTTCTCCCTTCTTTCCCTCAAACCCCTCCCAATCAGCTAGAAAATAAAAGCACAAGGAGACCTTGTGACTCGCCAGGTGAGAGGGTTGTGTGCTGGACTCCCTGTGCTTGGTCCTGGCACTCCCTACCCTGGAACTGTGTGTGGACACTGGCCTCCTCAGGCCTCCCTGTATCCACCACAGAGCAGAGTGCCTGCCAGTGGTCCCTTGGGTGGGTTAAGGAGGGGATGTTCCAGACTCTCAAGGAGAGAAAAATGGCTGTTTCTGCCTTAAGAAACAGATGTCTACCCACAGCAGAGGCTGACTTGGCACAAGCAGGAGTAGTGAAGACTCCTGCACCTCAAGGCTTACCTGTAATACTGTCCCGAGTAGACAGTACTTTTAACTTTTCGGTGTTTTACACATTCACAAACACCCCCCCCACCCAGGGATCACCATTTAACTTCTCTGATGACTGACTGCACAGGGTGGCGTAAGGCTGAACTGCATGGACGTGGCCCTACCCAGCTGGCTGTGCTCTGTCCTCTTAAGCACTGTCTCTCTTCCTGGCTCTCACAGGACCTCACTCAGCCACTGTGTAGGCAGGCAGCAGCAGGTACAAGCAGCAAGGGCACGGTGAAGGTGCAGGGGGCTCTGGAACAGCCGTTCTCTGTGATGCTCAAAGGGCAGCTCTGCTGCTTTCCAACTTAAAGACTCTCCCAGATGGTGGCAGCTAGAGGAAGCCTGACCCACCCATCCTGAGAGCACTGCTTCGTTATTCACTTCATGAATGCAGATTCACCACTTCTGCAATTACAGCTCTCTATGGGGTGAGGGGACAGGGGGATGCCAGTGGAGAACTCATGGCCCACGTTGAGAGACTTGCTCTAATATAAGCAATCAACGAAAGGGCTGCTGGGGATAGGGGGCCCACGTGGAGCCATACCCCTCACTCCCATTTCCCGGAAAGCTGCTTTCTCTTCACTGATGTATCTAAGAGCAACAGGAGTCACCCAGTGGGCTGTCAGAGACCTACCTGCTACACTGTCCTTGGTCACCAAGGCAGGGCCCAGGGGGCAGAAGGTGTCAAAGGTTTTTCCCAGCAGCCACTGCTTTCCATTGCGTCTCATTTGCCAGTCGCGAGCACTCACGTCATGTGCCACAGTGAAGCCAGCCACATGGGCCATGGCATCTGTGGCCTATGGGGGGCAGGGGGTTTGGCCAGATTGGAGGTTAAATCATGATGACACCAACCCCTGTAACAAAGGATCCCAAAGCCTTGGTCCCACGTTAGTGGCCAGAGGTGGTGGATGAGAGGCAAGGCAGGGTCAGGAGCAGGTAGATGCCAACCGCCTCCCAATGCGAGGGACAGATGGCACTGCCCTTTCCACCTCACCTTGATGTGCTTGCCTTTCTTTCCAATGACCACAGCCAGCTCCACCTCCCAGTCCACCTCCTGTAGAGCGGGAAAGGAGCAGTGAGCTGCCGGGCTCTGGGCCCCGCTCCTCTGCCGAGGGGCTACACACTGCCTCGGGGCCAGGGCCTCTTAACAGTGGGGTTGGCTGCCGGCCCCCATTTGTAAGACCTCAAGCCAGAGTGGAGTAAACAGGGGAGGTATCAAGTGCAGACCCATCAACTGGGCAGTGGCAGGCAGCACCCCTAGAGGCAGGCAGAGCTCTCCAAGCGACTGCAGAAGAGCAGCCTTTGTCCGGGGAGGGAGTTTAAGAGTCACTCTTGATACTTCCAGAAAAGGATGAATACCAAGTAACAACAGCTAACCCTACTGTGTGCCAGGCAGTATTCTAAATGCTTTAATGCACTAACTCAAATAATAACAAGAAAAAGATAGACATGCCAAAATAAATGTGGGCCAAAGGCTTGAATAAGCAATCCACAAAAAGAAATACATACACATGGCCACAAAAAGGAAAACATGCTCAGCCCTTTCCATAAACCACAAAGTGCCCTATAAAATAGATAACAATTTAGCCCTTCAAACTGACTGCTTTTTCTAACAGTGACAACCAGAAACACAAAAAAGAACTGGGTTCCTTGGGGAAATGGCTAATTCCAAGTCTGAGACAGAGTACAAGATGAGCCTGCAATAGCTTGGCCACAGCAAGGAAGTACTCAGAAAGTGATATAGATGGGGGCCACCTTGAAGGCCCTCACTGGCCAAATTAAGACCCTTTGAGTATCAAAAACAATGTAAATGATGGACTATGACATATTGAATAAAACTAAAAATCAGGAATTTACAGTGATACTAAAGGGACATGGGTTAAAAAAAAAAAAAGGAGGGAAGCAGTGTTTCTTCAGAGTACCAGCTAATAAAAGTGCACAGACAGAAAAAATCACCTTTTTCTAACGCTTACTGCAATAATGGATTCAGGTAAGGATGACCAGATGATCCCTGGATGAAAAATTGTGAGGCAATAAGATAGTCACATGGTTTCAATGTCTACCCTGCAGATTGTTTACTAATTACCACAGTGAAATGTACCTTTACAATGGAGAGGTCACGTGAGCATCAAGTAAACTAAGGGATCAAACTTTAGGGCCCGACAAGAGTCTCCCAGTGGGATGCAATACAAGTACACACCTGTTGCTACAGACTGAATGTTTGTGTCCCACCCCCCCACCCCCCAATTCATATACTGAAACCTAACCCCCAAGGTGATGGTATTAGGAGGTGAGACCTTTGAGAGGTGATTAGGTCATGAGGGTAGAGCCTCCATGAAGAGGATTAGTGCCCTTACAAAAAGAGATCCCAGAGAGCTCCCTTCTACCACGTGAGGACATAGTGAAGAGACAGTCGTCTATGGACCAGGAAGTGGGCCCTCACCAGGCACCAAATCTGTTGGCACCTTGATCTTGGACTTCCTCGACTCCAGAACTGTGAGAATTAAATGCCTTGTTTATAAGCCATCCATCCATCCATTCTGTATTTTGTAATAGCAGCCTGAACAGGTTAAGAGACCTATGTAGAACTTGACAAAAATGTTTAACCTGAATCTAATCATGAAGAACCAACCAGACAAATCCAGAGTGTGAGACATGCTATGAGACAACTTGCCTGGTTTCTTCAAAAAGTGTCATTAAAGATAAAAAAGGGCAGGGGGAAAAATTGCTTGAGATCAGGGGTCGGCAAGCTATGGCCCACAGACCAAATCCTTGCTTGTTTGCTGTCTGTTACTGTAGACAAAATTTTCCTGGAACACAGCCATGTTCATTCACGTATCAGCTATGCAGCTTTCATATTTCACAATGGCAAAGCTGAACTGTTGCAAAAGAAACTATTTGGCACTCAAAGCCTAATACTTACTAACTGGCCCTTTGAGAAAAAGTCTGTGGATCCCTGTTGTAGATAAAAGGCACTAAAGAGACATAACCAAATACAATGTATGACCTTGACTGATCTTGGACCAAAACCAAAAAACAAAACAGGACCCAAATTAAAAGTCATCTTCGGGGGGGCAATTGGGAATATTCCCAATTGGACTGTATATTAGATATTACTCATGTTAACTTTCTTAGTTGTGATGATGGTATTATGGTCATGTAGGACATTGTCCTTATTCTTAGGAGATGCATGTTGAAGTTTCTATGAGTGAACTGTCTTAATGTCTATAACTTACTTTCAAAGGTTCTTCCCACTCCCCCTCCAAAAAAAGTGTGTGTGTGCCTGTGAGACATGAGGGAAGGAGAGGAAGAGGGACAGGGGGAGGAAGAAGGAGGGAGAGGAAAAGCAAATACGGCAGAATGTTAACAGTGAATCCAGGTGAAGAGTCTGGGTAGTCACTGTACTTTTTTTCAACTTTCCTGTAATTTCCAAAATATTCCTAAACTAAAAATTTGAAAGTATTAGTAAGGGTACATACACTGCTGGTAGACATGTAAATTGCTTTTGCAGCTTTTCTGAAGGTCACTTTGGCTGATTTTTGAAACCCTGCCTACACTGACAAAGACATTCAAATTCTAAGAGTTTATTCAAAGGAAATAATCACACATTCATGGATGTGCAAAGTCTTTTCTATAAGGAGGTTCACTGCAACACTACTTATAAAAGCTAAAAACTGGAAACAACCTATCTAGCAATATGACGACTACTGAATAAATTATGGCCATTGATACAATAGAAAACTAAGCAGTAACCTAAAAAATGTCAGGGGAGAATATTTAATGGCATGAAGAATGTTCTTGCTGGAGACTTAAGTAAATGGTAGGCATATGTACAGTATAAATAGAAACAGGAACAGAAAAACACTGGGAAGATATACAGCAAAACATAAATGTTGCAAGCCCTGGGCAGTGGGAACATGGGTGACTTTTCTTTACGTTTACCTGTATTTTACTAATTTTCTATAATGCAAGTATATTACTTTTGTAATCAGGAAAAGATATAAATTAACTTCTCCCCCCCCACCCCCGAGAGCAGTCTTATTACTGTATAATCCCCTGGAGTTTCTGTTTAATGCACTAATGAGCAACAGATGGTTCCTTTAGGCTGGAGGCTGAGCACCTGTGTGATGGGCCCCAGTGACTCGGGGGCACAGTGGGGAGGCACCAACCTGACTCTCAGGAGGGAGGACGACCTCGTCGTAGGGCCCCACGATGGAGCTGGAAAACTTGCTGAAGATGATGGGCTCCTTGGGCACGGGCACGTTCTGCTCTTTGCAGTGGTCCACATAGTTCATGCCCACGCACACCACCTTGTCCGGCCGTGTAACTGGGGCCAGGAATGTCACGTCTGACCGCGGTAGGACTGGCAACTGGGCAGCCAGGGCTCTGCAGAGACCAGCGCAGGAGAGAAGGGCACTCTGGGGAGATCCTGCAGCAGCTACAAGTTTTTAAAATGTATTTTCTAGATCAACCATCAGAGTCAGCAGGAAAATCAAGCCCAGTTACTGTCCTTTGATATCAGAGCACTGTTTATATTTATCCAGTGTTGATTTCCTCTCCCCCATTAGGTAATACATGTCCATGTAAGAGAATTCAAAAGGTGCAAATGGGAATAATGGAAAGGTGTCTCTTCTACACCTTCTCCTAGTCACGCTGCTCCAGCCCTGGAGACAACCACTGTGTCCTACGTAGCTCTTCACAGCCACTCTATGTATACCCTTCTCCCATCTTTTTTTTTTTTTTTCTTCCGGTACGCGGGCCTCTCACTGTTGTGGCCTCTCCCATTGCGGAGCACAGGCTCCAGACGCGCAGGCTCAGCGGCCATGGCTCACGGACCCAGCTGCCCCGTGGCACATGGGATCTTCCTGGACCGGGGCACGAACCCGTGTCCCCTGCATCGGCAGGCGGACTCTTAACCACTGCGCCACCAGGGAAGCCCTCCCATCTTTTTTTATGCAAATGATAGCACAATTATATATACCTTTTAAGAATATATATATTTTAGAGGTCTCACCATAACAGTATACAGCTTCTTCATTTTCGTATGGCTGCCTATTACTGCACAGTAGAGATACACCCAATTCTCTAATGAGGGACACAGAAGTAGTTTCTCATCTTGCGAGAATATGAAAGTAGGGGAAAAATACTGTTACCAACGCTGTATGCTGTCAAACATCTGTATTTTTTGTCAGTTAAATAGGTGAAAATGACACCTCAAAGTGGTTTTTTGTTTTGAGGGTTTTTTTTGCCACACCACGCGGCATGCGGGCTCTTAGTTCACCGACCAGGGATCAAACCCTCGCCCCCTGCAGTGGAAGCGTGGAGTCTTAACCACTGGACCGCCAGGGAAGTCCCCTCAAAGCGGTTTTTAATTTACTGTTCATCAACACCTTTAGACCAGATTCCACAGGACTCCTGGCTTCAGGGAGGCCTCTACCTAATCTAGCCCAAACCCAAGAACCATCTTTAAGAACCTCTTTGCAGTCCTCTCTCCTAATGAGCTTTCCAAGATGCCTCTTAGGACCCCAGGTTCCAGCCCCTCAGGCAAGCAGGAACTTAATCTCCCAGGGAAGGCAGTGTGACAAAGTAGAATTCTGGCTCCACCACCAAGTGTGTGGCCTTCGGATGGTCAATCATCCTCCTTGGGCCTCGGTTTCCCCCTCTGTAAACTGAGGATGTTGTCATAAAAGATTTCTAAGGCTCTTCACTAAGAGAACAGGTGAGAAACGAAGGCTGGGGTGCAAAAGAGGAGGCGGGTGGGAGGAGGGAGGGGGAATGGGGCGGCTGCGGCAGGGCACTGCTGCCTGCTGACTTACCTCTTTGCCACTGAGAGAGCGGCCTCGCCCTGCCCCAGGAACTCTGTCATCGTCTTGGGCAGTGTGGGGTCAAAGGCGTTGAGGTTGATGACACCTCCACCATCCCCTGACTCCAGGCCCAGATGAGGTCCCGTCAGGTGGGGTGCCTGGAACTGCACCAATCTCATGTCTCTGGAGGGTTGAAAGGGCCAACGCTGAGCCTGCAGCAGAGCCGTGAGCCACCTTCTTCTGCCAGAGACCAGCATCGGAGCCTATGGAGAAAAAAGTGGGTCCTAGGGGATGGTGACAGTCCGAAACCATTGGGGTTCCCAAAGCTCCTCAAGCTGCAGCCCAGGTCCTTTTGCCCCATGAGCCATTCTTGGCTCACCACATGGGAAGTGGTCCAGGTTTTCACTTATTTCACGTGTTTCACATGAAACATTTCTAGAGAAGCAACTACTTCACGCCAGCCACGGAGCTAGGTCCCAGGGATTGCAGCCTTCCGTCAACCCGTGCTTTCTGAAAGCTCAGACTGTAGCTGGCACCACTGGGGCACCGGGCAGACAATGTAGGTCAGACACACTCAGCCCTGCCATCCTGCCTGCAGGGGAGACTGATGTTAACAACGGATGCCGTTAAGTAGGATTCTGCAATTGGGACTGCTGCTGTGTAGATCAAGGGCCCTGTCTTTGTTTTTTGAGGAAGTGTGGGCTGGGCTAAGATGAGCAGGGCTAGGAATTAGTTAAGAGTGGGGCCCAGCATGAGCAAGAGATCACAGGTGAAACTGGCTTCACAGCTGCCACAGGTAGTTTTTTAAATGCCCATTTGATCCTGTTACCCTCCTACTTAAAATGCTTTCCACTGCTCACATGACCAAGCCAGAACCCCTTCCAGGCTGTCGCAGCCTTTTAGGAGCAGCCCCCGCCTGCCTCTCCAGGCAGTAATTATTTAGTGGCTGCTGTGCTGGAGTACAGGCTGCCCTAGGACAGAGGCTGCAGACAGGCATCACGGGGCTGTCTCCCCTCTGGGCTCTGGGGCCACAACTGTCTCTTTCGCTGCTGAGTCCATAGTGCCTAGCACTGTGCCTGCCACACAGAAGGCCTCAGCTACTCTCTGTTCAATGATCAAATGCCAGAAGCAGGGGCTTGACTTTTCACTACTTGGGAAAGCTTGGTGATTGTCAGCCTCAGGAGGGGCAGCTGTGCCTTCGCTCCTCAAATCACTTAGAAAGTATCAACAAGGCTCAGGTCCCATTTTGAGTTCTAGGCTCCACGCAAAGACAAACCCCATTCTCTTCTTTTGTTTCTGAGTCTGGCCTCCACCCCAACAGTCCCTCCTCTTCATGGTTCCTTGCCTTTAAAAGTAGCCTTTTAGGGATTCCCTGGTGGCGCAGCGGTTAAGAATCCGCCTGCCAATGCAGGGAACATGGGTTCAAGCCCTGGTCCGGGAAGATCCCACATGCCACGGAGCAACTAAGCCCGTGCGCCACTACTACTGAGCCTGCGCTCTAGGGCCTGCGGGCCACAACTACTGAGCCCACGTGCCACAACTACTGAAGCCCGCGCACCTAGAGACAGTGCTCTGCAACGAGAAGCCACCGCAACGAGAAGCCTGCACACCGCAACGAAGAGTAGCCCCCGCTCGCCACAACTAGAGAAAGCCCGCGTGCAGCAACGAAGACCCAGTGCAGCCAAAAATAAATAAATAAAATAAAAAATAAAAGTAGCCCTTTATGCTCAAGCACGTGGAGGTCCCAGACTCCTGGTTCTCTGATGATTCCATCTGCCTTGTTCAGTTAAACACTCATTAGATCCAGATCAATGATCTGATCGCTGTGCTGGCCGATGAGTTTAACCAGAAAACCAGGAGTTCTGAACCTCCCACCCTCCTGTCTTACACAAGCACCAATCATGCCACTGTCAGGGGCTGTTCAAGCTAAAGTGTATGCACTCATATACTCCACACACTAAGATTATTATCCCACTGCATGCCAGGTGTTACTTTGTTTTACCTACAATGGCTGATTTAATTCTCTTGACAGCTGTGGACGGTAGGGGCTGTTGGTCCCATTTCACAGATGAAAAAACTAAGGCTCGAAGAGGATAAGGGATTTGCCCAAGTTCCCAAGGACAGGAAAGAACTGGGACTTGAATCCAAGTCCAGGTGAGGAGTTGGACACTTTAGCCCAGAGGTGGTGGTGAGAAGTAGAAACCTCCAACAGGAAATCTTCTGGAGGCCCAGCGACACCCTGCATGCCCCAGGGGAAACTGGGTCTCCTGCTGGCTACTGCCTCAGGGATAAGGCTGGTCACCTGCTCTCCCAGATAACCGCAGGCCCCACTGACTGCCCTTCCCACATGACAGGCCCTTGCAGGTTCTCATTCCGCCCTCTAGAAATCCCCTCAGGCTGAGCGCCTCATTTTACAGAAAGGGCACTGAGGCTGAAGGAGGTGAAGTCACCTGCCGAGATACCTGAAAGTGGCCCCGCTGCTCCTGCGGGAACCACTGTGCCGCAGAGCCTGAGCTCAATCCAACTCTGGAAAAGGGTCCGTAAGCAAAGAGGCAGGGACATGGAGCGGCAACGGCGCAGGCGAGACAAAGGTTTGCACCTGGGACCGCGTCCCACCATCCACTCGCCTGGGCCCCTGTGCCAGTCCCCCACTTCCCCTGTATGCCCAGCTCCATCCCCTGCACTCAGTGGGCGCCCAAGAGGGCCCGCCAGCCCAGTCCGTGTGGTCGGAGCGGCCGGGCACCAGAGTCCAGTCCTGCCCTCAGCCAGAAGCCCGGAGGAAGGCTGAGGCCCGGTGCACCCCGCCGTCTGGCCTAAACCTAACCTACCTGGCGCCCTGTGCTGTCGGGATAGGACTCGCGGGCCAGAGGCCAAGGTCACCGGGCGCCTGAGCACAGGTACTACGTTCCAGAGCCCTCAACCGGCCGGGAGTTCTAACGCTGCGACACTGGGCGCCGCGCGGCTCCTCTAAATAAGGCGTCAGCAGAGGCGGGCGCTCCCTGGTGACGTCACGGGACAACGGCCAATAGCAGGGCGTCTAGTTCGGTGCCGGAAGCCAAGTCGCATAGGGGGCGGGCCCAGCGCCCGAGGGAGGGTAGTCTCTCTCGCGTTCCAGCAGGCCTGTGGATGCGGACCTGAAGCCGGCGAAGCCAGCCGGATGCCCCGGACGCCACATGCCCGAAGGCACTCGCTTTCGGGGCGGCGTGCGCTTGCATGAACCCGAAAGGGGGTGCTTCTTGACATTTTGCGCCCTGGGCGCCTCGCTGGCCTCGCCCGCGTCGGGCGCAGCATCTGGGCCAGGCCCTGCTCTGATGGTTGAGCGAAATGCGTGGAGACCAAATTCTGGCGCGCTGGTTGACAAAGCCAGCTCTTTTTGTCTACTGATTGTGCCGTATCAGAGAAGAGAGGAGCGATGATTGCACCGATTTTACATATGGGGAACCTGCGGCCGGAAGTATTTTCCTTAAGACGGCATTCTTAAGCAAAATTACAGCCTTTTACGGCCCTGTCTTCTTACGCACTATATGGACTGTGCGCAGGGTAGTAGGAGGCATAACCTCCATCGTTAGAAAACAGGCATTCTAGTGGAGAGGTGGTTTAATTAAACAGTTACAATCCAGCTCTCCAGGCATAAAGACATACGAGGGGCCCTGGGCAAGAAGCCCAAGACTTAATCAAGGAGCGGATCATCAAGGGCTTTATTTGCCCCAGAAAGGAGTTTGAGCCTTATCTAAGCACACAGGAGGCCACTGGAAGGTCCTCACTGGGTGGGGGATGGGTGGGGGTGTGGGGGGTGCCGTGGTTAGACTTGCACTTGAGAAGTTTTGCTCAAGGAAAGGTGTCTGGGTTAAGAGTGGTGCAGCTGAGAGCAGCGGTGGTTTGGTGTGTGGCAGAGATGGTGAAAGTCCAGAGATGTTTAGAAGGCAGAACTGATGGCCCTCAGTGATGATAGAAGGTGGGAGTAAGGTGGAAGGAGGTGCAAGGCCGACTCGTAGGTCTCTGGCCTGGTAGATGGCAGTGCCATTCATGGAGACGGGTTCTGGAGAGGCAGCAAGTCTGGGGGGAGGAGGTGAGCTTAGTGTCGGATGGGTTGTATTTAGTGTGCCCGTGGGACATTCAAGGGGACTCTGCAGGGTGGGCCATTGGAGACACGGATCTGGAGCTTCCGCTCTTGTCTGGCTTGAAGATAGAGGTCAGCATAGAGACATAAATGGAACCTGGGGTGTGAGTGTCATCGAGGGAACGTGCTAAAGAGAGCCTGGCGTAGTACTAGGCAGGAGACCTGGGCAGAAAGGGAACACAGATCTGCAGATGTTCCCCCTCGAGTGTTTAGCAGAGTGGTGAGCAGTGCATGCCTGTGAGGCAACGACCTGAGACCAGGGAAAGATTCATCAGAAAGAATTAGAGGGAACATTGTTAAGAGATTGACAGGGCCAGGAACAGTGCCTCTTCCCACTAGTCTGACCGGAAAGACACAGAATTCATGGAATATCGAGTAGAGTACTCATAAAGATCTTGCCTCCATAATGGGGAATAATGAACCCAGACTAAACAATGCTCCAGTCCTGCCTGACAAATCGTAAAATCAAGACACGAAAGGATCAAACTTGTCTCCAAGTAACTTAAGTACATCACAGACCAAGCTCAATCATGTTTATAAAAAATTTAAAAAATATATCTAGCATCCAACAAGGTAAACTTCACGAGATCTGGTATCTAATCAAAGATTACCCAGCTTGGCTTCCCCGGTGGCACAGTGGTTGAGAGTCCGCCTGCCGATGCAGGGGACATGGGTTCGTGCCCCGGTCCGGGAAGACCCCACATGCCGTGGAGCGGCTGGGCCCGTGAGCCATGGCTGCTGAGCCTGCGCGTCCGGAGCCTGTGCTCTGCAACGCGAGAGGCCACAACAGTGAGAGGCCCGCGTACCGCAAAAAAAAAAAAAAAAAAAAAGATTACCCAGCTTGGAAAGAAGCAGGAAAACATGACTCAGAATAGTAAAGCAATTTAATCCAACTCAAAACTGACAGATGTTAGGATTAACCGACAAGGACATTATAACTGTTTTTTATAACTGTACTCCGTGTGTTCAAATGTTAAGTAGAGGGACTTCCCTGGTGGTCCAGTGGTTAAAACTCCATGCTCCCAATGCAGGGGACCCAGGTTCGATCCCTGGTCAGGGAACTAGATCCCGCATGCTGCAACTAAGAGCCCACATGCCACAACTAAAGATCCTGCATGCCTTCACAAAGATCCTGCACGTGCAAATAAGACCCGGCGCAGCCAAAATAAATATTTAAAAAAAAAAAGTAGAGACAGGGGAGTTAAAAAAAATAAAAGACCCAAACCAAACTTCTATTGATGTAAACTGCAATATCTGAGATGAAAAATACACTAGATGGATTAATGGTATATTCAACACTGCAGAAGAAAAGATTAGTGAATTTGGAAACATAGCTCTAGCTTTGGGGCTGGCACCTCTATCTTCTGATAATTTGCCGAAATGACCAACACAAAAGGAAAGAGGAGAGGCTCCCGATAGATAAATGTTCTCCAGGCCTTTTAGAAGACATGGAGTTGTTCCTTTAGCCACATACATGTGAATCTACAAGAAAGGTGATGTTGACATCAAGGGGATTGGCACTACTCAAAAAGAAAAGCCCACCGCTGTTCCCACGGCAAAACTGGAAGAGCCTATGGTGTGTTCCCAACATGCTGCCAGCATTGTTGCAAACAAACAAGGGCAAGAGTCTTGCCAAGAAAATTAATGTACATATTGAGCATGTCAAGCGCTCTAGGAGCTGAGACAGCCTGAAACATGTGAAGGAAAATGATCAGAAAAAAGAAGGCAGCCAGAGCAAAAGGTACTTGGGCTCAACTGAAACCCAGGCGGCTCCACCCGGAGAAACGCAGGCATTGGTTCTGCACCTGTGAGAACCGTGGAACGGAGCCTGAGCTGTTGGAACCCATTCCCTATAAATTCTTGGCATAATAGGTATTAAAAAAAAAAAAAAAGATCTCCGGACTGTAAAATATTTCTCTTAATTGAGAAGTGTGGTGTCTCCTCCCCCAAAGAGGTGTTTCCAGCAAACTTTTTTCTTAAAAAAGGGAGAACATAGCACTAGGAAGTATCCAAAGTGAAATCGAGTACAATATGATTTAAACATGCTGAAAAGACCATCAGTGAGCTGTGGGGAAAATCCAAACCACTTAATATATGTGTAATTGTATTCCTAAAGTAGAGGAGAGGGAAGGGGAAACAAAAATATATATATTTGAAGAAATAATGGCCGAGACTTTTCTAAACTTGATGAAAACTATAAACCCACTATCCAAGCATCTCAGTAACCCCCAAGCACAAAACACATGAGGAAAACTACACCATGGCATAGCATAATCAAGGTGTTCAATACTAGTGATAAAAAGAGAAAATCTTAAAATCAGCCAGAGGATGTCTGTATCCAGAATAATGGAGAAACACTTGTTCCTATTCCTCCTGCTAAGTACAGCTAAAAGCCTGTACGAGGCAAACATAAGACTCTGAAAAGGAGATGAGAAGGCAGACTGGCCTGGGATCTGCACACCAGTGAGATGGTGCAGCAGTGAGTTCTCTGGGTTCTTTTTTCTCATGTATCCAGACTTGGTCCTGAGGAAGCTGGCAGCCTGGAAATGCCAGTGGGTGCAGACACAAAAAGCCCCAAGAAAATCCTGTTCTTGAGTCAAAGGACCAGGAAAGGGACAGCCTAGCAAAACAGAAAATTTAGACAATAACTGCTGTACTCCAGCCAGACGACGCAGAAAAAAACTGTGGTCCTATGCCCACCAACAAGGCAGAGTAGGGAGCCTAGATTTTCACCCTTGCCAGGCTGTAATGAAGTGCCTCAACCCTTCCCCCATGTCAGAGTGGTGAGCGGGGTGGATCAGAGAAGGGAAAGTGGGGAGCCTGAACGGTCCTCCCTGCTGGGCAGTAGCAAGGTCACCCTTCACAATGGGGGCCATGTGGGGAACTGAAGCTCCCACCCTGCTGGGCAGTAACAAGGATCCTCTCCTCCCTGGGTGTCATGGAGGCTGACTTAATGAAAATGAAAAGTAACATATCAAAATTTGTGGGGCACAGCTAAGACAGTACTCAGAAGGAAATGTATAGCTCCAAATTCTTATTTTAGAAAAGAGGAAAATTCTCAAATCAATAAGCTTAGCTCCTCCTAGCTCCTAGAAAAAGAAGAGCAAAATAAACCCAAAGCAAGCAGAAAGAAGGAAATAATAAAGAGCAAAAAAAATCGATGTAATAGAAACCAGAAATATAGTGGAGGAAATCAATGAAACACAAAGATGTTTCTTTGAAACGATCAGTGAAATGACAAACTTCTACCAAGAATGACAAAGGAAAAAAGAAGAAAACACAAATTACCAATATCAGGAATGAAATAGGTGATATCACTATAGACCCTGAAGTCATCAAAAAGATACTAAGAGGCCACTATAAACAAGTACACACACATAAATTTGACAACCTCAGTGAAATTGACCAATTCCTTGAAATACAGACTCTCACAATTCACCCAATATGAAATAGATTATTTGAATAACACTATATCTATTAAGGAAATTTAAACTGTAGTTTAAAAACTCCTGAAAAAGAACTATCCAGTCCCAGATGATTTCACTGGAGAATCCTACCAAATATTTAAAGAATAAACACCAATTTCTACATAATCTATTCCAGAAAATAGAAGAGGTAGGAACAATGCTTTAATTCATTTTATGAAGCTGGTGTTACCCTGGTAACAAAAAACAAAGACAGTATTAAAAAAAAGACAACTACAAACCAATATCTCTTATAGATTCAAAACAAAGCATTAGCAAATATAATTCAGCAATATATAAAAATAATTCTCTACCATGACTAAGTGGGCTTTATTCCAAGAATGCAAGGCTAGTTCAATAATCTTCGTGAAAGTTTCATAGACGTTCACCAAAAACATAATATAAGAAAAAGATCGATGAAGTAGACTTAATCAAAATTAAAAGCTTCTGCTCTGCAAAAGGATGCTAAGAGTATGAAAGAACAAACTGGGAGAAAAGATTTGCAAACTACGTATCTAACAAAGAACTCATATCTAGGATATTATAAAGAACCATCAAAAATCAGCAGAGGGGCTTCCCTGGTGGCGCAGTGGTTGAGAGTCCGCCTGCCGATTCAGGGGACACGGGTTCGTTCCCCGGTCTGGGAAGATCCCACATGCCGCGGAGCGGCTGGGCCCGTGAGCCATGGCCGCTGAGCCTGCGCGTCTGGAACCTGTGCTCCGCAACGGGAGAGGCCACAACAGTGAGAGGCCCGCATACCGCAAAAAAAAAAAAATTATTCTGGATGTTCCTGTGAGGGTGTTTTTTGGATGAAATTGACATTTAAATCAGTGGACTCTGAGCGAAGCACATTGCCCTCCATACTGTGGGTGGGCCTTGCCCAATCAGTTGAATGCCTTAATAGAACAAAGACTGACCTCCCCGAAGCAAAAGGGAATTTCGCTGGCAGATGGCCTTTCAACGCAAGCTGCAACTCTTCCCAGAATCTCCAGCCTGCTAACCTACCCCATTAGAGTTTGGACATTTAAAGCCTTCACTATCACATAAGCCAATTTCTTAAAATTATCTCTCTCTCTATCTACGTATGTTGGTTCTATTCTCTGGTGAACCCTGACTAATTCTCCGATCATCCGTTCCTGTTCCATCCAAGCCCTTGACCATGAAGCCAAACCATTAGCAACTGATCATGAATCAATGACCAGTAGATTCAAACTTCTGCTAATCTACTGCTCCAGAAAATCAAATAGGCTGCCCAAGTTCTATGCACAGGGAGGATTTTTCTTTTTTTTTTTGCGGTACGTGGGCCTCTCACTGTTGTGGCCTCTCCCGTTCCGGAGCACAGGCTCCGGACGCGCAGGCTTAGCGGCCATGGCTCACGGGCCCAGCCGCTCCGCGGCACGTGGGATCTTCCTGGACCGGGGCACGAACCCGTGTCCCCTGCATCGGCAGGCGGACTCTCAACCACTGCGCCACCAGGGAAGCCCAGGATAGTTGTTTTTAATTCCTCAAAGAATTGGGTGGCCTCCTAGCAAAGGACTGACATACCCATTCACCTATGCTGGAATGTTTTACTTTCCCTCATTTAGCTTAAGGGAAAAGCCTCCTCTCCCTCAAAAAAAAATTCCTATCGGGCTCTAAACTTCAGCTATGGTCAGTTTATTCAGACCGGTAGCCTCTCATTTTGGTAATCCATTTACAAACACTTTTGTGGAGCCTCCCTGGGTTTAAGAAGTTCTTTAAACTAACTGTGGTCCCTGGTTCGGCCTTTGATCTGAAGAGATTTGCCTACAGCCTCAGGTGGTTCCATTTCTAAAGGTAATGATTTAATAGGGTCTTCTGAGTGGAAAGGCAATTCAGACAGAAGATTGAGTACCCCAATAAAGGAAGATAGAGGGGAGCAGTAGAGTTTTAGGCACCTTTTATACCATTAATCTTTGATTAGCCTGTACAAGTCTTTCAGTGAGGCTATTTGGGAATTTTGAGGCCTTTGGGGGCTTCTGCATACCAATTTAAAAAGGTACAATAAAGATGAGAGCTCCCTAAAATTTCAGCAATTTAGATGTTTCTCCACTTCAAAGGATCCAAGGAGGTAGCCCTACAAATATTTTTCCTTGCTAACCTAATTTTAGAAAAGTGAAAAGCACTTACCACTGTTGTTTCCAGTAGACCCTGCAGGCGCAGATCCAGAAGACTGCCGGCTTTAACTGTGCGCTCAAAATTGTTTTGGAGTGCCCAAAGAACCCCATCTTGGCCATTTTAGGGCCCGATTTCCTTTAGTTCCCAATTAAGTACTTGCAAGTATATATAAATCCAGCTGGTATTCCCACAGGTGGCTGTTTGCATGGAAGCTGTCTGGCCTTTGAGGCCCAATTTCCCAGTATTAATTTTGCGGCCTAATTCAGATATGAGTTACGATCTGAACAACTTTCTGAGGACAGTGTGGCGGACTGCATGTGTGCTGAGGAGTCACCCTTGGGTCAGTTGGACACTTACATGGCCTGGTTTCTCCGTGGTGCTGCCAGAGCTGCTCCAGGTCTTTGCTCAAACCTGCCAACCCCACCTTTAGCCCGAGTTAATGTCAACCTTTAAGTTAAAGGGTCCAGAGATAAGAAAGGAAGCTACAAACAAACCCTAGATGGAACCAGCTGGGACCACAAGATGGTGATGAATCTGACCTCCAACACACCCTGAGTCTCATTACATGTTGATTTCACTACTTTAGCATATTAAATGATACACCTGGACCAAAAAAGGCTAAAAAGGGGGTGGAGAAAGCACTGCCCCTTCCCCAGTAGACCAATGCATATGGCTTCCCATTATTAGCCTCATCCCTCCTCCCTTTGCTTTATTTTTTTTAATTAAACCCCTTTCACCAGGTGGGCGAGAAGTTGATCTATGAACTTAGCTCCTGCTTCTCCAGTCTTTGGCCACTGAATGCGGCTTGTGCTGTGTCCGTCTCAGCTTAGGTTTCCTTATTTGCCTACTTGAACCCTAAGGCAAAAAGAACCCTCCCCTGCAGAGGCAGAGAGCCTCGGCCAGGCTAGGGCCCGAGCAGGGTCCATACGACTTAATTCAGTAACAGTGTGACAGCCTAAAACCGTCAGGGGTGCTCGGAGCGCTAGGTTACCAGCCTCTGTCTCGCTGCCCGGACGAGCAGTATTTACTTAAGGTTTGACTGTGTCTCCCTTATTCTTCAGAGCTGAAGAATTCAGCCTCTCATTTCAGTAGCAAAAGTTTTGTTCAGACCATATATCAACTCATTTTGTTTTTCGATTTAAGCCCATTTTAACAAAAAGCCACCTATGTTTCCCTGGGCCTCTTACCCAAACCCCCTAGGTCCTGCCTAAGAAATGCACGGGTGCCCCTTAAGACTCCAAGTCTTAAGCGAAGCAGCTCAAAATTTTCAGGATCATCACTCAAACAATGAGATCCGGATATCAGGAGAACTCCCCGGCACACCTGAGGAGTACCGAGAAGCCGGTGGGGCTCAATGGGCCATGCTGGTTCTGGTTCCGGGTAAACTCCAGGTGCCCTCTGGCAGGTGTCTCTGATATCCTGCTGGCTACGTCATGCATATCAATGAAAAACTTAGTCGATCTAAGAAAGAAATGAAAAATTTTATTCGAGTCAAATGGAGGATTATAACCTGGGAACAGCATCTCAGAAAGCTCTGAGAACAGTTCCACTCATTAGAAGTCAAGGCATGGTTCTATCAGTTTTTTGAGGCAGAGGGCTGGACATTAAATGATACATTATTGACAGTTTACACAGTGCAGACTTAAGCGTCATCGTGGCCCCTTACAAGATCAAGAAGGAATGTTATCTTTTAAGGAATAGCCTTGTTGGTGCTATGAGAATGTTGCTCAGGCCGGCTGAGGTGCCCTACACTGCCAGCCAGCACAGCTGTTTCAAAGAGATTTTGACCCTGGTGCCGTTGAGAGCTGGCCCTTGACCCTGCAGGCTCAGGGCCTGAGACACCCACACCCCCGCCTCCCTCCTCCCCCACCAGGCTGTCGCCGTGGCGTCCTTCCCTACGACCTTCAGTGCAGCAGCCTTACTGATCAATCCCCTCCCCCTGTGCCACCCGTCTTGGGTGCCCGTCTTATGGGGGGCTCCAGGGGGGAATGCTTGCAAGATGTCCACAGCCAGGCAGGCGAGACAGCACCGGGCGTGCCGGCCCCTGGCCCCCCTTCCTTCAGGGCCCGCTGGAGTCTGCCAAGCACGTTCACCACCACAGCCTGACGTTAGTGGTCGTAGCAGTCGAGAATTTTTCAGTTGAAAGTACCAGTCAACCCAGTTTTAACTGGCTTCGGGGGGAGGGTGAATCCTATTAGTGACTCCTATGACTGAAGAGTCTAGAGATTGGGGAGTGGGGGGTTGCTTGAGGTGCAGTTTGATTTTGAGCTCGAGGGCTGACCCACCCCCCCAGTCTTGTTTTCTTCCTCTTCACCCCTCAATCAGGCCATCTTCTGCACTGGCTGCATTCCCATGCCTCCTCATAGTGGCCAAATGGCAACAACAGCTCCAGGACTCCCCCCTCAGCTTCAGATAGGGAGGGAGCAGCGTCTTTCCCAGCATTCCCAGCACAGGTCTCCCTGGGCCTCATCGGGGCAATCAGGTTGGCTGCCCGCCCCCCCAGCCAGCCACTGTGACTGGGGAGTAGGGGGGTGGGTAATGCACCAGTTGACTTGGGCCTGGTCTTGGAGGTCGGGTGGACCCCAGGACTGCACGGATAGACAGTGGAAGAGGGATCCTCAGGCGCTGCCAGGAGAAGAGGGAGGATGCTGCGGAGGCAGAAGACTGATGTCCAATGAGCTGACCTTCCTCATTGCCCCCATGGTGCCCACATCGGTGGGAGAGGAGCTCCCAAAGGCCTTTTTTTGCCAGGGGAATGGAGGAGGCCATGTCAGGCAGGGGGATGGGCAGACATAGATCCTGCAACCACAGGGGTTCAATAATGTGCAAAGCCAGCCAAGAAAGCTGAACAGAGGGAGCCCTGTGGCCGGGTCGCGGTGTAAGAGCAAAGACAGGTAGGGCTGGGGCAGGAGAGTTAGAGGGAAGGTGGGCTTTCCTGCTAGAGGAACAGATGGAACAAAAAGGCACACCGCAGTTGGCAGGGAGCCCGGTTCTAAGGCTGGCGGCCCTTGGCAGTCGGGGCAGCTGTCAGGGGGCGATCTGTGGGTCGGATGGTTCCCTGGCTGGTGCCACCACCCAAGAAAGGGCCATGATCAGGTGCCTGCTCAGGAGGCCCTGAATCCTTTCCAGGGCCACACCGGGCCTTCCTGCCAGGCCCACTCCCATTACACGGTCCCTCCAGGACCTCGCGGCTCTGGCCAACGGCTAGGTAGTTTCTTCCAGTTGCCCTCATCTTGGCTGGCTCTGGTTCCGGCCCACAGACACTGCTCCCTGTGCAGATTGGGCCCTGACTCTACCCCGCTCTCTTCTTCAGTCTCTGAACCCCACAGAGCTCGCTCTGCAGGCAGCTAAAGTCTGCACATTCTCTGTTCAGGCAAAGTCCACGCGATTATAGCTGATCACGTGAAACCGGAGCTGGCTGGCCTCTGGTGCTCCCCTAACCTGAAGGGCCAGGGCCCCTGTGAATTGGCGAGAGGGCTAGGAGGGGCCCCAGGACCCACTTTGGGTTGGCAACTGTGTCCAGCTCAGTGGACTCTGTGTGTGTGCCTGTGGAATCATTACTTGATATAATTTTCTGAGGGAAAACCAAGTGGAGAATGAGGCTGGAATATGAAAATGTCTTTGAGGTCTTGAAAGAAATGACAAGTAGCTTCCCTTCCAAGTCGGTTTCAGGGGACGGTGTGTGTTGGGGGGCGACCCTAGGGCAAGAAATTGGTTGACAAGGCTGGTGTGTGGTACCGTCGCCCCCTGG
The DNA here is from genome assembly GCF_059928025.1 of Delphinapterus leucas. NCBI lineage: Eukaryota > Metazoa > Chordata > Mammalia > Artiodactyla > Monodontidae > Delphinapterus > Delphinapterus leucas. The sequence goes on from NC_143141.1 coordinate 10,406,580, forward strand.
TGGTCAATGGGAAGCAAAGCACTTGGACCCAGAGGTTTTGCCTCCAGGGAACCTGAGGCCGTAAAGTTTGTAACAAGGGCCTTCCTCCATAGGTCTTTGTGAGAATGAAGGAGTCAAGCCAGGCCCATGGGATGCTCAGCTCTTACTCCTGGCCCTGGGCAGGTCAATGCGGCCACACAGTGAGGGGTGGTGGGAGGGTGGGGTGTGTGGATAGCCTTAACCAGCTGGCCCCCAAATGGGCCTTGGGGTTACCAGGGCAACTGGAGACCATCACAGATTCATTTGCAGCACCTGGAAACTCCGTCCGAAAGGTCTGTCCTTTCCCTGGTGGCTTATTGATATGAATCACCCTTCTACAGAGAGGCTAGTAAATAATTGTCATCGATCACCAGAGCAATCCTATCAGATTGTTCTGCTCACTTTACAGATAAGGCAACTGAGGCTCAGCCAGGCAAAGACATGCTTAAGGTGAAATAGAAAGCTCCATCGTGAAATGGGCAGTTCAGTGCTGACACCTGGTCTGGAGCCACCCGCCTGGGTCCAAGTCCTGGCTCCACTCTTTAACGGCTGACGGGGCCCCAACATCTTTCAGCCCAGCTTTCCCGGCTGTGCCCAACAGGCTGTGGTCACGGCAAACGTTCTCAGCACAGTGGCCAGCCCGTGCAAACGCAGGACATCCCATCCCAGGCAGCAAGGTCAGGACTCCCTTGCCTGGATTGTGCCAAGGCCCTGGGGCTCCGGTAGACTGGAGCCTTCGGTGTGTTCGGTGGTGAAGGGGGCTCCCGCCATCTATCCTCCCGGTTACTGATGACACACCCATCAGCCAAACATTGGAGGTGACGTCACACGGCCTGGGCGCTGGCCCTTGAAGCACTAGCAGACCCCTCAGAACCTCCGTCTCCCCATCCCTGAGTTGGGGAACCCCTTCCTCTCCTCCCCTCAGCTTCCCACTTCTTGCCCCTCCTCTAGCATAACCCTCACTGACCCAGGAAAGGAAGATGTCTTCAGGCAAATTCTGCTTCTGCCCTGTGACCTGCACCCTCCAGCCAAGGGGACACGCAGAAACGACTTCCTGGAACTGGCAGAGAGAAATGACTTGGGAACGAAATACAAATGGCACCTCAAGGAGTTACCCTACCTCGTGGCTCTGTGTACAGGCTGCAGGGCTGGAGCTTCTCATAAATGCTTCCCAACCGCGGGCATCTCTTCTTCGCTCCGCCTTCACTGGTGGCACACTGGGAACTTGAAATTGAGTGTGGAAATCGGCAAATGCTACAATTCGGGGAATGTTAAACATTTACCAGTGTGGCACTGGGCAGAGGCCATGCCTCATAGCAGGGATGGGAGGGGCTGGACCAAATTTCAGAGTCGGGATAAAGCCAACAAGAGTCCCTCTCCTTTGTCAAGTTTATTTTATTAAAATATACAGGACTGAATATTGGTGGGCGCTGAGAACAGGCACCACCCTCCTAGGCTGCTTCCAAGGGAGACACTTTCTGCCATGCAGACATGCGGCCAGTTTGCATCCCAGAGTGGGAGCCAGACCCCTCCTGGTTGGACGTACAGCCAGTCTGGCCCAAGGCTGGGGTGGGCAGGGCATGGTGGTGACCCTCTCCTTTGGCCTTGGCCCCTGAGAAGCAAAGCCACACCAGCTGGGAGGGCTGGGCTGAGGGGGTGGGGATGGGGATGGGGGAGAATATCCCTGAGCCGGGGAAAGCTGATGCCCTCCTGGAGGAGGGGAGAGGGAGCCCCCAGTCAGACTGGAGATGGGTGTCAGTGCAACTCCAAGGGGGAGGACCACCTGTGTGTGGGTACCAAGGGGTCCCTGCGGCCGAGCCAGGCCGATCTCCATGGCCTCCGCCACCCTGCCCTTCCTCTGAGGGCCCTGCTCACCCTAGGGCCAGGCCTGGGCAGAGATGGGGTGGCAGCCGATGGAATGTATGCTTTGGGAATGTTCCTGGGACGGTCCGTACTGCCTGGGACTGGGTTTCTTCCTGGGGCGGCCTGGGCAGGCGGGAGCAGCCTCTCTCTCTCTCTCTCTCCCCTGGAAGTTTCTGTTGACCTGCCACCCGGTCTCTGGCCCCTTGGCCCTCATTGTTGGCGCTGGCTTCAGGCTGACGCCGGCCTCCATCCTCAGAGCAGAACCCAGCCAAGCAGAATCCCCGGGGTTTGTGCTTTTGAACGTTGGTGAGCTGGGATGGGCGGGGGGTGGGCTTCAAGCCTGCCACTGCTCTGAGGCACAGAACTGACTCTCCAGAGAACCCTGGGGCCACCTGATGGGGGCTGGTGGCACCCAGCCCTCAGCCCAGCAGGAGGACTTGGGCTCCCCTCGTGGGCTGCGGCCTGAGCTGCTGGGGGCGTTTGTGCTTTTTGTATGGGGTTTGGGGTGAGTCTGTGTGGAAGCATGGCTACAAGGCTCCAGGACCCTAACCAGGAAGAGGGGGCTCATCCAGGCTGCTGGGCTCAGGGAGACGGGGGCCAACAGGAAAGCGGGAGGGAGAAGTCCCTTCCCAGGCCTGCTCTGCCCGCCCGGGCTTCCTGGGGGCTAGGCTCTGAGCCATGTGACCTCTTCTCAGGACCCACGATGACCTGGGTGCCTGAGGGGTGCGGGCAGGCCCCCTGCTGCATCCCCACTGAGCCAGCCTGGGGGAGGGGAGGTGGAGTTGGCAGAAAGTTCCCCTCAGATTCCCCACCAAGAAACCCCATCCCCAGCTAGAAAGCCCCCTTCCTGGGGTGGAGGAGAACAGAGCTCACTGGTCCCTCACCACCGGGGCTCCCACCAGCTCAGTGGACTGGCTGGCGTCCTGGGACCCAGGGAAACGTTTCCAGAAAGAGCTGCCTCTCATTACCACCTCTTTCCTAGTCTGAACTCCCTTGACCCCCAGCTGCCCCTCCGGGGTCCTGGGGTCAGAGCCATCCTGGAAGTGTAGTCAGTGGGCAGGGAGTGGCTTGGGGAACGAGAAGGCCAGAGCAGCCTCCGGAGCCTGGCCCCTGTGTGGTGGGAAAGGAGGGTGGCAGAAAGGAGGGGCGAGTGGGCTCCCACGGGAGCGGCCTTTGCTCTAGAGACTGGACCCTCCTTGGCAGGGGAGGCAACACACAGCGGCCAGTGGCCTGAAGACATGGCTCTTTCAGCTGCCCACCCGGAGGCCTGGGAGGGGGCTGGTGGGAGCTGTGTGGCTCTCGTCACCTGGACCCAGGTCCCAGCCAGACTCAGCCCCTCCCTAACCTTTGTCCCCTCGCACCTGCGAGCCCAGAGGAAGGATGTGCATGTGTGTGTGTGTGTGTGTGTGTGTGTGTGTCTGCAGCAAACTATTCACTTTGTGCAAATATATTTGAAACAAGTTTCTCCTGGAGGCTGCTCCTGGCATCTTTGGGGCAGAGGTGGTAACAGCCACTCAGGGACACCCCTCCCCCACAAGCGTCCTAGATGACGTTCTCGAACAGCTGCATGGAACTCATGATGTTCTCGTCCTGCATGGAGAGAGGACGAGAGGCCCGGTCAGCTCCGGGCTAGCAGGGCCCAAATCCAACATCACTGTGAGCAGATTCTCGTCAGGGACCTGGAACCCTCCAGGGACTCTGCCTGTCTCACTGGACGAAGGGGGAGCTGTCAGGCACAGCCTGTCTCCAGCCCCATGGCCTGATGGTCAGGCCGTCTGGGAGCTGTTAACTCACTGATGGACCAAGCCGTCCCACCCCCGGCTGAGCACCCAGATGGAGGCCGGGGGCACCCGAGGGGCCACCCAGGGGATGGGGCCGACGGCCGAGGCCAGTGGAGGCCCAGCGTCCTGCCCCCTGAAGGCGCTCTGCATAGGAGTGTCAGCAGCAATGCCGGGGGCTCCAGGCTCCTTCCCGCAGTGTGACCCTGTCCTGAGGGCTCCACGTCTCTCCCCTCTGAGGGGAGCCGCTGAGGGACATGTGCCCGGCTGGGCTGTGGGCTGGCAGGGGCGGGACACGGGGGTCCCTAAGCCCTGACGCCGCCTACCTTCTGACAGGTCTCCAGGAACTCATCAATGGTCACCACCCCGTCCTGATTCCGGTCCATTTTCTGCAAGTCAAGCCATGCCCTCAGTGAGTCTGTGTCCCACCGGGCCGGCCCCTGCCCCAGGCCTGAGGACGTGCCAGGGGGCGGGTGGTGGGCTCCTTCCACCCCAACCCGTCCCCTGTGTCCTCTCCCCGGGATCCAGGCCACGTAAAGTGCCCTCTCCAGCCACGTCCACCACGCAGCCGACCTCTCTGGGGTCTCCCCAGTCTGTCCCCTACCCCAGACACTTTCCAGCAGCTCTCCTGGGCTCCTGCTCCCCAGAAAGCAGCCCCGTGCTCGTCGGACCCCCTCACCTTGCTGACAGGCAGCCAGGGCAGGTGGAGCAGCTGAAGTCAGGATGGAGGCATGTCTAAAGGACCCCCAGCAAGTGGGAGGCGGAGCCCTAGTTCCGTCAGTCCCCATGGATACAAAGCAGTCACCCCAACCCTCTCCTGCAGAGAGGTCCCTGGCGGAGCGGGGGGCAGCTCTTGGAAGGCACAAGAACACTGCTGGGGGGGTGTCAGTGACCTTGCAATCTGTGAGCTCCTGCCTGCTCTGAGATGCAGTTTGGCAGATCAGTGAGCGGGGATGGCTTTAATTCGCTCCTTGGGATCCGGACAACCAGCCCGATGGGGGATGCAAGTTGAACCTCCTCGTGGGAGCGGGGAGGCCCACAGAGGGGAGTGGCAGGCCCAGCACTGCCCTAAGAGCCGAAGCCCCTTCCTCTTCCAGCCACCCTTCCCCGCGCAGCCCGGGGCTGGAGCGCTCACCTGGAAGAACCTCTCCACATGCTCCAGGGGCGCGTCCTCCCGCAGGATGGGGTAGGTGTGGCGGCCCATCATGTCATAGATGGACTTCATGATGGCCAGCATCTCCTGCAGGGGGGCCGGAGGGGCTGGCCTGAGCCTGGCTGTAAGGAGGTGGGGTGAGGGTTCGAGGGTCTGAGGGGAGGGGCTGCATCCAAGTGTGGGAGGCACCTCAGGGGCGGTGGTGAGTGAGTGGCCAGGGCTGTGGGAGCTGGAGAGAGGCGAGCTCACCCTCACCCAGTCCACTCAGCGCAAGCTTCTAACTCTCCAAGAGCAGTTGGAGCTAGATTTTTAATGCAATCTCCAGAATTTGAAACTGTAGCAACTATTTCAGAGACAGAAAAATGTTTGGGCCAGACGAAGCCAGACTGTAGGCCTGTGTGGTGAGGGACCCCCCTGCCCCCGTCTGCACCCTGCCTTAAGGGACCACACTGCTCTCCCTCAACTGGTGGGAGCCAAGGCCAGCTCCCACCCCTGCTCCCAGCTTCTCCACTTGTGTCTCCCTCGGGACCTCTCCGTAAGAAAGGATGATCCAGGACACCTGTTGAACGGGATCGAGACACGTGGTGAGGGGCACCAAAGCTCCACGTCCCCTGCACCCAGGTATCCAGGCCTGAGAGCCTGGGAGAGGAGGAGAGGTCCTGGCTGCTGTCCCCTCCAAGGCCAGGCTGTGAGCTGTGTCTCTGGCCAGGGAGTGGGGACAGGAAGCCAGGGCAGCAGGAGAGAGGCTGGGGATATAGAGCAGTGGGGTGGGGGGCAGACAGGTCACTCCCAGCCTCCCCAGCCACCCCCGTACCTCTTTGGTGATGTAGCCATCCTTGTTAATGTCGTAAAGGTTAAAGGCCCACTTGAGTTTCTCGTGGACTGTTCCTCGCAGGAGGATGGAGAGACCAACCACAAAGTCCTGTGGAGGAAGGGGAGGGGGAGGAGTGACGATCCAGCGCTCAGATTCTATTTCCAGTTCGCGGTGTGGCTTCCACTGGAATTCACACCTGTATAGGTGAGGCACCTCCAACACAGAGCGGGCAGACGGTGTCCATCAGGTCAATACAGTGTGAGAGTGTGTGTGTGTGTGTGTGGCGGGGATGGCACAGTGGCTGGAACTGATCATCTCAAATAAAGACACTCAAACGTATGGTGTCTTAGACCCATTTAATGCATTGCCGCTGACAGAGAAGGCCTCGGGGTGCTCCTTTAATGAAGGGGGTGCTCTATTTTCACCTTACCAAGTGTCTGCGTGTCAAGGTGCTTAAAAACTTACAGCTTAAAAACTAAACTAACAGTGCTCAGCTCTGGGGTCATGCCATACCTGTGTGCTGTCACAGGTGTGACAGACAGTTTATTACTAATGTGAATGAACGTTCGAATGGCTTCCGTGTGAAAACTTCAACTGTTTTGTTTTAACAGTTGGTAGAAAGCAAGTCTTTCCTGCCCCTTCCAGAAGGTTTGCAGGTTAAGCCGTCCCTGCCCCATGGAGTCCTTTCAGGCTGCTCCGAAAGAAGGGGAGCAGAGAAGGGTTGTCTATGGGGGGGAATGGAGAACAAGCAGGGAGGGACAGGGCTTTGCACCAAGGGGCTTGGTCCCGCTCAAATTTTATTTTATTTATTTATTTTTAATTTATTTATTTTTAATTTTTTAATTTTTTATTTTTGATTTTTTTGCGGTACGCGGGCCTCTCACTGTCGTGGCCTCTCCCATTGCGGAGCACAGGCTCCGGACGTGCAGGCTCAGTGGCCATGGCTCACGGGCCCAGCCGCTCCGTGGCATGTGGGATCCTCCCGGACCGGGGCACGAACCCGTGTCCCCTGCATCGGCAGGCGGACTCTCAACCACTGCGCCACCAGGGAAGCCCTCAAATTTTATTTTTTATCTTTTTGGCCACGCCATGTGGCTTGCAGGATCTTAGTTCCCCGACCAGGGATCGAACCCAGGCCCCAGCAGTGAAAGCGCTGAGCCTTAACTCCTGGACTGCCAGGGAATTTCCCCCACTCAAATTTTAGATTTTCTGGATTAGAGGAAGCCTGTATCATGAGAAAGGAAGACTAAGGGAAACAGAGAAAACCAGTTTGGATGAAACAAAAAATTATTCCAGGAGAAAAAAATACTTAACATAAACTATTAGATTCAGAGATTAGATATCTGGCATCCCTACAATAAGAATAGGATGCTATAAAAAAGGAATACTTGGGAACAAGAAAGAGCTCTTGGGAATTAAAAATGAGAAAGCAAAATGAGAGACTCAGAAGAAGGGCTGGAAAAGCACGTGGAATCTTCCATAAAGCAGCGTGAAAAGGCAGAGCTGGAAAATAGGATAGAAAAGCGGATAATGAGAGGTCCACTCCAGAGGGACCGAAACTTGACCAGCTGGAGTTCCAGGAAGAGCCGGAGGAAACGGAGGGAAGCGTGTCCAAGAGGCAATGAAGGGAAGACTGAGTGTTCAGGTCCTGCCGAGGACCTAACGATGCGGGGAAACAGCCCACGGTGTGACCTGCAGGCACGTATCACGAGACACTTCGGAAAACAGGTGCAAGGACAGGATCCTACAAGCTTCCAGAGAGGAAAACAAAACCAAACAGAAACAACAACAACAATAACAAGATCAGGTCCTGTACACAGGGTCGGGAATCAGCAGGACGGCTTCCGCCGTAGCTCTGGTCCCACACAACGGATCAAGCAAGGGTGAGAACGGAGCGAAGTCCCTTCCGGGCGTTCAAAGGCTCAGAAGTTACCTCCCACGTACTCTTCTGTAGGAAACTCCTGGAAGACATGCTTTTGAAAAGAGAGAGTAAAGCAAGGGAGAAGAAGATGAAGGATTCCAGAACCAGGAGACCCAACCCAGGAGAGAGGGGAAGAGGTCCCCAGAGGGCACCCAGCACCAGGATGATGGAGCTGGTCAAAGGCTAGGGAGATGCCCGTTCAGATGACTGGAGAAGGACGGCGTTGAATCACTGATGAGGTCACGGACACCAGGCAAATGACAAATCGGGACCACAGTTAACTGAAGGCAAAATAAAAATGTGTGCAGGGAAGGGGAACGTAATCACAGTTCACTGCAAGGCTCATCTGGGGAACAAATTCACATCGTGAGTAAACCGAGAGCGCTTATCCAATCTGAACTCCATCGTCCTGGAAAGCCAGGGGATGGGAAAGGCATGTGTGCAGAAGACCCAACTCCTCACCCGTGCAGGGAGTCAACGGGCAGCATCTAAAGCTGGGCAGTCGGGAAGGAGCAATAACACGATGCTATTAGGCGACAAGAAGACAGAGTGACAATCGGCTAAAACAAGGGAGGTGGTTGCTTCTTCAGGTATATCTGGGGGGTGGTAACTGCTGTTGTTCCAAAGCACATCCTGTAAGTCTACTGGAGCCTGAAAGTCCTGTGTGTGTATAAGTGACCAAAATAAAGATATACGAAGGGAGAAACAGTGTGATATTTCTTATGTGCCTGAGTTTGAGGAATGCCAACCACTGAAGCTGAGCTCGTGTATGATTTACAGAAGTAGTGAAGATTCAGAGCATCCCTGAAGCCACATCACGCCTCTTCCCTGGGGTCTGACGGGCTTTCCCAGTGGGAAGCAAAGGCTCGGACTCCTAAGCTGTGTACCAGGGAACGAGTGGCTCCCGCACAGGACCCACTCTTCCCATGTGGGCATGGGGGAACCCCGGCACCACTGTCCTCCCATCCAGTCTCCTCAGATGCTGTGTAGCCACACTCAGGACTGTCCTTACTCGGGGTCCCTTAGTGGGTGTGTAGTATAATAGTGACGGTGCTAGGAGAGAGGTGGGTCGGAATGTCCCCTGCGAGACCACTGGCCCATCCCCAGTCACACACAGATGACCCCCAGTCTAGCCAGCCCACGTCCAGGTGCTTGCTGGTTCTAAATTTCCAGCCGCACACAGCACAGCTTCATGTGGGACTGTCGCTCGTCGGAGCTCCTTGGTCTCAATGCCGAGGTGTATGAAGCCCGTCATATCCACAGCCCCTGCTCTGTGCTGTCCCTGAGGGGCTCCTCAGTGACACCGGCTGGGACAGCCCAGAGTGCAGAGCAGGAGCTCAGTGTGGGGCGAGGGTGATTAGATCACGGGGCTGCAGGCCTTCCCGAGGGCGCTGACCACAGCCATCATTTGGCCAGTGGCACGGGGAGCGAGTTACTGCAGGGGCAGGTAATGGACAGGGCAGCCGCCAGGGCTGAGGTTTGCTTGTTCTGCCGTTTACTTACTCTTTCAGGTGAGGGCAGGGAAGTTACAATATTTCACCATATCAATAAACTCGAATTAATATGTATGTGTATTATCCCAAGAATATACACAAAGGATTGGGATCATTGTAAATATTGATAAGCTGACCTGACTTTCTGTTTTAAGAGCACGTTGAGAGGTTTGGTCTGAGGTAGCGAGGAGGGCTGAGTGTCTCCCCCCAACCCCTCTGGATCCTTCCTGACCACAGGGATCCCCACCCATGGTGCACCCAGGATTAGGCCCTGCCCGTTGGAAGGCCCCTGGGAGATACACGCCCCCCTCCCTTCCTGAAAAAGGCCTCCTAGAGCAGAGCATTGATATCAAGATGCCGAAGGTAAACAAACAAGAAGGTCCCCAAGGTAAACAAACCTCCCCATAAGAAATCGGAGGAATTAATTTCAAAAGGGAGAAGCATGACCTTCTGAGAAGGTGCCTAGCAGGAGGGGGTCAGCGCCAGCGCCCCCCGCTCAGCCACTGACAGCACCTCCCCAACAAAGACCCACCATCGACTACCTTAAAGGGACCATGGTGAGAGAGGCGACCACAGGAGGGTGATGGAGACCTTTCTGACACCCGCCACTATGCGGGGGCCCTGCTAAGCTGTCTGGTCATCTGATTCCTGAACAAGAGAAACCATCATCAAAGTCCTGGTTGGGTCTGTCACACAACTGCTTCTCACACTTCATTCCCAGGAGCCTCAGGTACCTCTTAAAGGACACACAAGAAACTGGCCACAGGGGTGGGACCAGGGAAGGAAAATGAATTTTCCCTGTTTACTCCTTTGTACTGATCGGATTTTTACCATGTGCAGGCAGAACTGAAAACAAAAAGGCTGAAAACACTATAAGTTCACAAATCCACTAAGAGTGTGGCGCGGGGAAGGTGAGACCCCTGTGGTCACAGAGCTGGCGGTGGCCTTGGGCTGCCCCACCCCGGCCAAGGGTCAGTGAGTGGGCCTGCTGGAGCGATAAGGGAAGCTGAGAAGCATCTCGAGTTATTATTACCCCAGCTGGCACAGGGGCTTTCTCTCTCACTTTCCCGTCAGCCGCCCTTGGCCTTGGAAGCCGAGCTGGGGGGTTATCGATCAAGCCCGGCTCTCAGCAAGGTTTTCCTCTCCGAAGAGGTTTCAGCTTTTCTCCTGCAGCTATTTTTAGGGGCCTGGGCTCCACAGCTGGGGCCTCAGTGGAGCCCACGTGCTGCCCGCACAGAACCCAGGCAGGGCCCTCCTGGGGGCAGGCGGCTGGCGCGGGGGGAGGACAGGCAGGCTCGCTCACAGTGCTGCTGGGATGACCCCTGAGCCTGCTCGGGCAGGGATACTCTGCCTGTTTTCGGGCAAGGGGGTAAGTTCCAGGGCGGGGTGCCCAGATCCCCTTAGCACAGACCTCTAGTTAAACCCTGCCCCCTTTTCAAATGCAAATTCACGTTGGGTCACTACCGCCTCAGTGTGCCTTAACAGCTCCCTTGGCTTGGCGGGGCTGGAATGGAAGGAAAGGCTGAGAATAGGGTAGCCAGACAGCAAAATCAAATTTCACTGACTTCACAGTCAGGCCCAGGGCCAGCCAAGCAGAGTCCACGCGTTCCCTGGGTGACACACTGGACCGTTTACACCAGGGTCATGTCTGAGCCTCTGGCGGCCCTGAGGGGGTGGCACCGTGGCCGGGAGATGCAGGACCAGGGGACGTGGGAGGGGTCGACAGGGACCTACCTCAAAGCGGATGGCCCCGTTCCCGTCTGCATCGAAGGCGTTGAAGAGGAAGTGCGCATAGGTGGTGGAATCTGGGGAGACCAAGGGCAAGGCTGGGAGTGTCGGGGCCGCCTGAGCCCCTACCCCAAGCACTCTTGGTATATTGCTCCTGAGTCCTGGGCTGGAGCCCCCCCCCCCCGCCGCCTGCCGGATAGAGGCAGCACCGGGCAAGGGATGCTGGGGAGGTGTGTGTGGGTGAGGGTCCCCTCCCCATCAAAGGGATGCCCACCCTCTGCAGGGCTGCCACAGGGAAGCAGGAACTTTGGAGGAACTGGGGGCCTGGCCTCAGACTCACCTCCTTGAGGGAAGAACTGGGAGTAAATGAGTTTGAACGTGTCTTCATCCACCAGGCCCGTGGGGCACTCCTGCAGCAGGAAGGCACCCCTCTCAGTAATCCCAGCCACCCCCGTCCCACACCCTGACTCCACGGGGCCTGGGCTCTCTCCTCCCTCTGGGGGACACCTGCTGCCTGAGGCACCGCTGGGCTCCACCAGCCCCGTGCTGGGGAAAGCCTGGGGGGGCTGGGCACGGCGGGAGGGGGTGGTGAGTCCTCTCATGCCAGGTTGGTCCCTCTGCAGGTTCCTCCCCTGCACCAGCATCGAGACACACAGAAGGGGGTGTGATGCCTTCAGAACACTGACTCTAGGACCTGGCCCACCCCCCAGACAGCTCTCCCACAAAACACGAGCCCTATAAAGGCCCTGGGATATTCACTGTGCCATGGGAAGCGTCCAGGTGTGCCTGCACCCTGCAGCCAGGGACAGGAAAGCCGGGGGGATCAGGGCTTCTCCTGGGGGGATGGGGGGCACTCACATTCTTGAAGCCCCTGTAGAGGGACTGCAGCTCCTTCTTGGTGAACTTGGTCTGTGCCTGCAGCTGGTCCAGCCCCTCCGGCTGGTGGCGCACCGTGGACAGCTCCAGCTCACTGTCGCTGCTGTCTGGAGGGGGATACAGACCAGGAGGGTGGAACATGCGGCCCCGCCCCATCTTGCTCCAGTGTGAGGGGCGGAAGTAAGGGGTGGAGGGACTCTCTTCGAGCGACTACCATGTACAGTCACCCAGGCTGTGCACTGCACAAATGTACAGGCTACAGAGGAACAGCACACTCAGGAGTTGTGCCTCCTGGTCTCTCTGCTGCCCTGCTCCTCACAGGGAGTGGGCCCTGCCCGCTGGCCTCACCTTGAACATGGGATGGGGATGAGAGTTGGGAGCAGGTCTTGTCCTGGAGAGACACTGAACAAGGGGAGGTGGGAGGGAAAAAAACAGAACACAAGCACAGGGGACCTCGACCTTCAAGATCCAATTCCTGGACCACCTCCTCCATGCGCCTCTCCCCGCCCCAATTTCCCCCAGGAACTGGGAGGGCACTCCTCTTGGCTCATCCAGCCTAACGTGCTGCTGCCCAGCCGCACTGGGTCTGGGGCTTTTATTCACATTTGAGTAGGAGGTCAGACTTCAAGGGTCTGTAGGGCAGGGACCAGATCATTTTTTAATAACAACGCATCAAAATATTAACTAACCATGGCTACCTTTTGCAGGGGAGGTAGATTTCAGGTGATCTTTAATTTTTTACTTATGGGTTTTTGGTTGTTTTTTTTTTACATTTTCCTAATTTATTTTAGTACGGCACATATCAAGTTTATAATATAAAACAAAGCTATAAACAAAACGGCATTGAATACCTACCCCTTGCTGAGTAGCAGGCTCACATATTATAGAACTTCCCACTGAAATGGGCAGCGCCATCCCCACTGCTCTGTCACCATCCAGTCTCCCCTCTTCCCCAAGGAACTGTGAGGCCATGGTTACCTGCACAGCTGTTTGCTTGCTCCCACTGCAGGGTGAGCCCTGCAACGCAGCCTTAGCAATCAAGGCTCTGTGATGGTAGGAGCTTGGGGAAATTTTCTTCTGTGAAGTAGGAAGCAACTTGAGGGTAAGGATGGAGGGGGCGGGGAGGAGGTACTGGAAATTTAGAGAGAAGGAAGGAAGGAAACAGCTCTCTTGCAGAATGGGTGCATGGATGGACCAAGGCAACAGAGCCTGATTGCCAGGTAATTTGCAGAGAGCTCTTGAGAGGCAGTGCTCCTGGTAGAGGCTCAGGCACGGAGCTGGCCCAGCACAGGGCTCAGCCGGATCAGGCTAGGTGTGTGAGGCTCTGCAGGCCCGGGGTGGGTCATCAGGGAGGCTGCCTCACAGGGCTCACCCTGCAGCGTGCTAGACTTTGACTACAGTGATATTAAATTAGAATCTAAAACAATAAGATATATTTTAAATCCCAAATATTTGGAAATTAAAAAACACACTTTTTTTTTGGCTGCACTGCGTAGCTTGAGGGATCTTTTTTTTTTTTTTTTGCGGTATGCGGGCCTCTCACTGTTGTGGCCTCTCCCGTTGCGGAGCACAGGCTCCGGACGCGCAGGCTCAGCGGCCATGGCTCACGGGCCCAGTCGCTCCGTGGCATGTGGGATCTTCCCGGACCGGGGCACGAACCCGTGTCCCCTGCATTGGCAGGCGGACTCTCAACCACTGCGCCACCAGGGAAGCCCATGGCTTGCGGGATCTTAATTCCACGACTGGGGATTGAACCCAGGCCCCAGGCAGTGAGAGCGAGAGGGCAGAGTCCTAACCACTGGACTGCCAGGGAATTCCCTAAACAACACACTTCTAATTAACCCATAGGTTAGAGAAGAAAAATCGCAAAGAGAATTTTGAATTAAATGATAATGAAAACAACATACCATAATTTTCTGGATGCAAGTAAATCTGTGTTTAGAAGGAAATTTTTAGCTTTACATTCCTTTATTAGAAAAGAAGATAGGTGTAAAGCCAGCGATATAAGCTTCTAGAATCTAAAAATAAGAGCAAATTAAACTCAAAGTTATAAGAAAGGACATGATAAAAATAAGAGTAGAAATTAATGAAAAAGAAAACAGGCAAACATAGAGAAAAAGCAATAAAGTCATTTAGAAACTCAATAGGCAAGTCATAGACTGGAAAATATATCTGCAGTACGCATATCTGGCAAAGACTCATTTCCAGAATATAGAAAGCACTCCTGCCAATCAACAGAAATAAGACTTAATAACTCAATTTTTAAAATAGGCAAAAGACTAGACCACTTCACAAAAGAAGAGATACAACTGGTCAATAAGCACAGGAAAAGATGCTTGACAGCATTCATTGTCAAAGAAATGCAGATATTCCAATGCACAATACCCAAGGATCTATCATTTCAAAAACACTGACAACACCAAATGTTGGTGAAGATGTGGAGCAACTGGAACTCTCATATAATATATTGTCGGGGAAAGTGTAAAATGGTATAACCATCTTGGAGAACTGCTTGGCAGATTCTTATAAAGTCAAACATACATCAACCTTATAACCTATTTACCTAGGACAGATGAAGACATACGTCCACAAACAGACCTGTACAAGAATATTTATAGTAGCTTTATTAATAACAGTCCCAAACTGGAAACTACTCAATCAACAGAAGAATGGAACTGTGGCACATTCACATAACAGAAGAGTATTATATTCCATTTAAAAAAGGGTGAACTACTGATATATACAACAACGTGGATGCATCTCAAAAATTATGCTCAGAAAAAAGCAGAGATAAAAGAGTTCATACTTTATGATTCCACTTATATGAAATTACAGGACAAGTAACAGTAATGCATGGCATTAGAAAGCAGTACAGCAGGTGGTGGTTAAAAGGGTGTATACAGTTGTCAAAATTTACTGAACTGAACATTTAATATCTGTGCATTGTATTGTATGTAAGTTATACCTCAATTAAAAAAACATACTGCTTAGACTTTTGCCTTTGGTCATGATGGGGTAGTGAGTGTTAGACTTGCCTTCCCACCACAATCAACTTGAAAACTGGAAGAAATATGTGAGGCAAGTATTAGCAGGCTTTGGACTACAGCACAGGACTACAATCTTTGGGAGGAGGGAAACATATGAAGTGAGCTCCACGTTCACCCTGGATATGGGAGGGGATGCTTTCTGTGACGTGGGGAAATGCTGATGAGGTAGAGATCAGAGTTTGGGGCTGCTGAGACAGATGGACTTGCAGAGCAGCATCCTGGAGAGGAGGGAACTGCACAGAGATGGGGTCCCAGAAGTCTGTGTGGCATTTCCCTTGGGGCTTTGGCCAAGAGCTGGGCTACATGTGTTCTGAATGAGGCTCCATAAGGCCCAGCTGTGAGCAGCTGTTGGGGGGTAGTAGGACAGAGACCTGAAAAGACATATCAGAGTTCATGCAATGATGAATCAAGTTGGGAGTTCTGGTTCATCTAGAATGGAGATACTTCCCTATGAACTTCAGGCATTCAGCTGAAACCCCAGAAAGGCCATGCCTTGGGAGAAAGCACCATGCTCTAGAACTAAGAACAAAGTTAAAACAAACCTATTATAACAAAGTCTAAAATAAAGTCTGTGCTGATGAAGGGATCTGCCAGGAATTTAAGTGCCTGTCAAACTAAAATTCAATGACTTTATGTGAAGATAATATAGTCCAGATTCCCTACAATATATCACCCATAGTAGCCATCATATAATAAAAAATGAAAAGACACGAGAAGCAGGAAAATGTAACCCAATGATCAAGAGATAAAGCAGCCATCAGAATTAACAGGTTTTAAAATTATTATTTAAGTTTAAAACAATTACTACCAATACATTGAAAGTATTAAGGGAAAGAAAAGTGAACAGATGGGAATCTTAGCAGAGAAGTAAAAACTATTTAAAAAAACCAAAAAAAAGAACCAAATGGAACTTCTAAACCTGAAAAAAACCTCAACATCTAAAAAAAAATTCACTTGGGGCTTCCCTGGTGGCGCAGTGGTTGAGAGTCCGCCTGCCAATGCAGGGGACGCGGGTTTGTGCCCTGGTCCGGGAGGATCCCGCATGCCGCGGAGCGGCTGGGCCCGTGGGCCGTGGCCGCTGGGCCTGCGCGTCCGGGGCCTGTGCTACGCAGCGGGAGAGGCCGCAGCAGTGAGAGGCCCGCGTACCGCAAAAAAAAAAAAAAAAAAAAAAAGAGGCCACGTAACGTATGACTCCAATTATATGACATTCTGGAGAAGATAAAATTATAGAATATCACAGGGAAGGAGGATATATCAGAGGCTGCCAGAGGCTGGGGGGCAAGGGAGGGGGTTGACTACACATGCGGCAGCATGAGGAGATTTTTTGTGGTGACAGAACTGTTCTATATCTTGACTGTGGTAGTGGTGACATGACTATCTTTTTGCCAAAATTCATGGACTGGACATCAAAAAAAAAAAAAAGGCAAAGTGTACTGTATATAAATTAGAAAAAGTAAAAATAAAATAAAACTTAGAATAATTGCCTCTAGGAAAAGAGGGAAAGGAGGGGATAAAAGGAAAAAAATAAATAAACAAGAGATGGGTTTTAAGTGGGTCAAGACTGATATTGTCCCGTGAAGTTAATAGTCAATTAACTTAATCCTCTGCCCCTGGGGGCCAAAAAATAAGACAAAAATCCCAAACCAGCTGCTATTTCTTTCATCGAAAATCCAGAAAACAAAACTCCATTGACCCTACTTTCCCCTCAAGCTAGTGTCTTTTTCTGTCCTTTAACACTTCCTCTCCTCCTAGTCTCCCTTGATCTTACTTCTATGGGGCATCTGCCCCACCGCGCCACGCAAACTGCTTTTCTAAGATCACCGGTGATCTCCATATTGCTAATCCAGTGATCAGTACAGTCTTCTTGATTCCTAAATCATACAAGGACAACACAAGAATGAAAAGTAGTGACAACATGGATGAACTTTGAGGATATTATGCTAAGCGAAGTAAGTCAGACATAGAAAGACAAATACTGTATGATCTCACTTATATGTGGAATCTAAAAAAAGGCCAAACTCAAAGAAACAGAGAGTAGATTGGTGGTTGCCAGGAGACGGTGGGGGTGTGTGTGCGGTGGGGATTGAGGGATGGGGAGATGTTGGTCAAAGGGTACAAGAATAAGTTCTGGGGCTTTCCTCGTGGCTCAGCAGTTAAGAATCCACCTGCCGAGGCAGGGGACATGGGTTCGACCCCTGGTCCGGGAAGATCCCACATGCCACGGAGCAACTAAGCCCGTGTGCCACAACTACTGAGCCTGTGCTCTAGAGCCCGCGAGCCACAACTACTGAGCCCGTGTGCCACAACTACTGAAGCCCGTGCACCTAGAGCCCATGCTCCGTAACAAGGGAAGCCACTGCTCGCCGCAACTAGAGAAAGTCCACGCGCAGCAACGAAGACCCAACGCAGCCAAAAGTAAATAGATAAATAAATTTAAAGAAAAAAAAATGTAACTATCCAAAAAAAAAAAAAAGAATAAGTTCTGGGGATCTGTAGTACAGCATGGGGACTACAGTTAGCAAAACTGTATTGTATACTTGAAAGTTGCTAGGGGAGCAGATCTTAATTGCTCTCACCACAATAACAACAAAAATGGTAATTATGTGAGGTGAGGATGTACCAACTAACTTTATTGGGGTGATCATTTCATAAACGTACACAATGCTACGTGTTAATTATATCTCAACACAGCTGGAAAAACAAACAAATAAACAAAAAGAAAATTATGTGCCCATTTCACTTTTGAACATAGATGCAAAATCTTAAACCAAATGTCAGGTAATTGAATCCAACTGTATTATTTTTTTTTAAGTACACCAGGATCAAGAAGGTTTTATTTGTAAGAGTATAAGGAGAGAAAATCATATGGAAATCCTAATACAGAAAAGGCATTTGATAAACCTCCACATCTATTTGTAATTAAATAAATAGACAAAAACTCTTAGCAAGCTAAGAATCAAAGGGGACTTTATTAACTTGATGCAGCTTATATTTGCAAACCATATATTTATTTACAGACGATATTAGGTTTAACAGTAAAGGCTCAGACATATTTTCTTTAAGATTTGGGACAAGCCAAGGTTGGCCACAGTCACCACTAATTGATGTCTGGCCAATGCTCTAAGGAAGTCTTGAAAAAGGCAAAAAAAACCCCAAAAAACAACAAAAAAAACCCCCCCAAACAGTGTAAGAGTTGGGAAGTATAAGATAAAACTAACACTATTTATAGATGGTATGGTCCCTAGAGTGACAAAAAGAATCAATATACCTGAGAGTTCAGTAAGGTTGCCAGATGCAAGATTAATTTATGAAAATCAATAGCAATTTTCTACACCAGTAATAACCACCTAAAATATAATAAAAAAGATAATATTCATAATAGCAATAAAAATTAAAAGTATCTAAGTATTAAGCAAAACTCGAAGGACCGCTGTATAGAAAGATAATCTGAATAAATGAGACATTCTATTTTAGATAGGACCATAATAACATTATAAAGATGTTATTTCTCCTGCAATAAACTGTACATTCAACACCATCTCAAAAATCCAGTTGGATTTGTTGAAGACCTTGATAAATTTACTCTGAAATGTATAACGAGGAATTAAAAAATCCATGAAAATCTAGAAAGGAAGAGTAAAGAGGGAGTTTTCCCTATTAGATACTAACACATATTCATAATCACTGAAATAACAATTGTGAGGCTGGTACAAGAACGGACGACAACTCCATCCTGTGGGTGCTCATGCCGAAACCCTGGGCATAGACCTTCCTCCCGACGCTCAATCCCCACGCAAACCCTGCCAGCGCTACCCTCAACCTGCACCTGCCTCTGAGCCCCTCTCCCACCTCCACTGCCCCCACCAGACTCCAGGGCTCCATCATCTCTCCTGGCTTCTCTCCCTGCTTCTGCCCTGGATCCCATCAGTCTATTTTGGAAATCGTGCTGGAGGAAGCTGCTGAAGACATATCCTCAGGTACCCCTCCATGCTACAACCTCCTGCACCAAAGTCCTTAAATGGCCAATAAATGTGCTCCCCCGCCCCCAGCTCTGACCTCATCTCCCAGGTCCCTCCCTTTGCTCCCCCGCCTTCAGCCACGCTGGCCCCTCTGGCCCCTCACACCCACCAGGCACACTCCCTTGCTCTTCTCTCTGGCTCGAATGCTCCTCCCTTGAAACCCACATTTCTTTCAGGCCTCTGATCAATCATAACCTCCTCAGGGGTGTCACACACACCCCGTGTTCCTATCTATCCCCCGTCTCTGTTTTACTTTCTTCATTTGGCCATGACTCCCTGGCATATGCATATTCCTCTGTTTACTGGTGCGATGGACAGAACTGTGTCCCTCTTTCCCCAACTCATATGTTTAAGCCCTAACCCCCAATGTGATGAGGTCTTTAGGAGGTAATTAAGGTTAAATGAGGTCATAAAGGTGGGGTCCTAATCCAATAGGTTATGGTGACCTTATAAGAAGAAGAAGAGTGATTTCCCCCTCCAACATGAGGGGGAGGAAAGGCCATGTGAGGACACGGCAAGAAGGTGGCCATCTGCATGCCAAGAAGAGAGGCCTCACCAGAAGCCAACCCTGCTGGCACCTTGATCGGGGACTTCCGGTCTCCAGAATTGTGAGAAAATAAATTTCTGTTATTTAAGGCCCCTGGTCCGTGCTATTCTGTTATAGCAGCCCGAGCAGAACAAGACGGCTCTCTGCTGCACCCAACCCTGGAACAGTACCTGTATGTGGGGCACGCTCTGTAGCACATGCTGGACGGGCGGATCCCCCACGGCTATGTTTGCTTGGGTGGGTTCATGGATTATTGCCTTGGGGATCAATTTTAACGTCTCTAGTCCAGGCTTACCTCCTGAAGCAACATGCTGTGTGGTTCACACCTGTTGGGCAGGGAGTGGGTGGGGAATCAGAGAGAAAGGTGATACTCCAAGACTCAGGTGCAATGACAGCACGGTCAAAGGGCACCCTGGGCAGAGGGTCCAAGGTGAGCCAAGGGATATATGGGCATGGGAGCCACGGAAGGACCAGAGTGGCCACTCTGGCCTTGGGTGTCAAATGAGGTGACACAGAAAAGAGAGACCTGCAGAAGGTGTCAAGAAGGAAGAAGCCACTGCCCCTGGCTACCAAGTGGACCAGGGCTGGGCGGGCAGAGCCAAGGATGACCTCATGTTTCTGACCTGGGAGACTAAGTGACTGCTGGTGCCTTCCACCAAGACACGGGTGTTAATTACCCAGAACTGGAAGATACGGCAGGAAGATCGCCGAGGGCTTTTCAACGTCACACTAGGACACTTGCTTTAGGCAACTCTGCTCGACTTATTTTCTATCCAACAGAGCCCAGGTGCTGCGAAGCTAGATGTCAACCAGACTGATAGGTTGCAAATGACTTGTGTCCACTAGGGACGGAGTGATTTCCATCCTTGGAAAATACGGCCCTTAAAGTTACTGGCTATTAATTTGCCCTTTGGGACATCAACCAGTTTTGATTCCTATGTAGCATCAGTCTCTGAAACAGCTTTGCTCTCCTGCTTGTTCCCTAAACAAGTGAGAGTCAAGTTTTTAACTTTGACACTTGCACTTGGGCCGGCAGAATACAAGAGGCAGAGGAAATCCCTCCTGTTTCTTGGTTTGGGAAATAGCTACCAGTTCTCTACGCCCACCCGACTCCCGGGCTCTGTGGACCCTTCCCCACCCTCCTTCCTGTGGAGCTGACTGCCCCTTCCTCCAGAAGCCCGATTCCACAGCATCCTGCCCAGCCCGCTGGCCTCGCTGGGCTCTGTGGGGTGTCGTCTCAGGAGCAGGGAGCCCGGTTCCTTCTTGACGCCCACAGCGTCAGGCCAGGTACCAGGGACCCTACCTGCTCCCAGGGGCGCTGGAGGCCTCTCCTGGCTCTTGCACAGGAGAAATCCACAGGTTCCTCCCTCTTTGGTTAGCTTCAGTGGAGACGCAGCCAGATCTCTTAGGAGCTGCCCAAGACATCACACCCTCCTGCAATCACAGGTGCGCTGGCGGTGAATGGACCTAAACAGCCACCTGCACGGCTTTCCTCAACACGCCGAGGAGCCTTGTTTGGCAAAACTGTGAAGTCAACCTGCCTCTATCATCTCCCTGCACTCAGCCCTCCCCTCCCCTCTCTAGGGGCTAGTCCGGGGCCATCCCCTCCCCATTAGGTAGTATTCATTGATAACCAGAGGGTCAGCAATACAGATTTCACCTCTCTATCAAACAAGCATTTTGTCAAAGGAGTGAAAGCATGAGGCTTGAAGAGAATTGTTTTAAGGCTAAACGTCTCAAGGTCGTACCATAGCCTGATAGGTTACAAACCAGGCTTTCTTCCCACTGCGTAAAAGTCTCAGTCCCTGTTCCCGTCCCCCACTCCACGCAGCCCCCTCTGCGCAGGACCCACCTGCAGGGGCTCGGGAAAGGTGGCTCCGAGTCTTTCATTCTCTGAGCTAAGGGCACCAGGTACTGGGCGAGGGGCGCTTTTCACCTGCCCCCATGCAGGAGCCTTCCCACAACCCTGGCTGCCCCGACACCTCTGCGAGGCTTCCCACTAGGCTGCTTCTCCTGCCAGCCAGCACCCAGCTTTGCTTCCCTTGGCAGCAAAACTCCAAGCTGCTGTCCACCCTTGATGGCTCCGGCCCCTCTTGAACCCAGTTGGCGGATCTCATCCCTCATTCTCTGCTGGTCAAGTGACACCTAGGTCTTGGGGTCCCACAGAGAAGCCCCAGGGACTGCCGTGGGGTAAGGGGAGGCCTGTGTAGCAAGACTCCCTTCTCAATCTGAGCAGCGCCCTTTCTATGTGTCGGGGGTCCAGGTTTCTAAGTAAGGCTTCTTTTGAGGTTCCATCAAGCTGCTTTGAAACCTCTGACTGTGTCTAGATGTGCAACCGTCGAGGCACTAACTTGGGGAGGTGGGGAGGGGGCCTTGCCTAAGTCCCCCAGCCCACAGCAACATCAGGCCTGGGCTCCAGCCCACCTCCCTGTCTTGCAGGCGCCACCCACACAGAGCCTGCCTCTCTCCTTCCCTTTCCCAGGCCCGGGGGCCCAGGAGCCCGGACCTTACAGGGCACACAGTGAAGGACACCCGCCGTGGTGAAGTGCCTGTCAAGTGCATCCTCCCCTGTCACTAACTTCTAGTCCACAAGTTAGTGATGTGTGACCCTGGGGGGAATTCGGGCTAGGACATTTTTGGTAAGAAATGACGAGAGCTAACACATACAGCACTTACTCCATGCCAGGCCCCGCTTTATGAGCTCTGCGCACATTCATGCAGCTCTACGGGGGAGACCTTTCCCACTTGGGATATGAACCCAGACAGCTGCCTCCACTTTGGACTCCTGACACCTGCAGTGTAGGAGGCTGGGACACAGAGCTGTGTCCAAAGCCGCCCTAGCCGTGCAGAGTTAGAGATGCATCCAGGACGGGTGCGCCAGAGTTCGAAAAGGTACTAGCTCTGCCACTCCCCGAGCCTCAGTTTCCTCATCTGTAAAGTGGGCCTGCTGTTGAGGACCCAATTATGATGTGTATAAAGTGCCTAGAGCAGAGAGCGCTCACTAGATGTCGGCTACTGTCACTGTCATTAGCATCCCAGATCTGGAAACTCTGCCCAGGGGCTGCAGGAGTCTTGAGGGACTTGCAGTTTACCAAGAGTGGTGGACTCCACCAAGGAGAAGGGGATCCAGGATGCTCAGAACATCACCACGCCCTCAGCAAAGGCAGCAGAGGGTGCTGGGGGGAAGAAGAGCAGGAGAAGGGGTAGGAGGAACAGCAGACCCGTGGGCCTGCTCCAAGCCAAGAGTCGCCTGTGGACCCACCAGGCTCCCAGGTCACCTTTGCAAAGCCAGGCCCCCATGGGCAGCTGTGCAGAGGGCAGCTGCAGAGGGCTGGGGCCGCCACTCAGAGGGAGCAACAGGGTGGTGGGCCAGGCTGTGCATATCTCTGCCGTGGGCACTACTCTCTCTTCCTCTGTTCTCTATACCTACCTGTACTCAGGCCCTCACAATCCAGCCTCCTTGCCGCCACCCCAGCCAGAGGGACCCTTGCCTCAGACGGCATCCCCCAGGGCTGCCCTAAAGGGAGGGTCGAGATCCTGCATTGCTTGCATCCCTGGCAGCGTCACACTACCTGGCGTACAATGGGTGCCCCACGACTGTGGCTGAAAATGGCATATGGTTTACACAGACTCAGCACCTGCTGTTTGCCAGGCAGTGCTGGGCACACACTCTGGGGCCACAAGTGTATGGACACAAGTCCGTGCCACCCTTGGAGAGCTCACATTTGGTGGGGACAGGGACGTAGAAAATTTCAGGACAGTGAGAAAATTTCAGGACAGTGTCATCTAATACAACCTGAGGGGCAGGGATCCAGAAGGGTCAGGGAACGTTCCCAGGGGAGATGGTGCCTCTAATCCAACCGCCCACTTACAGACAAGGAGGCAGAGCTCAGATAGGAAAAGTGATCTTCCCAAGTTAATGACAGCAGGTCAGGGACCGCATCAGAGCTGAAAGGCAGTTCTCCCAGCCCCAGGTCAGAATTCCTTCCAGAGCAAGGGTGCTCACCCTCACGACTGACGTTGGGCCTGACCATTCTTTACGGTGAGGGCTGCCTGTGCCTCACAGAATGTCTGTGCCTCTGCCCACTAGATGCCAGTGGTACCCTCCCTATCAACCGTGACATCCGAACGCCTCCAGACCTTACCAAACGTCCACTGAGGAGCAAAACTGCCCTCGGTCGAGAGCTACTAGTCTATAACTTGGGAAATCTGAACCGAGATGAGAGAGGCATTAGTCAAAGTCAAGCCCTGGGCCACAGATGTGGACGAAAAAGTCTGCTGTCAGGGCTGGGCCAGCCTTGCAAATAGGCACCAGGCTTACCAGCCCAGGCTCACTTTTTACCCGTGTGCCCGCACTTCTGAGATCCCTTAGATTTGTGTCTCGCTTGTAACTTTTTCAAAGTGCTTCAGCTCACCACACCCCTGTGAGGTGTATAACAGAAAATATTCTGTTATTTTCCTCATTCTACAGATGAGGAAATTGAGGTTCCAGAAGCTTAGATGCACCAAAGTCATCCAGTGAGCTAGTGGCCAACCCCGGCTGGAACTCCCCCCCGATGGAGCCGCCCCAAGACAGAGACTGACAGGGCGGAGAGAAGAAGGTCTTTCAACTTCTGCATCTACTTCTGGAAGCCTGTGTCCCTAGAACTCAAATCCATTAGTTCCTAACAATCCCCAGGGGCACCGTAACTCTGGTCTCTTACAGATGAGAACTACGGAGGCTCAGAGAGGACAAGAGCACATCCAATTGCACACGAGAAGGCCTGGAGGGGAGCTGGGCACTAGCCCTCTTCCCTCAGTGCCAGCTCACCTCCAGGCTGGGCCCGAAGGGTCTGGGCCGCTCCCAGGCCATGACTGTGCCCCTTAGACCCTGCCTGACCAATGGGTCCTTCCAGGCACTTAGCGGGCGCCACTCCCCATCAACATGGAACATCTGGTACTTATAACTCCCTCCCTCTGACGCAGGCAGGGGAGGCCTGAGTGAGAGAATGTTTTCATCTGTGAATCAGTTCTGCTATTAAGAGTAATCATTCTATTGCTTGCTAATTATTGGTGATGGCAGTGGTTCACACGTTTGTGCATTTATTACACACCAGGAACAATCCTGGGGGCCATTAAAGCCCTGCTGACTAAGGTGTGCTGCATCCCCACGGGGCAGGAGTTACTGGCCCCACTTTACAGATAGTCAAGCTGAGTTTCCGACAGGTTAAGGAGCTTTATGGCCAGTACGTGTGGGTGACAGGATCCCAACTCAGACCTGGTTGACTCTGAGGCTCTGTGCTTCTCCCACCGCATCGAGACCCCAGAACTCCAAGGGGCACAAATGGGCAAATATACCAGAAAAGACAAACTCATTAGAGCCTGAAGTGGGTTTTTTTAGCAAGTTGAATAAACCATCCGTAGTCTTGCGCATCCAATCCACCCTGTAAAGAAATCCCTTCTCCTTAGAAATCACAAAGGTAAACTTCAGGCTGCCAGACCTGTGAGCATGGTGGGCTCGGTTAAGAAGGGTCTGTAGTACTAAGTAGAGTGAGCCTGGCTGCTGCCCCCGGCCTCTGGTGGTCCCAGGAGGGCCCAGGAAATGGGGAAAGAGCAATGTAGTGGTTTCCCGAGTACCAACCACCCCACTGCAGTCTCCAGATGGGGAAAGGATAGGGGATAGTGGGCAGGCTAGTGCCCCCAGGAAACATGGGTCCTCAAGCACAGCAGTGTGGGATGCCCACCTACCCCTACCTGCATTGCCTGTGGAGTCACCTGTCATAGATTCCTCCTGCCAGGGTCAGCATCCATCCAGCCAAGTGCAGGCCCAGTTTGGGCAATTTTCTTCCCCAACTAAAATGTGAAGTTCAAGGTGGCATTTCTCAGAACCACCTTGAGCAAGTCCCTTCTCTCTCGGCCTCCTGAACTCACCTAGAAAAGGTGTGATGCCGCCCAGTGGGTTCTGAAGGGCACATGGCCGTGGACTTCAGGTAAAGAACCAGCCCTGGGCTCTGAATGGAGCCGGGCCTTGCTTCCTGGCCCTGGGCCCCCTCCTGCCCTCAGCAGCCGTTTGCAGGGGGTTGGGGCGCATCCCTTGGCCAGAGAGAGGGGCTGCGGGGTAGTCCAGCGGCAAGGACAGGTTCTTCCTCCTCCCCTCTCTGGGCCTCTGGGTCTCAGTCCCAGGAGCTGGAGCCTGGCAAGGTCAGCAGAGTGCTGAGGCAGGCAGGATGCCCATCCTCCTCTGAGAGGACGGCAGGGGCACACAGGTGACAGGAACAGGACTGGCTGGCCCCTTCCCCACAGTCCAGAGGTTCAGGGCGCAGAGGATAAGTTACAGGCCTGGTGGGTCAAGGTCCCCCTCACAATGGGTGTGCCCTGGAGGGGCTCCTTCTAACCTGCCCAGAAGTGGCAGGGAGGTACCTAGGGTTGGGAAGCAACTCTAAGGGTCCCTGTCAGGGGTCTCAGGGAAGCCATCAGTGTCTGAGTTAAGAGTAGGTCTGTCTCCTCGGTTAATATTTTATTGAGACCGAAACGTGGCGCCTGAGGGTTTGGTTACCTATCCCTGAGCCTTGCCTGGGGAAGGGGACTGTGGGCTAAGAGTCCAAGGAACGGCCCATCACTCAGC
Source organism: Delphinapterus leucas (assembly GCF_059928025.1). Taxonomy (NCBI): domain Eukaryota; kingdom Metazoa; phylum Chordata; class Mammalia; order Artiodactyla; family Monodontidae; genus Delphinapterus; species Delphinapterus leucas. Next base: position 10,432,441 of record NC_143141.1, read on the forward strand.
AGAGGTTTTATGTTACTGATGCCCTGGGCTGAGGGTCCTTCCTGTAATCTTCCCCTGTGCCACCCCCACCACCGGGCGGCCAAGCCGGCCGTGCTCACTGGGGGCGGCTAAGACCGGCGGGCCTAGGACAGCCAGGGGTGCCCTCTCAAGGTGTCACCAGCATCTCACTCACACCCACCCCAAGCGCCGCGGCTCCATCCCCCCTGGGACTCTTCAGAGCCCGAGCCTTCTCTGCCCCCTTAGTCCCAGGCCAGCCCTCCGGAGCCGTGAGGGGGCGGCGGCCGAGGCGGGCAGGGCCGCGGAGCGCAGCGTCCCTGAGGGCCGCTCCTCGCCGGACCCGGGAACCCGCACCCCGGAGCGCAAGTGCTGTTCCTCCCCTCTGACCGCTGGCCCCCGGCGCAGGGCAGCGGAGGGGCGGGTGGCCGTGCGTTACCTTCCATGGACATGGGCTCCAGGATGCCGAACTGCTTGAGGACGGCGATGAACAGCAGTACCACCACTGCCATGGCGCACAGCTCCATGCCCTGGATGCCCATGGCGGCCCGGGCTACCTGGGGCCGGGGCGTGCCCCTCGCCCGCGCGCTGCCTCTGGAGGCACAGGGGCCGGTGCAGCCTGCCCGGCCTCTAGGGGAGACGGCGGCTCACATGCCCCAGGCAGGCGGCGCTGCGGGTGTCGGCGGGGCCGGGGCCCCGCGGAGGGCGGCGGCGGCGACGGCGGCGGCGGCGAGCTGGGACCGGCCAGGAGGTTGGACCCCGCGCGGCGGCCGAGCAGAGCGCAACTTTCCAAGTCAGCCGGCAAACTTCGAGGCGCGGCGGCGCGGAGCGCAGCTCGGGCAGCCGGCGCGGGCCAGAGGTGCCTCCATGCCCGGCGCGGGCGCTGCGCCTCTTTCGCCCCCTCTCCAGCCTCACGGGCTCCGGGGCGCGGGGTCTGCAGGGGTCCCGGGCGCTCCCGGGCGCTCCCGGCTGCCCCAGCCTCCATCGCGGCTCCCGGCGCGCTCATTGGCCTAGGCGCGGCGACCACCCGGGGAGGAGTCCCCTGCGGCCCCCCCGCCCCCAGCGCCAGCCCGGGAAGGGGCGGAGGGAGGCGGCCCCGCCCCGCACGGGCCAGCCCCCAGACGGAGTCTGGCTCCGAGCCACCGCTACCCGGCCAGCCCCCGGGAGGCCGCGCGGTCGGCGGTTTCACCGAACCGCCCGTGCAGGGTGGGGCCGAGTGGCTGGGCAGGGGGCCGGGGCCGGAGAGGAAGGGAGTCGCAGCGCCGCTCCCAGTGGGGAGTCGGGGCTCCCCCCTCCTGGCGGAGGAGCACTGAGCCTGGCCACCGCCAATCTCCGCCCGGCGGGCCAGCGCAGAGCTGGCCTTCGGAGGATCCGGGAAGCCCTCTCGCCCCAGGGTATTTCCCACAACCATCAGACCAGGCCCGAGATTGAACTTGGCCCGGGTCTGGCCCCCGCTGAAAATGGAAAAGTTGGTATCCAAAGTTCAGGAAACCCGCATGCGCTCGAGGCTTTAGGAGGGAGTTGGGCTTTGGCATTAGAGTCTATGGAGCTGAGTTCAGATTCTGACTTTGCTCCGTGACCTTGGTCGAGTCACGGACTTGCCGCCTCCTCCTCCTCCTCCTCCTCCCCAAAGAGGGGCTGGTGCCTGCCTTTCCGGCTGTGGGAAAGAGCTGAGCGGATGCCAAATGCTACGCGCGGGTAGCGCAAGGGAGTGCTAAATCGTTTGTGGATCGATTTCTTCCAGCCCGGGGTCACTGGGTAGAAAAGGAAAGCCGCGGAAAGGAAGGAGAGAGGAAGGGGAGAGGAGGGGGCGTGGCAGGGCGGGGCCCGGAATCCTCCAAGCCCCCAAACTCCGGGACTTGAGGGCCGGAGCCGTGACTCTCTGCTGCCCTCCAGCGGGCGCTCCGCACCGCGGTGTCCTCACCAGCCCAAGACTCCAGGCGCTGGAAGCGTGCGCTGCTGTGAACATCAAGTTCTCCTTTTCTCTGTTGTCTTAGTGGAGGGGGAAATCCAGCCCCGTACCACGCTTGTGAGCGTTAACCCTGTTTGGACCTGGGGCCTGAACAATAGCAGCTTCCATTTATGGAGCCTCTACTACCCACTCTGTCATTCATTCAACAAATACTGAGAGAGTACTGCGTCCCAGGCGCAGGGGACAGGTCCCAGGGCAGGGCAGGGCGGGAAACCGCCGCGTGCGCCGCTGAGGGCCCCGCAGGAGCTGCAAGCGAGCCAAGCCTTTAGCTTTACTTGTAATCCTTAAGGGCTCCCCCAGTGGGCATTCCTCTTCCCCCATTTTACAGGTGAGAAAACCGAGACCTAGAGGGTGGATTATGGAAGGGGATATAGGTGCAGCCCAGGCCTGCTGGATGCCAGAGCAGATGCTTTCCCAGGAAACCGCACTGCTCCTGGTGGAAGCTGAAGCAGAGAGAGGCTGTGACGTCTCTTTCCGCCTGTGCAGTTCAACCTCACTATTCAACACACCTGGTTAAAAGACTGAGTTATTGGAGATATTTTTAAAGAACTGTAAATGCACAGCTTTCAATTCCATTTAAGTGGGCATGTGGTGAGTCTCCACTGACCAAAGGCAAGAGGTCTAAGTAGAGATGCTAACGATTGCAGGAGAATGTGGTTCTGTTAGAGCCCATGAGTTGCTTGTGTGTAAAAGTCTAGAAAGGTTAAAAAGCCTCCAGCCATCTAATTTACACACTTAAGTGCTGAGCAATATCTAGCCTGTGTCGCAGCTAGTTCCCACCAGTCCTCGCTCGACAGCCTGGTTAAAAGCCCAGCGATGCGAAACCTCCCTAAGCCTGTTCTTCATCCGTAAAACGGGGGTGATAATCCAACCCCTCCAGGGGCTTGTAAAGGATTGAATAAGACAAGGACTGGCATGTGTCGCAGGCTCCGACGGGGGCGGGTCCTCCTGAGCTGCCCCAGCCCTGCTCCCTGCCTCAGTTTCCCCTGGTGCTCCCGAGCATCTCCCTGTGAAAGCTTCAATGACTGCCCATAAACACTGAGCTAGAAACGAGACATCGATCTCTGGCTCTGCGGTGTAAAATATTAACGACGCCTAAGTGGATACCGGGGCTGAGAGCAGAATGTCCGCTCGGCATTAGCAGCCCGGGCCAGGGGCCTAATGGATGGGAAGCTGATTCCCCTGCTCGTTCACTAGCCCGGGGCCTGCCAGCTCTGGGGCCAACCTAGGTCCACTGAGGCTGTGCTGGCAGACCTGTCACACCTCCTCTTGCCCAGGACCTAGAGAGGGGAGCTGGCCGACAATCCCCCAAGTCCCATACCTCCTCCCCACACCCATGAAGTGCCAGGCCAGGCCTTTCCCAGCTGCCTCTAGCTCCCCCCAGGGCGGCATTTGCCCTGGCATGCACTCACCCCTCCCCCACCCCCCAAAGGCAAGCTGGGTGTCGGCAGTGCTCCGTGCCAGCTCCCTGCCTTGGGGGAGGGGCAGGCTCAGGGGAGGGGCACAGACACAGAAATCTCTGCAGGTCAGGGGGCTGAGGGCTGCCACAGTTGTAGAGAAATAAGAGGGAGCCACTGGCTCTTCCTCAGATGACGAGGGAAGCCTGGAGGGCCCTGAGCCCTTGCTGGAGGTCCCCGAGGCACTGGTGTCCTGATCTAACTTAGAACGTTTCAGAGACCCAGCTGCTTTGGAGCTGGGTAGGGTGCCCTCTAAACCTAGGCTTGCACCCCGATGCCTGAGGTTACGGTTTTCCTTTGGCCTGGAATTTTGGGGGGGGGGGGCGGTTTGGCCTGGAATATTTTTGATGCCACTCCAGTTCTGCCTCCAGGAAACCAGCCCGGATCACACCACCAACCGCCTGCACTAACCCTCTCTCCCCTGAACCCGCGAGGCCTCCGCTGCGTGGGCCACACCTTCTGCGCTGTGTGTCTCAGCTGTCAGCCCAGACATCTTCCGTGTCATCCGCGCTGCCCCACCGCTCTTGTGGGCAGGGACTCTGTCAGTTTGGCCAACATTCATTGGACGCCGCCTGCCTGCTGTTGCTGATCACCTAGCTGCCCAAGGATTTCAAGAGGTCTTTTGACTCTTAAGGGAGGAATGGGGACGGACACATGCTGTTTAGAGGGACATGTTGCCTGCAAACAGCCCAGCAAGTTAGTTGTTCCTGTCCCAACTCTCTGGAGGGCAGGCCTCCCTTGGTTTAGTGCATTCTACTGGGCAGAGCAGGCGTTATGCAATTTATTCATCCTTCTCATATTTCATAACAACCAGACAAGAATTCCACAGGCCAAAGAAATGCCTCTAGGACTCCTCCCTGTGATGTCCCAGGGCTCCTCAAATGCAGCTCAGCCAAAGCCGAACACTCAGTCTTGCCCCACCCCAGCCCCTCCTCAAGCTCCCTGTCTCAACTGCTCAGGCCAAACCCCCGGCTCTTAGACTGGGCTCTGCCTGTCCCCGCTCCTGCCCAGTCTGTCACCTAGCTCTGGCACCGTGCCTCTTTCTCATCCATCTCTGCTCCTAGTGGCAACCGGCCCAGCCACGCCATCGTCCCTCTCCCCTGTACCTGCGACATCACCCGCTGCCCCAATGCCTCTCCCCACCTCCGCTCTGTCCTCCTATCTCTTCTCCATTCGGCAGCCAGAATGCTCATCTCAAGGTGAATGTCAGGTCCCGTCCTTCCCTGGCTTGGGAATCTCCAGTGGCTCTCGGACTCAACACTGGTTGTGTTTGCCTGCTCGGTATCCCTCCCCCTGAGTTGGTAACAGCACCCTGATTTCCTTTGTTGAACCCCCTGCCCTTGCCAGCCTCAGGCCAGTGATTTCAGGGGGTTGGGGATACGACTGGTCGATCAGCATCAGTTCCTCTTTTCCTGCTCCACAACACCCCTCTGCTGCCATGTGATTGGCTCAGGGACGGACACCAGATGGGAGCCAGGATGATGAGAGACCTCATGGGACTGGCCCTGGACAAGCAGGGGAGAAGCACTCTCTCTTACTATGGCAGCTAAGTGGCCACCCGGCCACCATGTGAGGCCAGCGAGGCTGAGAATGTAGTCACCTCATGAGAAAGCACAGCAAAATGTAGAGAGAAAGAAACTGAGTCCGGCACACAATACCGTGTGCCTGGATCCAGCTGTGCCTGATGGCACATTCAAACCTATATCTTTCAGTTAGAGGAGCCAATAAATCCTCCTATTGTTGCTTAAGCCAGTGTGAGTTGGGTTGCTGTCCCTTGCAACCAAGATGGTCCCGATGAATGCATTTTCCACCACTCACAGAACAAAGGCCAAAATCCATAACAAACCCCATAAGAGCAGCGGACGTCTTCTGAGCACTTGCTGTGTACCAGGCACTTCAGCACAGCTCATGTCCCTCACTCCTCACACATCCCGCTAAGGCAGGGGCTTGGCAAGAGGAAGACATTGAACCACAGAGTGGTTAATGCTTTGTTTAAGGGCACACAGCTGATAAACCCAGCATTAGGATTCGAACCCAAGCAGTCCAGCTCCAGAGCCTGTGATTTTTTTTTTTTTTTTTTTTGCGGTACACGGGCCTCTCACTGTTGTGACCTCTCCCGTTGCGGAGCACAGGCTCCGGACGCGCAGGCTCAGCGGTCATGGCTCACGGGCCCAGCCGCTCCGCGGCATGTGGAATCTTCCTGGACCGGGGCACGAACCCGCTTCCCCTGCATCGGCAGGTGGACTCTCAACCACTGCGCCACCAGGGAAGCCCCAGAGCCTGTGAGTTTAATTCAACGCCACCCTGTCCCTGTAGACCCATGTGGTCAGGCTCCTCCTCCTCTCCTTTGCTCACGTGACCCCAGCCACACTTGCAGGTACCAGGACTCTCCCATCCCCAGGTCTCTGTGCAGGCTCCTCCCTGAGCTGTAGTACCCTTCCTCCTCCTCCCCTACACACATCCTACTCGTCCTTTGGTTCTCAGCTTAATGTCACATCTGCAGAGGTGACTTCCCTGCCCTCCTCCCCTTTATTAGTCTCTACGTGGCCCCCATCCCGTTCCCTTTTTGCAGTTATCACAGTGTGAACTTAGATATTTATTTGTGTGTTCATTTATCTGTTTATGCTCTCCCACTAGATTGTAACATTCCTGAAGATACAGGTATTACCTGCCTCGTATGAGTATTTGCAAAATGTCAGACAATGCCTTTTCTCCAATTATTACAGCAGAGGGTGTCCTGTGTCACTAGCAAGAGCATTAGACTGGGAGTCCAGGAGAACCAGGGCCAAGTCCCTAGTTCCAACCCTAGCCTGTTAACAGACTTGGCCAAGGCATACCACCTCTCTGAGCCTTCCTTTCCTTCTTGCAAAATGGGGTAACTTGCTGACATTTACCTGCCGGTCACACTATGAGCTATGAGCATCTGATAAGCTGATGGATGTGAAAGAATCCAAAAACACACACGAGGGACCTTGTTCCTGAAGGAGCCTGCTTCCTTGACCAGTTCTCTTTGCCTTGTAGCATCACCCAAGCGCTGCAATCAAACAGACCCGTGGGGCCACACAGAACCCATCCACTCAAGCTCTGTTCCAGCCCAGCTTCAGATGAAATGTGAGAGATTTATGGCCACAGGTAACAGAAAACCTCCATTCATTAGCTTAAACTATAAGGAACTGTAGCATGTCACACACAGGAAGTCCAGTAGGAGGCTGGCTCCAGGGGCAGTCAGCTCAGATCCAGCAGTATATTTAAGGATCTGGGATCTTGTATCCACCTACACTGCCAGCCACAGAGCATCTACCTTATCCACAGCGTATTGACCTCATGATCACAAGATGAATGCCTAGTTCCAGACATCACACCCTGACATGACAACGTCCTGGGAAAGAAGGGACCATCTCTTCCTATGTCTCTTTCTTACAGCAAGGAAAACTTTCCCATTAAGCTTCTCATGAACAATCCCTCATGTTTCATTGGCTGGAATTGTGTCACATGCCATCCCTAAATCCGCTGCTGGCAAGAGGAGTCAGACCACCACTGTAGCAGAGACTGCTAGCCCTCCATCAAAACTCATTCTCTTCTCTTCTACAGTAAAAAAAAAGGTCTTAACCAGGGACATGGCTGCCTGATAGTGACAGCATTTCTCAGACTCCTCTGCAATTAGGGGTGGCCACGTGACTAAGTTCTTGCCAGTGGAAGTGACGGGCTGCTTTGGGCACACTCACTTAAGACAGTGAGTAAGTCTACTACTCATTGTCTCTTCTCTTTTCCCACTGGCTGGAACCCAGACATGTTGATGACCAGACTCAGCCATGTAGATCATGACAAACTTGGGAAGGGGCTGGGGGGCTGGCGCCACAAGATGGAAGGGCTCTGGCTCCCTGAATGACCACATGGAGCACAGCCTCCCACCCATCTGGACCACTCACCATGAGCTGTTAAGGGAGAAAGAAATAAACTTTTAAAAAGATCAAGTGTAAGTTGGCTGTTTTGAAAGTAGAAGTGGAAGAGAAGAAGGAAATACCAGATATTGAAGGCTTCACAGGGCTGGAAAAGGAAAGTGCTTTTGGACCAAACAGAAGAGAAAAGTGCAAAAAAGCATCTTTCAAGGGTCCTTTAAGGTTTACCAGCAGGGACTTCCCTGGTGGCACAGTGGTTAAGAATCCGCCTGCCAATGCAAGCAATGTGGGTTCGAGCCCTGGTCTGCGAAGATCCCACATGCCGCAATGCAACTAAGCCCATGCGCCACAACTACTGAGCCTGCGCTCTAGAGCCCGCGAGCCACAACTACCGAGCCCACGTGCCACAACTACTGAAGTCCGCGTGCCTAGAGCCCGTGATCCGCAACAAAAAGAAGCCACCACAATGAGAAGCCCGCACGCTGCAACGAAGACCCATGCAGCCAAAAATAACTAACTAAATAAATTTATAATAAAAAAAATAAAGATTCACCAGCTGAACATTTAGCCAAACAAAGGTGAGAGGAAGTGATGGGTAGGACAAGGAAGCCAAGAAATAGAGCAGCTGTCAGAACTATATTCGGAAAAGAACTTTGTCAATGGTTACTGACCAAGGAACCAACTGGAAGCAAATGGATCAGAAACTGACCAAGTCTTTGAGGGAATTATATTGTGGTCAGAAGCCTAGTCCCCAAAAGCCTGTGTCTAATTAAGACTTACAATAACTCTTGGGCCTCCCAACTTGCACTAGCAGAAAACTTGTGCAGCTCTATGGCCTCAAAGGAGGGCACACCTCCCAACACCTACTTCCAATGTGGCCAAATGAACACAAATGGGAAATGGAGAGGGAAGGTCCTCCTGGAGGGTAAGGCTGGGACCTTGGAGGAGGGGACATGGTAGGTGGTCTCAGAGAGCAGAACTGGGCCGATTGAGCTTTCTCATTTCACTGCCAGGGCAGGTAGCCCAGGAATCCTCCCTGTACAAATCCTCATTGTACGTGTTTCCTGAAGTCAGATAGAGTTATTTTTAGTGAGTTTCTTAGGGAACCATTGACTGAAACCGCCCACCCTGGCAAGTCACGATAATGACAGCTTGCATGAGCTATCTCACAACAGGAGGTCCCAATAAGGAACAAAGAACTAACAAGCTACCACCAGCTGGAAGAATCCGGGAGGGGCCAAAAGGAGGAAGGAGACATCAGCCCATAATATGTCCTGCCAACCTCCCAGAGACCTTCGAGCTGGAATCCATCTTGGCTGAGAGATGTACGCACCACCAGGAAGGACCCTGGGTCAGACCAAATATGGGCACAAGCAAGATGATTGGCCAGAGACAACCTGGAAACTAACCCCATTACCATAAAACCTGAGACTGCGAGCCACGTGCAGAGCAGTTCTCGTGGGTTCCCTTACCCCACTGCTCTCCGTCCAGGCGCCCTTTTCCAATAAGGTCTTTTGCTTTGTCAGCACGTGTGTGTCCTCAGACAATTCATTTCCAAGTGTTAGATAAGAGCCCACTCTCGGGCCCTGGATGGGGTCCCCCTTCCTGCAACAAGTTCAGGTCATGAGTAATTTGTTATCCAAATCTATCAGATTCCTGAGTTTTGGATAACAAACATGAGAGTCCATGAAGGAAAGACAGCTCAAAAATTTATCTGACTCTGTGCAGTTCCTGAGTTTGGATAGGGAGAGTTCTGACAGCAATGATACTTCTATTTGTAATTTCCATCTAGCAGGATTTGAGAGTTGCAATGGACCACTGTCCACTGTGTGTTTCCCGTTCTTACCTTACCTCCCTTACATTGGGAGGAAGTGTGCTATAGACATGGAAGAAGGATGGGCACAGGTGTTTGCTGGTGAACAGGGACAGAGACTGCCAGTCCCCCACCAAAATTCATTCTACCCTCTGTGGTGACAAACAGAGTTGTTCCTGAACACATGGAGCTTGGGACTGCATTTCCAAAACGCCCACGGCCTGGAAATGTGATTAAGTTCCCTCCAGCAGAATGTGAACAGAGGTGAAGTGCGCCCTTTCTGGGTGGAGCCCTTACTGCACTGGGCATAGCTTCCCCTCCCCAACCCTACCGCTGGAGCCCATATGCGGCGGTGACCAGCCTTAACCATGTAACAGTGACACAGCTCTAGGGGTTGGCAAAGCCACAAGGTGGAAGGCACCTGAATATCTGTGTAGAGCAGAGCCTCCAACCAACCTGAACACAGAGTTCAAGATGGTCAAAGAGAGAGAAGTAAACGTCTTTGTTCTTAAGCTACTGGGTTTTGGGCGTCTCACTGTTACAGCACCTGAGCTACCCTAATTAATACAAATGTGATGGCTCAGATCAGTCAGGACTACTCCCTGGGGTGGGGAAGAAGGCTCAGCTCTTCTCATGGTTGAATCTGGGGCTGAAACCAGAGCTCTCTAAAGAGGGAGAAGGTAAGGGGTAGATTGGGGCAAATAAGCAACAGTGTCTGCACGAATACCCCTCTCCTTATAGTATCTAAGCCCAAGGCCCAAGGTCTCACCCCTCTACCCTCTGAGTAAAGAGATATTAAGTAAAGAGAGTCAATTTCCTCCAATGCAGAGTCTTAAAAAGGGCTGTGTCTCACCAGCCTCTACTGACAGGCCTCTCCTTGGGCGGGGCTTAGACAAGTCAATGCCACAGGTATTTATTGAGCCCTCACTCCATGGGTGGTCCTGGTATGCGGTCTGCAGAGGAGTCAGCCTCTTGTGAAGACATTCCTTAGATGGGCCATTATAAAAGTACAAGTTCAAGAATACTCACCACCATTTACTGAGCCAGGTACCTGCTAAATGCTTTATAAGAATTACCTGGTTTCATCCCCACATCAACTCTAACAATGGAGGAAACAACATCATTTACCCTTGTGGCAGAGACTTCTGGTTACATAGACTTAGTATCTGTTCTTCCCTTCTTTCTCTCTAACAGAATCCTAATTTTGTAGAGGGGCAACCATGTGTTCTGCCAAAAAAACCCACTACATTTCCCAGCTTCCTTTGTGGCTAGAGATGGCCACGTGACTCAGTTTGGGCCAATGAAATATAAGCAGAAGGCATTGGGTGGGGCTCCTAGGAAACCATCCTAAAGGGAGTGGGACAGACATAGGCCTTTTTGCATTTCTTCCCCCCCTGCTTTCTGGAATGGGGTTATGATGGCGGTACCGGGAGCCACGAGAGAAGAATACAGGATTCTGCTGACTTGAGCTGCCAAATTAAACCTAACAACTACCTACCTCTGGATTTCTCATTACTTGAGAAAACTAAACCCCTGTCTCATTTAAGTCATCATTACTTAGGTTTTCTGTTCCATGAAGCTGAGGAGAAACTGAGGCTTACGAGATGTACCCCAAGTGTTCACAGCTGGTAAGAGGCAGAGCCAGGGCTTGAAGTCACTCTAAAGTCAGTGCCACAGAGAGATGGCTGCGTGCCCCACAACCACTTCCCCTCCGTCCTGTCCTTGAGGCCTCTTCCTTGCCAGTCTTCGAGGTGAGAACTTCCTTCTAAAGGTCCAGTCCCCACCTGAGGTCTCCAGCTGTTTGTCCTCTGCTGTTCCTCACTATCTCCAGGTTGCCCCACTCTCTAGCCCAGTAGTCGAGTGGGTTTTCTTGGCCCCAGTCATCCTCAGCACTCTCCAGCCTACCTTCCTGCCTTTCCTCTCTGGCCCTGCTGCTCCAAGAACAACCGTGGAGGCCTAGAAGCCCACGATGAGGACAGAGGAGAGCTTGGCTGAAAGATGAGGGTGGCCTGGATTGAAGGAGAGGCGGAAGGTCTGGACAGGAGGGAACCTCACTGACAGAATGAATGAAGCCGACAGATTCCGCACATCCCAAATGCAGCTGGGGAGGAAAAGCTGTCGCTTTTAAGTCTCTGCTGCTGATACAGCGATACAGTGATTTTCTCATAACTTACTATTTATAACAAAATGGTAAAAAAAAAATTGAGATCGTTTTTAAATGGCAGTGAAGTGTAGAGGTTAATAGTGCAGGCTTTGTAGTCAGGCTGCATGGGTTCAAATCCTGGCTTTTCCACTTATTAGCCATGTGATCTTAGGCAAGTAACTTAACCTCAATATGACTCAGTTTCTGCAACTACAAATGGGAAGGTAATACCTATACCACAGAATGAGTGTGAGGGTAAAATAAATTAGTACACACGTAAAGCACTTAGAACAGTGTCCTTTGCCCATTTGAGGGCTGTAGATTCTGTTATTACAGAGAAAGGATTTACTGCACATCCTAATGACACTCAGAGACCAAGCAGGAACATGGGTGAGTTTGAATACATCGGTGTTTTTAACCATACAAATGCCACTACCTCTCTCAGCTCCCTTGAGTGCAGAAAAGGAAGTTCCAATCACAATGGATTAGCTGGCATCAGACTTATCTTACCACTAAAAACAACTGGACAAAAGTTAACAGAAACAACCCAGAGATGACCCAGATGCTGGAGTTAGCAGATAAGGACTTCAAAATAACTATAATGAATATGTTTTAAAAAATGGAAAAAGAAATGAATGAAAAGATGAAATTTTAACAGAGAATTGGGATTTTGTATCAGTTAGGGTTTGCCAAGGGAAGCAGAACTACCATGAGTGATTTGGAATAAGGGCTTTATTATAAGAACTAGTCCTTTCACAGTTGTGGCAGTTCAGTAAAGAAGTCTATGGAAGGCTGTTCCCTCTACGTATCCCTGAAGTTGCTGTAGGTCAGTAGCACCAGAAGATAGGAAAAAAACAAAAACAAAACAAAACAACAACAACAAAAAACAAGGACAGGAAATGAAGGTAAGAACAAATTGGAACCCACATCTGTCTCCCCCCGCCTTCAACCCTGACAACACAGGTGACCCACAGAAGCTGATTCCATCTGCCACACAGAGCTGCACATGTGCCTGGCCCAGTATTCAACAGAAAATTAAAAGTTGTGGCAAGAAACAAGAAAATACAGCTCACACTCAGGAAAAAAAGCAGTCAAAAGAAACTGTCTCTGAGTATCATGAGGTGCCAGATTTAGCAAAGACTTCAGAGTAGCTATTAAAATGTATTCAAAGAACTTAAGGAAATCATATTTTAAAAATTAAATGAAAAAATGACCAATGACTTAGGGGATAGAGAATCTCAATAAAGTGATAGAAAATATAAAAGAACCAAATGGAAATTCTGGAGATGAAAAGTGAAATAACTGAAATTTAAAAATTTGTTAGAGGGGTTCAATAGCAGATTTGAACTGGCAGAAGAAAGAATCAGTAAACTTGAAGACAGATTAATAGGAATTATCAAAACTAAAGAACAGAGAGGAAAAAACATTGAAGAAAGATGAAAAGAGTTTCAGATACTTGTGGGCAAATATTAAACATACCAACATATATGTGATGAGAGTCCCAGAAGAATAGGAGAAAGGAGCAGAAAAAAATATTTGGAGAAATATTAGCCCCAAATCCCCCAGTTTGATGAAAAACATAAATCTACAGATCCAAGAAGCTCAAATAATCCAAAATATAATCATGAAGATATCCATACCTATACACATCATAGTCAGTAGTTGAAATACAAAGACAGAGAGAAAAGCTCAACAGCAGCAAAGGAAAATTGACACATCATATACAGACAACAATATGAATTTAAGCTGATCTCCCATCAGAAATTATGGAAGCTGGAAAGCAGTGGAATGACATAATTAAGGTGCTGAAAGAAAAGACAAACTATCATCCGAGAATTCTTTATTCAGCCAAAACTATCCTTCAGAAATGAAGATAAAGACATTCCCAGATAAACAGAGACCGAGAGAATTCATTGCTATCAGACCTGCCTTATGAGAAATACTAAAGGAAGTCCTTCAGGCTGAAAGAAAACAATTCAAATCCACAGTAAAAAAATGAAGGGTGCCAGAAATTGTAAATATGTGAATAAATTTAAAAGACTGCATAAATATATTTTTAAAAAGCTCTACTCTTAATTTCTTTAAAAGACATAAGTTTGCATAAACCAATAATTATAACACTGTATGCTTTGGCTTATAACATGCATAGATACAATATATGTGATGATAAAAGGAGGAGAGAGAAAAAGAATACTGAAGGAACATTTTTATATTTTACTGGAATTAATTTAATATTATTCTGAAGTAAACCGTGATAAATTAAAATGTATACTGTAATCCCTAGAAGACCCACTAAGCAAGTAACTCAAAATAATATTTTTAAAAATCAATAGGGGAATTTAAATGGTACAGTAAAAAAATATTTAACACAACAAATGGCAGTAAAGGAGGAAGGGAGAACAAAAAGGAGACAATTAGAAAAGAAGTTGTAAGATGGCAGAGGCAAATCCAACCATACCAATAATTACGTGTGAATGGATGAAAAATGAATGCAAGAAAAAAAAGACAGAAAAGAATATAAGGAAGATATGGGACAAAGGGAAAAGTTTAAAAAGCCTAACAAATGTGTAATTAGAGTCCCAGAAGAAGAGGAGAGAGAGAAAGGGACAGGATTAAAATCTGAAGAAATAATGGTAGAAAATTTCCCAAAACTGATGAAAGATATCAACACACAGTTTCAACAAGCTCAACAAAACCCAGGCAGAATGAATACAAAGGAAATCACAGCTAGGCATGTCATGGCCAAACTGCTGAAAACCAACCGTAAGGAGAAAACCTTAAAGGCATCCCGAGGAAAAAAGACATCCAAGGGAATAACAGTACAAATGATGATAGACTTTGCAACAAAAATCATAGAAGCCAGAATACAATGGAATAACACTTTTTTCAAAGTACTCAAAGAGGACAGCTTATAATTCTATACCCAGCAAAAATTAAGACATTCAGAGTTTAAAACTGAGAGAATTTGTCATGAGTAGACATGTTCCACAAGAAGTACTAAAGAGATGAAGTTCCCCATGTTGGAACCAGCTTCTAGGAATAAGTCTTTGCCCATCACAGGAATCATGGGATCTCTCAGCATCTCAGACCAGAATTAGGGCCAGTGGTCTCTGGGACGAAAGGAACTTCCTGTTCCTTAATTAAGCAGTTCTAGGTCCCACAGTTCTTATGGTCTGGAAAGACTTAGAAGGCATGAGAGAACTGAGCTACTTGACCATGTGCACACATCTCCAAGTGTCACTGTGATGGTGGACCCCTCACTGCCTACTTATGGGAAAACTCTCTTTTGATTGCCCAGTGACCTGTTTGATTCCCCCTTGGTCAGAAGGAGAGGATCTGTCTTCGTGCCTCCATCCCCATACAAGGCATATCCAAATCCCCATCTAATGTCCCAGGGGTTTACAAGAGTCTAGTAATACTGAATGAGTGATGGAAGGAGGGATGCTTGAGGGCACCGTGTTCTCAGGGCCCCTCATCCTATCCCTGGTCCACCGTGATGGACAATTCCCATTCCCTCTGTCACTTGGAGGACTTCTCATCTCTTCTTGTGTCTTTTCTTAACCTTACCCAGCTCCAGCCCAGGGGAACCAACCAGCTCCAGAATGACATGGATAAGGCCATCCATAGCGCTTCTCAGCAACTTCACTTCAGACCCTTAGAGTTTATGCAATGTCCACCATGTTGATTTGTGTTTCTTTGGGTAAATTTATATTTCTTGGCTGAACTTGGCTTTCCCATCTCTCTGTACTGGCAAGAGGACTGGGTAATGGTGAGTCAGGAGATCTAGGGCTGTGTAACCCAAGTTACATTGCTTCTCACTTCCTTGGGCCTCAGTTCTTCATCTCCAAAGTCGGGGATTCCTTAATCCCAAGGACACCCTCTCATATGTTGTCATGAGACTCAGGTGCGCCCAGGCACGTGAGAGTGCTCTCTGCACTGAGGGGTTCCATGGACATAACAACTAGTGCCGTGGTATTTTAATGCCGCGCTGAATTAAGGCTGGGGCCCTGTGCACAAAAGGTACACGGGAAACATCAATGGCCAACTCAGAGTCTGCTTGCTCCCCCTGGCATTCACCCCAGTCACAGGCGGTCATCAATCCTCATGCTTTATGACACCGATGCTAAGTGATCTCAAGTCACATCCTTGTTGCTGATCTGTGAAGATGTCTGGACATAAGCATTTCTTTGTTTGAACTTGAGCTGAGGGCCCAAGGGTGTCCTGGGGAATTTCCATCTGGGATGCTTGGTGTCTGTTTCTCGTCTTCTGCGGTGGCCTCTGGCAGCTCAGGGAGGTATGTTTACTACAGATGCTCTGCGTCAGCTGGATGCAGATGAATGACTTGGGATCTGAGATGGAAAACAGCAGGGGAGAAGCCAGAGCTCCAGACTGGGAGCTGGAAGTCCAGGATCTGAGTCCAACCTTTGCCTCCAGCCTGTGGCCCCAACCTGTCCATCCTCCTCTCTGAGCTCAGTGAAGTGAGGGAATTGGGTAATAATAATCATAGTAGCAGCTTCATCTATTGAGTGCTTACTATGCGCTAGGCACTGACATACATCACAGCATTTAATCCTCACAGCGCCCCCATCAGTATCCCCAATCACAACTGCAAATAACAGAGGCTGCAGGACTTGCCCTGCGTGCTGCTCTCCAGAAACATCAGGATTCTAACCTGAACACGCGCACTGAGAAGTTCCTTGGAAACACCCAAGCATTCTTCCTTCTCATAGGGCTGGACTGCCGAAGGGTGGGTACTTGTGAGGCCATCACGGAGGAGAGGTCAGGGCCCAGAGGAGTCTGTTAGCTGGACCCAGAGGAGGAAAAATGGTTTTCGATTCTTCCTTCCATCTGGAGAGTTCAGAGTTAGAAGAGTCTTCTTTCATGCGTTTACCCATTCAACATATATTTTACTGAGTTCCTACCTTGTGCCTGGAAGATACAGTATTAAATGTGGCAGACACGGCCACTGGCCTCAAGGAGCTTACATTCTCGAGGGGAGACAGACAATGAAACAGTTATAATCGACACGGCAAAGACTGCGATGGGAGAAATAACATCAGAGGAGCTCCCATCTCAGACTCGAGGCCCAGAGCAGGTTTCCCAGAGGGAGCTTGGATGTGTCCAGGTAGAGGTATGAAGGCAAAGAAGGGTGAGAGGAGAATTTGGAGCGGATGGGCCAGGCTATGGAACTCCAGGGCAGAAGAGTGCCCCACAGCGCGAGAGCAGGGGTGGGTGTGGTGTGGGACTGAAGGGGTGCCAGTAGCGTGGTCGTAGTGAGCAGAGGCCGAGGTTGGGGTGGGGGGGAGTAGGAGGCGGGGCCAGGCAGGGGCCCAGGGTCAAGCTTGAGTTGGAACAGGGCTTCATCCTGAGGGCAAAGGAGCATTTGGTCTGCCTTCTCTATAGCTACCACTCTAACTGCAGTATGTGATATCACTTACTGTAGAATCTAAAAAAACACAACAAACTAGTGAGTATAACAAAAAAGAAGCAGACTCGCAGATATAGAGAACATTCTGGTGGTTACCAGGGGGGAGAGGAAAGGGGGGAGGGGCAATATAAGGGTAGGGAAGTAAGAGGTATAAACTATTAGGTATAAAATAAGCTACAAGGGGGCTTCCCTGGTGGCACAGTGGTTGAGAGTCCACCTGCCGATGCAGGGGACAGGGGTTCGTGCCCCGGTCCGGGAAGATCCCACATGCCGCGGAGCAGCTGGGCCCGTGAGCCATGGCCACTGAGCCTGCACGTCTGGAGCCTGTGCTCCGTAACGGGAGAGGCCACAACAGTGAGAGGCCCGTGTACCACAAAAAAAAAAAAAAAAGCTACAAGGATATATTGTACAACATGGGGAATATAGCCACTATTTTAGAATAACTATAAATGGGGCATAACCTTTAAAAATTGTGAATCACTATATTGTATACTTGTAATTTATATAATATTGTACAGCAATTGTACTTCAATTAATTAACTAACTAAATACAGTAAGTCCCCTACATACGAATGAGTTCCATTCCAAGAGCACATTTGTAAGTCCAATTTTTTCATAAGTCCAACAGTTAGCCTAGGTACCCTACTAACACAATCAGCTATATAGTACTGTACTGTAATAGGTTTATAAAACTTTTCACACAAATAATACATAAAAAACAAACAAACACAAAAAATTTAAAAAAAAATATTTTTAATCTTACAGTACAGGACCAAAAAGCACAACCACTTGTAGAGGATGCACACACGTGACAACGTATGCCAGACACGTGAACTAACTTACGTGATTGGACGTGCAAATGCACGTTTGCATCTTTGAAAGTTCACAACTTGAAGGTTTGTACGTAGGGGACTTACTGTAAATAAATAAAACCTGGAAGCAGCTTGAGGGGGTGGGGGGAGCACGCACAGCCCACGCCACTGCAGCAGCAGGAGGGACGGGCCTCTGGCTGCCCTGTGCTGTACCCCAGTGTCCAGGGCACAAGGACAGGTGCCGCCCAGGGCTTCCCTGAAGTGAGCAGCCTGGCCTCTTCTCATCACTCACATGTTTACCAAAAGAACAGACTGGAGTCCAAATAAATTGTGTGTGAAACGTTGAGTCTGTACAGCCGCCCGTCATAGCCTGAAGCAGCAGGCAGACAGAGGATTTAGGGACAGAACTCACGGGAGACGGGATGTTTTGTATTTGTACAATCTTATACGTTAGGAGCAGTTTCACAGCTAACATTTCCAGCAAGCAGACAGAGGATTTAGGGACAGAACTCACGGGAGACAGGATGTTTTGTATTTGTACAATCTTATACGTTAGGAGCAGTTTCACAGCTAACATTTCCTCTGGCCCCTAACGCCTGGAAGACATCCAGGGATGTCAGGGATGTAACTATGATTCCTATTTAACAGATGGGAAAACTGAGGCCTGGCAGGGTGGGAGGGTAGGGTGGTGGTGCAAAATGTCTTCCCAAACGTCATCCAAAAAAAAAAGAAAGAGGCAGAGAAACATTGAGAACCCAAGTCTGACTGATTCCAAAGCCAGCCAGGGCTCTTAGCCACCACATTGCTTTCAAAATATAAAGAGGCCATCAATTCATCAAACCACCTCTGCTAGCAGTTCTCAAATGTGTTTGCAACAGAACCCTTTTCACGGAACACATATTAAGATCCCATGGCCCACACGTGGAGAAACTGTTCTCCCGTGTAAGCTCGTAGGGAGTAGCCAGCGTGTCCTAGCGTGAGCCCAGCTCTGGAGTCAAGCAGACCTGGGAGCAGATCCTCGTCCTAGCAGTGGGGACCTGGAAAAGCCCCTTTCCCATGTCCTCTGGGTTCCTCACTGCATTGTTGGGAAGATTAAATAAAATGATGCTCAGAATTTTTCTATTAATAGTCCCTTCTCTCTGTTCTCCCAATGCCTGCTTTCTGGAACTCCTTTTAGATGAAAATTGGACCTACTGAAATCTCCTCCATGACCTTTAATTCTGTTTCATATTTTCATCTCTTTAGCTTTTAGTATATATAACTTGATAGAAATTCTAGGCTACAGTGCCTTGCCTTTTAGGGTAATCATTCTGCTATCCAACCCATCTACGACATTTTCTACATTTCAGCAATTATAGTTTCACTTCTAAGATCGTTGATGCTTTTGTATGCAGATAACCTCTTCTTGGATCTCTGAGAATATTAATTATACTCATTCTGTTCTATACTTTTTCTCTTGTTGGTCTTAGTAACTCTGTGTTATCTTCATTTCATTGAGCTTAATGCCTCTCTTTGATGTTGTTGGTTTTCCTCAAACGTTGGGTGGCTCTCGGGAATGTGTCCACATCTGCTTGTAAAGCGCGTATGGACCCATCCCTGCAGAGAGGATAGGGCAGGTGGGGTAGGCGGAGCATGGGGTGTACCCATGGCCCATCTTCTGGGACTAGGATCCCTGTGCTTCTTGGGCATTGCCAGTCACCCCAGGCAACTGCTCTGCTTCTCAGGTCCACATGCCCACACTTAGCTCTGGTCTGGTGTGGGCACCTCCACACACAGACGAGTGGTAGGGGCGGTCCTCACCGGGATGCTGCTACTTCTGTACCCCTTCTGCCCCCGCCCAAGTCCAAAGGCTGCGGCACTCTCTATGTCCCTTTGTTCGGTGGTTTCCCTCTTCAGTGTGATCCCACCTGCCTTCTGCCTTTTGGGGATTCCTCATAATTTCTGGCCCACTGAGGGCACCCCTTCTTCATTCTTTTCTGGCTATCTTTTCTGCCTTTCTAGGAGAGCTGGAAGTATATATGCAGCGTGCTGTCTCGGCCCAGTCTCCTAACACGTAAACCAACAGGAGCTTGATCTCAGTAACTCCCACCCCTCTGAGGTTTGTGAGAAAAACTCATGAAGGCGACACTTGCCGAGCCCTGGTGTGTGCTGGGCCCTGAGCGGAGATGCCCACCTCAGTTCAGCTCTCCAGATGCGTGCAGTCTGGTTTATCCATTGCTAAGGATGCACCAAACAAGGGACCTTGTAAAGGCCTGAGCCCAAAATGGGAAGGGAGCACCCCCGAGCCTTCAACCCCCAAATGACCCCCATTACCTGCAAATGAACCTAATCCATATATTCATTGTTTCCCTGATTCTTAGTGGAGGAAATTAACAAACAAGGAAAGTCAGACCTCTGTCGGGAACCCAAATGAACCAACATAGGCCTTATGTATATTTTAAAACAGTGAACTCCGAGTACGATGGGATCACCAGTACGTTCTCCCAGGGAAGGCTGCCCCGGCCTCAGTGACCACTGGTGTGTCACATGCTACTCTTAGGCTTGGCTCCGGGCAATCTGTCCAGAGCTTAGGAGAGTCAGTCTTTCCCTTGTGTTCTGGGCATCCCTGGCTCCCCTGTCCATGCCTCCTCTCTCCATCTGACTGCTGAGATGCTGTATTAGGGTTCCCTTGATCGAACTTGCTCAGCAAAGGGATTTATCGGCCCTTAAACCAAACTGCAGGAAGAGAAAGGACAAGAATGACCAGACACATGGGCTCAAAGTGGGTCTCACCTTCCGACTCTGCATATCAGCCTCACTCTCCCCAAATGGCTTCTTCCGCGTGGCGTGATATTTGGTTACTAGAAGACACCAGGCCTGTAAGTCACAGCCTCTCTGTTCCAGACCTGGAGCCACTCACTGTCAAAAAATCCGAGAAAGGCTGTCATTGGCCCAGCCTGGGCCTGGTGCCTGGCCTGCCCGTGGGGTTTCCCCTCCACTACTTGGCCGGCTGGTTCGGGGGTCCACCTCTAGACCAAAAAGCATGTGAAAAGCTGGGGGCCCTCATCCCAACCAATGTGTAGCACAAAATGAAGGTCTGGAACACAGATAAGCGCTTTTCTGGATAGAATGAACAAGAGAACCCTTCTGCAGATGCCAGGGGCCAAGCTCAGGGGGTGGGCACAGGAGCCAGAGACCTTTAAGCGTTGGTGTTGGTGCCTGGCTCGCCCTGAACAACCTCCGTCCAGTCTTACAACTTTAAATCCCATCTTTGTGCTAATGATTCCCAATTTTCTCTCTCCAGTGCCAGCCTCTCTCATATGCCAATTGCCAAACGCCTACTCAACACTTCCGGTGGGATGTTTTTAGATGTTTCAAACTGAACACACTAGAGCCGAGCTACCGCGCCCCACCCCCAATGGGGAAACGGAGCGTTTTCCCACCACAGTAAATAAGCCCTCAGATCTCCAGATGCTCAGGACAAAACCCTTGACCCATCTGTCATCCTGGACTCCTCTCTTTCTCTCTTACACTCTACAAGCTGTCCATTGGTAAATCCTTTCAGCTCCACCTTCAAAATGCCTCCAGAACCCGCCTGCCTCTCATACTTCTGTTACTTCCACCCTGCCCCAACCCGTGGTGCCTGGTGACCGGTGATCGCACAGCCCGGCCACCCTCCCAGCCCCTGCGGCTTATTCTCCACCAGCAGCTGGAGGGGCAGCTCAGAGCGGAAGGCAGCTCCTGGCACTGCGCTGCTCAAACCCCTGGGTTCCACCTCACTCCTACGAACAGCTGGAGCCTCCACAGGGGCGCACAGGTGCTTCGCCATCTGTCCCCAGGCTCTCTCGGGCCATCTCTCTGTTCCACAGACACGCCAGCTTGCCTCCACCCTGGGGCTTTGGCCCTGGCCGTCCCTCTGCCTGGAAAGCTTCCCCTCTGGCTCTTCTGTCACCGCCTGAGGTCTGTATTCAAATGTCACGTTCCCTCCAAGCCCTGCCCTGGGAGCCCCCATCCATCTTCCCTGCCCTGTGTAATTTCTATAGCCCTACTCTTTTCTAACTATCATTTACTTATCAATCTCATTTTATATCCTACAAACTCTAGGGGGATTTTGATTTGTCTAGTTCCCTGCTGTGTCCCCAGGGCCCAGGACAGCACCTGGTAAACAAACTCGAGGGCTTGCAGAGTGAAAATACAACTGGATGCTCTCAGCCTGGCCTGGGGCTGGAGGGCGGGGGTCCTGGAAGTTTACACGGGAGCAGCACCAGCCCAGAGACCTCGCCGGGATGGGAAGCCCTGGCCCAGTTGTTCTTCTGCAGCGGCGGGTGCTGGCCTAGGACAGGCCACCACCGCTGGTTCCCTCCTTGCTGCTCCCGCCATGGTGTCCAGCCCAGCCGGGCCTGGCCCAAGTGGCCATAAGGATTTCACTGGGCAGATGCTCTGCCTGAGGGATCAGGTAACTCTTCCTTAGCACCCCTGTGTCAACTTGGCTGGACCTCGAGGAAGAAGGGACGTAGAGCTCAGAGTGGTGTTTCTAGTAGCCCCTGGTCACCCAGCCAGGCAGGGATGGGATCCAGTGCAGCCCCCCAGTCCCCCTTTACGGAGATGGCCCCCAGAGGGCGCTGGGGAGCACCGCCAGCCGGGAAACCCAGCCCAGGAGACCTGGCCCGGAGATGCTATAATATTGATTTGACTCCACCCGCAGCCCCCAGGCCCAGGCCAGAGCAGTTTCTGGCCTGAGGCCTTTCCAGGGACCCATTCAGGATGGCCTCCCCTGTCACCCCAAGAAAGCTGGTGTCCTCGCCCCTCCCCTCCATTCTTCAGCGCTGCAGGGCTGTAGCCGCACCTTCCTGCCCCTCCCAGCTCAGCCCTGCAGCTCAGCAGCTCGAGCTGCTCCTCCCTGTGGCCACAGCAGCCGGAGCGGGGGAAACACCGGAAACCTGGGCCCCTCCCCGAAGTGAGAGCAGGCCAGGCAGGGGGGCAGGGTCTGCGGCAGAACCCGGGTGAGGGCCCCCTCCCCCCTGGCAAGCAGGACGAGAGAAGGACCAGAGTGGGGAGGAAGGCCCTGAGTTGGCATTTTCGGGTTTGTGTGGGGAGCTGAATTATTAAAGATGTGTGAGAGAAGAGGCCGGTTTTAAGAATGCGTGCGTAAGCGGGACTCTCTCACAGCAGGACACAGGATCGAAGGCAATTGCCATAATGGCTGCAAATATTTACTCGGCTTAACTGTGAATTTGTGCGCCAGCCAGTACTTAACACGGGGGTCCTGCCCAACACACCCCCATCAGGCTGCCCAGAGGGACGCACCCCCTGGAGACTGGCCAGTCCTGTGTGAGGGGCCCCCATGCCATAGGCTCCCCGGGGGTACGGGCTGTGAAGTGCCCTCCTAGCTTGGTCACATCTCACGGGCTGCTCAACCTCCCGGGTCTTCTGGACTCATCTGTGAAATGGGTTGATGACGCCCACCTCAGCGCATGTGAGCCCTCCCGATGCAGCGCCCAGGAGGTCAGCACTGGGTAAAGGCAAGTCCTGTCGGCCCGGGCCCCGGGGGTCAGGAGGTGGACGCCCGCCTGGGAGCAGATGCTTGAGGCTCCAGTCTTACCCTGGACCCTTGCTCAGTTAAAATACAGGATCAGCTTAAGTCTCAGAAGTGGGGTGCTCTAAATAGGAGCCCCAGAAATGCGAGATGGTTGGTGTGGGGCTGCCCGGAGGCTTGGCCTTGAGCCGGGAGCCAGAGCATTTACTATGTACTCACTGTACCAGACACTCCTGGGCTAAGTGCTGTGTCTTATTTAATCTTCGCAGCAGCCCAGAAAGGAGAGTTCTTTGTCTTCACTCCCTATTTTACAGATGAGGAAACTGAGGCTCAGAGAGGTGGAGTGACTTGCCCAAGGTCACACAGCTGGTAAATGGCAGAGCTAGGACTGGAGTCCATGTCCCTCCCGCCCTTTCTAGGAACCCCAGGGCTACGCTGGGACCTACCCATTCTCTGCTCTCTCCTCCTCCTCCGTGGTACCCCCTCTTCCTTCCACAGGCCACTAAGAGGTGCCCCAGCCCCAGCCAGCCGCCCACGTGCCTGAGGGCATATCTAAAGGCTGGTCTTCTGTTTACTGCTCTGCCAGGTGTGTTCTACCCAGCAGCCCCTGCACCCAAGATCCATGCTGGAAGGGGGCCTGCACGGACCAGGCTGTCCCAGGGGGCGCTCAACTGATCTCTAAGGACCCTCTCGGGACCTCCCTGGTGGTCCAATGGTTAGGACTCCTCGCTTCCACTGCAGGGGGTGCGGGTTCGATCCCTGGTTGGGGAACTAAGATCCCGCATGCAGTGCGGCGTGGCCAAATATTTTTTTTAATTAAAAAAATAAGGACCCTCTCGTCGTGGACTGAGGATGTCGCTCCAGGAACAGCACCTGGTCTCTTCCTCAATGAAGCCCACATGGATCGCAGCAGACATGTAGATGGTGAGCACGTGTGCACACACACACACACACATTCTCACACACATACACGTGCGTGCACCCACGCGGCGGAGACAGCGCATAGTGGTTTCCAGCCGCCCCACAGACACCTCAGCCACCTTCCAGCCGCCCACTGCACACCCCACCGTCCTGCTCAAAGCGCTGAGGCAGGGCCCTAGCCTCCCTGTCTGGGTCCCTCTTATTTCCCGAACACGGACACTGAGGCTAAGACAGCTGCGTGGAGTAGAGGACAGAGCACAGTCCTGGGAGTTCCCAGACCTAGACCTTGGCCAGTTCACATTGTCTTTCCAGGCCTGTTTCTCCATTTGTACCAGGAAAACTAGGCAGGTCCAAGAGTAAGGAAGGCCACAGGGGCTAGGGGAGGGGCGGAGTCTGCCGCTGTATTGATATCTGATGCATCTTCCCAGGCCCAGGGGAGATGGGGGAGGGGTGATTTTGAGATCCTCGTGGGGGGCGAGGATAAACTGCTCCCAGACCCTTGCCTCTGTCCCCACATCCCCCCTAGAGGGTGCAGGGCGCCCGGAGCTCCAGATCTGTCCAGCACAGGCTGGCAGCAGGTCTTCAAATATCCCCAACTAAGGCCAGGCCCCGACAGCCCAACCACAGCAGGTTCCCAGGTGTGTCTGGGGGGACAGGTCCGACGGGGTCCTGCAGGCATGGGGTGGGCAGAGGGCAAGGCCTCCCCAGCTCCTCTTCCCTCCCAGCTGTCCTCAAGCCCTGCTCTGTGCCAGGTGCAGTAGATGCTTCATAGACGTGCACTGGACGCATGGACAGATACCTCCCTCTGTCGACCTCAGGCACTCCTGGAAGGTGAGGGTGATGGTGATGCCCACCTTGCAGGATCAGCGTGAGGATGAGCTGAGGGCAAAGGCGTGGGCACCAGCACCTGGCCACTCCAGTCCCCTCTGCACCTGGGACGGCCCCTTGCTCAGGCCACAGCAGGTGCTCAAAGCCGCACAGACTGTGGCTGTACATGAAACGATGCCCCCTGCTTCCCGGTGTACCAGGAGGTGTGAGTGTTTATGTGCGGGCCTGCGTGTGCAGGCACGTTTCCTGAGAGAGCCAGCAGGGGGCCTGCCTGTCACCTCAGAGTCATTGAACTGGGATGCCTGAATGCAACGGGGCCGTTAGGATCCTGGGTGGCAGAGATGAAGTGGGCGTGGTTAGCGTAACGCATAGGCAGCAGTGTAGTCTGATTGGCAGGACGTCTGGCCTTGGCTGGTTGACCCAGGGTCCCCAAAACTGAACTGGAGGAGCAGCCTCCTAGATCTGCATCTAGCTCTAGATCCAGTGAACAGAGTCTGACTTGAAACCCAAAAAGACAGAGTGATCTCTGCAAATGCCATTTGATCAGGCACCTGGTATGGGCCGGGCGTGGTGGTGATGTGACAGGGCAAGTCCTTGGAGGAGCTGACATTCGAAGGGGGAGAAAAACCAAGAGTATGACCTGGGCTCACATCCTCCCGGGAAGAGCAGGGCGGGGCCAGAACTTATTCAAGGTTCAAGGGAAACCACCGAGGGGGGGGGGTTTGGCAAGACAGTGACTTATTGCAGTTTGCAAAGCTGCCTCTGACTGCTTACTGGGTGGAGCATGTCTGCAGGGGCCACCTCCAGGGAGAGACCTCTGGCAGGAGAGACGGAACTGAGAAGAGGCAGAGAGGAATGAGCAGCTAACCTCAGGTGCCTTCCCCACTTTTACAGGTGTGGCCAGAGGCTCCCAGAGGTGAACTGATCTGCAGGGGTTACTGGCTGATGGAGCAGAGCTGGCGGGGGACCTGCTCTCCCCAAACCGTCACACTCCAGCCCAATGCTCCCAGCCTCTCCATCCACCCCTGACCTGCCCCCGCGCTGGCTTCTCCCTCGCCTCTGGGGGGCAGCCCCTCTGTTTGGGGGTGGGGAGGGGACGTGGTGGCCTTGCCCTGTAAGCCTCCTCTCCGGCTGGGGGGCCCCCCGCTTGCAATCGCCCCGCTCTCAGCCAGACCCCGGGGCTGCCCATGGCTCGTGAGTTTCTACTAACCCTCTCACTGCTCTCTTTCTCTTTTCCTTTGCAGACTTGGAGATGGTGCGAGGCTTCCGTTAGCTTTTCCCTCCTGCTGGGCTGCGCTGGGTCAATACTCTGGACGACTGCTTCCTTGGTTTCTCCTTTCTTCCTTTCCCTGCCTCACTCCCTCATTCATTCACCCACTCTTGGCTGTGCTCTGTTCCAAGGCCTGTGTGGTGTCTGTCACTCCCCTCCCCAGTCCCAGGATTCCGGTCACTGCTCAGGACCGATCCTAAGCTTGTCCTTCTCTGGGAGGGACAGATCTAGGTCATCAGAGTGGGGGGCCCAGGCCTATGGACCCACCAACATGGCTGTACCCTGCTCTGCAGGGAGGCCCAGCCAGCACACCTGCCCTCCCCACCTCGTCCCTGGCCGCTGCCTGTCACTCCTATCACTGGAGCCCCCTTTCGACCTCCCAGCCCAGCCTCAGCCAGGCAGGGATATAGACCCCTCATATTTCCCTCCAAAGGGGGAAGAGGTCATAACGGTGTTGTCTTTAGTTTTGCAATGCAAGGGCATGAAAAACAAACATATTTTTAAAAACCTTAACTACTCTACCTTCGGCATTATTTCAAGAGAGAATGATGTGAAACATCAGAAGTTCACTGCCCATCTTTCTGAATTTCACCTTGGAGACCCATACCAGCCTACGGACTGGCAGTCAGGAGCCTGGTCTGTCCATCGTGGGAAGCATTCCTATCAGATCCTTATAGGCTCCGCCCACTCCACATCTGGCACAAACCCATGGCTCCTGTCCGAGCCCGGTCCCTTATCCACAGGAGGAGGACAGCTAAAGAAGATCTGCTTTGTGACACCCTATGATTCACCCTGCCCTCCTGAGGCCTCTGGAGGTGACCTGAGAAGGCAGCACTGCCACCCAGGCACACCCCGGCTCAGTGACTTCATGGGCAGCGGCGGGGAGGGGAGGCCTGTTGGGGAGAGGATCCCCAGCCAGCCCTGGGCTTAGCTCAGGGCATCAGGAGACGGGATGTGTCCTGGAAGAGAGGTGACAGCCAGGGAAGCCCAGATCCCTCTGTCCTTAAGCCCCAAAGGTGTGAAGATGCAGGGTGGATAGGGCAGGTTTGTGGCAGGAAATGCAGAGCTGGTGATTTAACATTAAAATAGTCCTGCATGGGGCTTCCCTGGTGGCGCAGTGGTTGAGAGTCCGCCTGCCGATGCAGGGGACACGGGTTCGTGCCCCGCGGAGCGGCTGGGCCCGTGAGCCATGGCCGCTGAGCCTGCGCGTCCGGAGCCTGTGCTCCGCAATGGGAGAGGCCACAACAGTGAGAGGCCCGCATAACGCAAAAAAAAAAAAAAAAAAAAGTCCTGCATGGTGGACATGCTCGTCTCTGCCCCCTGGTGGGCACATGGTGGAATGCCTATCAAGGGAGACTGGCAGGAAAGGAGCGAGGCAGTCAGTGGTGGCCAGGCCGGTGGGCACCAGGCTCGCCAGCCTGTCAGCGTCTGCCCGGGAGCTCCAACCACCTGGTCACCAGGGTTCTGCCTTTTCCCTGAGCCGCCCCAAGTGCAACACAAACGTTTCCTCCCATCCTGGAGCATCTGGAAGCTATTGTTTTCCCTCCCCACCACCCCAAATAACCCCCAATCTTCCTCTGCCCCAGAGGGCAGGGAATTGGCTCCCACAGCTGCAGGGCCAACCCCCCAGTACACACACCATGCGGACACAGGACCAGGACCATTGGGCCCCTGTGTCTGGGCGGGTGGCTCCCAAACTCCTTTCTAGGGTCCCCCTGCCCACCCTTCCAGTCAGTGCCCAGCGACCCCTTCCTCTGCATCCCCATCCACCCCCTCCTGCCTATTTTGATATGGACATTTGGAGGCAGGCAGTGGGGGAGGCCAGGTCGGCAGAGGCCGGTGCAGAGGTGGAGACCACAACAGCCCATTATATCCGTCTGGAGAACGCCAACCTCCCTGCTAACGCTGAGGAAGAGAGTCAAGGTGCTCAAGGTTGACTTTTAATGAACTTAACCTTGTTAGCAAGGCCCTGGGGAGAGGTTTGGGAGGCGTTCTGAATGCTGGAAGGGCACAGGGTCTCTCAGCACCCAGAAGGAGCATCTAAGGAGAAGCCAGGAAGAGGCAGGAATGGGCAGTGGCTGTAAAGGCAGGAGTCACAAATATTTTGGCTGGCCAAAAAGTTCATTCAGGTTTTTCTGCAAGATGTTACAGAAAAGCCCGAACGAACTTTTTGGCCAGCCCAATACATCCCAAGCTCTCAGGCCCCTGTGCCTTGGTAAAGGGGATGGGGAGAAATCACAGATTTTAGAGCTGGTTCTTGGCCTTGAAAATTTCCCTCTCCAGCTCTAATTTCACAGATAGGGAAACTGAGGCTCAGAAAGGGGGGAAACTCCAGCTCAGAGTCACACAGTAAATCCCCATTATCACCAGTGATGCCTCTAAAACCACAAGGGATAGCATTACCCTAGCCCTTTACAGACTCTGGTAGAATCCCCAAAATCACCCTCTATTGTATCTATTCAATGGATGAGGAAATTGAGGCTCAGAGAGACCAAATAACTTGCCCAAAGCCACATACCAACACAAGGTAAGCCAGTATAGGAGATCACCATGGTATCACAGTGGAGAAGGTAAACAGCCATGCCACAGGTGTACAGGTTTTCGTGTGCATATGACAGCAATCTTTTTTTTTTTTAAGATTTCTTTTTTTGATGTGGACCATTTTTAAAGTCTTTACTGAATTTGTTACAATATTGCTTCTGTTTTATGTTTTGGTTTTTTGGCTGTGAGGCATATGGCATCTTAGCTCCCTGACCAGGGATCGAACCAGCACCCCCTGCATTGGAAGGCAAAGTCTTAACCACTGGACTGCCAGGGAAGTCCCGACAACAGTCTTCTTTTTTTTTTAACAGTCTTCTTAATGACCTCATTATTCTTGTAACCATTTTACAGATGAGGGAGGAAACAGGCTCAGAGAGGTGAGAAGCAATTTGCTTCATGCAGAGCTTGGTTAAATATTTAAACAAGGAGGCCATTGGACTGAGGTGCCCCTAATGCCTTGGTAGCCTACGGAAGCAAGCCAAAACCTTAGCCAGAGTCAATGTACTCAAGCTCGAGAAAATAAAATTTAAGAACAACCAGTCACAAACAGCTAATTAGGCTTTCCCAAATAAGACAACCACGTATGCTATAGCCAATCAAATAATTTCCTTGTCTTGCTTCTGCATCTTCTTTATAAAACCACTCCCCTAGCTCCTGTTGGTGGAGTGCTCCCAACCGTCTTTGGTTTGGCACTGCCTGATTCAAATCAATGTATGCTCAGATAAACTACTGAAAATTTTAGTGTGCTTATGTTTACCTTTTTTTTTTTTTGCGGTACGTGGGCCTCTCACTGCTGTGGCCTCTCCCGCTGAGGACCACAGGCTCCAGACGCGCAGGCTCAGCGACCATGGCTCACGGGCCCAGCCGCTCTGTGGCATGTGGGATCTTCCCGGACCAGGGCACGAACCTGTGTCCCCTGCATCGGCAGGCGGACTCTCAACCACTGCGCCACCAGGGAAGCCCATTATGTTTACCTTTTAACAGCTCTGGTGTCAAAAGTGGGATATGAAGGTGACCTCCCTCCAGTGGTTCCCTGGAGCAACATGCAACCAGGCATAGCCACCTGTTGAGCCCTTTGCACTCACTGCTTTCTCAATGCACCTAAAGGTCATGGGTAAGTCCCTCTTGGATAACTGAGCTCCACAGTTTATGCATTATGAGCTCCCTCACTTTGAGCATTTCTCTTACCAGACTGGGTCCAGAGTTGCACTGGGTCCACCTTAAACATTATAAATGTTTCTCTGACTTAAACTGGAATGGGTCAAACTTAAACTGGACTAAGGCCTCAGAAAAGCAAAATTTTGTTTTAAGGAAAGGAGAGGAAGGAGAAAATGGGTCGCTCTGAGTCCAAAGAGTCTGGGACTCCCCTATCTGGGCTAACTATATGTATAAAAATTACAGGCCCAGAACCTGTGTCTGTCTGAACAAGTAGGTTAACCTAACTAAAGATAATCTTGAATCACAGTGGCTGCAGTGGGGAACTTTTAACTAGATAAGCTTATCCATTTACAAGATGCCCTAGAGATTAAAGGAGCCCCAAACTTCCCCCGAAAAATGGGATGCATTTTTGATTGGTACACAGAAGCTTCTGAGACTAAATGAATCAAAATTGTCTCTTTTAAAGAGTTCAGCACTGCCAGGAATATTTACTGTTTGTCCCAGCTAAAACCTGATGGTAAGATATTGGAAAGGATTTTTTTTCTTTAAGAGGAGCTCTATGGTCAGAAGTTGGCTCAATTGGAGACTGATATTCAGAGCCTGATAGGAACTTTTTTGAAGCCTTCTTTCCTAAGCTAAAATAGAACTATGGGACTTCCCTGGTGGCGCAATGGTTAAGAATCCACCTGCCAATGCAGGGGACATGGGTTCGAGCCCTGGTCCGGGAAGATCCCACATGCCGCGGAGCAACTAAGCCCGTGCACCACAACTACTGAGCCCGCGCGCCTAGAGCCTGTGCTCAGCAACAAGAGAAGCCACCGCAATGAGAAGCCCGTGCACCGCAACGAAGAGTAGCCCCCGCTCACTGCAACTAGAGAAAGCCTACGCACAGCAACGAAGACCCAACGCAGCCAAAAATAAAAATAAAATAAAATAATATAGAACTATGTATCCAGAGGGAAAGACAGTATTCTGAAGCCTCTGTGGAACCATGTGTTAAAACGTTCCAAAGATACACAGCTCTAAATCTAGAACATAGAAACCTTTTAATTTCCATCTTAGTTGGAAATCTCCCTGATATAAAGAAGCAAATTGGATGGGTGGGTCCAGCCCTTGATATCATTTAGGCTGCAACCCAGTTCTCTGAGGAACTGAAAACGACTGCTCTTGCCTTTCAAATTGCGTCTTTACAAGAACAGAAAAAGCAGCTATAGAAGCAATTCAAAGCCCACCTATTCTTTTTACCAGTCCCAAGGGAGAAGAGCACAGAATGCTGGTTTCCAATCCCAGGGAAGGATTCTAAACACTTCTGCCCACTGCAGCTTCTTCTACTGGCGTCTCCAAGGAAAACAACACAGTCGAGCACTGGATGGAACGCTTTACTTACATAGAGAAGAGACCAAGCAAGATAGATTCTGGTAATGGAGACCGGTTCCCCATGGCCAGCAGGACTCTCCTGGCAGCTGACACAGGGCGACTGATCTATGAGCACTCCTCTCATGCCACAATGGAAGAACCCTGTCCCCTCCTCTCAGAGGACAGATACAACAGTGGGTCGGCCAGCTACCACAGGATGCACACGCTTTAAGCAGAGACAAAGGAATACTCAGAAAGTTAAACAAGGAGGGATATTCCTATACAAGGTGAAAAGCCCAGCACAAGCTGTGTGAGCTCTTTATCTCCTGGTAAAAAAGTGTTCTGGGTCCAAGGCCCATTCTCATGCGGCTGAGTGAGGGGATCCAAAGACTGCATATATGAGACTGCCTTCCCAAACAATTTTCAAATAAGATAAAATACTGAAACACAAAACATGTTTATTAATAGACCCAAATATCTTTAGTCCCTCTGTAATAAGAAGCCAAAAGTAGATAAACCTATGTTCAGTAATTAATGTTTCAGTATTTTAGCTCACTATGAGGAAGAATATGCTTCTAGAAGTTATGAAATGTATTGATAAGTTTGCCAATGTACAGAATGCTGGTGTAACAGATAGTCCACAATGGCTCATTTCTTGGTTTCAATAGAAATTAAGGTTTCTAAGGGTTAAGAATTCTGATCAATATATGTAATCAAAACTACAAGAAGTAATAAGAAAAATGACTCTGTATACAATAAAAGTAGGATGTGTTTTGGTAAGAAAAGGTGTGGAATGTGGAAAGGCAATTTTAAGGGAAAATAGAGTTATTTTGTTTTAAAGCAGAATAACTGGTTGTTTTAGAATGAGAAATTGTGTAAAATTCCTAGAGATCTGATATGTCCTGGTGTAATGTAATCATAATTCTAGTTATTATCTTAAAATGTTGTATGTCACAGAAACAATAAAAATTCCTTGTTAACTGCATTATAATGAACTCTCATCCAATATTTAGCCATGGCCACTTTTAAGTCTTTTGACATTTATAGACAGTTACGGTTTTACTCTGATGCAATTGCAAAAGTGCTTCCTCTTTAAAGAGATTCATGGAAAGAATTCTTACAAGTACAGATTTCTGATAACTTTAAGATCATACCGCTGAACTGAACCAGAATTTTCAGAACTCTGATGGAGAAACTGATGGATTCACAAAACTACGGGCCCAAGGTCAAGTACTAATCAAGAATTAATTACATGGTGTTGGTGGGAGCATAAAGTGGTGTAGCCACTATGGAAAACAGTATGGAGGTTCCTCGCGTTGCCATACGATCCAGCAATCCCACTCCCGGGCATATATCTGAAGAAAACTCTAATTCAAAAAGATACATGCACCCCGATGTGTTCACAGCAGTACCATTTACAATAGCCAAGACATGGAAACAACCTAAATGTCCATTGACAGATGAATGGATAAAGAAGATTGGTGTGTATATATATATATGAAATAGAATACTACTGAGCCATAAAAAAGAATGAAATAATGCCATTTGCAGCAACGTAGATGGCCCTAGAGATTATCATACTAAGTGAAGTAAGTCAGACAGATAAAGACAAATACCATACGATATTACTTATAGGTGGAATCTAAAATATGACACAAATAAATTTATCTATGAAACAGAAACAGACTCACAGACATAGAGAACAGACTTGTGTTGCCAAGAGGGAGGTGGGGTGGAGGAGGGAGGGATTGGGAGTTTGGGATTAGTAGATGCAAACTATTATATATAGGATGGATGAACAACAAGGTCCTACTGTAGAGCACAGGGAACTGTATTCAGTATGCTGTCGTAAACCATAATGGAAAAGAAAAGGAAAGGAATTAATTACATGAGAATGAATGAACTGATGGGGATAATTATAAATTTTATGACTTTGAAACATTGCTGATTTTTCAATGGTTTGTTTTCAGATTTAAAGAACCCCCTTTCTCTTTTGATTTAAGTAATCTATATCACAGCAATTTGGTAAAGTATACTTTTGTAAACAGAAATGGTATATATTTATCTTCTTCTCTCTACCTGATCTCTGCAGGATTCAGAAACTCTTATTGAATATTCTTATTTTTTATGACAATGTAGGTATTTGCATAAGTTCAATAAGAATCTGTCCTCTTTGTAACAGGACAAAATTGGACAAGTCCTTGACTTGGCTTCTTAGACTAAAGAGGCTTTTAAAAATTTAATAAACTAGGGTTGAGCCAATAAAGCCCGAGGTATCACCAAGCTTTAAATGGAATATCATCTTTAAGACTAGGCATAGGGGCTTCTCTGGTGGCGCACAGGTTAAGAATCCACCTGCCTAGTGCAGGGGACACGGGTTTGAGTCCTGGTCCGGGAAGATCCCACATGCTGCGGAGCAACGAAGCCCGTGAGCCACAACTACTGAGCCTGTGCTCTAGAGCCCGCGAGCCACAACTACTGAGCCCACGTGCCACAACTACTGAGCCTGCAAGCCACAACTACTGAAGCCCGTGCGCCTAGAGCCCGTGCTCCACAACAAGAGGAGCCACCGCAATGAGAAGCCCGCGCACCGCAACGAAGAGTAGCCCCCGCTCACCGCAACTAGAGAAAGCCCACGTGCAGCAATGAAGACCCAACACAGCCAAAAATAAATAAATAAAATTTAAAAAAAAAGAATAGGCATAAAGTCACCTTTCTTGCTGCTCTTATGCAAATAATCAGGCCAAGTTTAATGAGACTAGGCTTATTTTGAAAAGAAATTCATCTTACTGTGATTAGAAGGGTAATTGTAGAGAGAAAAATTATGTTTCTGCAGAAAACTTTAACACCCCCTTGTGGAGGTCAGATTCATTGTCTTGAGGTTTTGTTATCTACTTGGAAACTACACTGGATCCTACATTCTTCTAGTTTCCTCCAATATCTGGCTACAACCCTCCAAACTAATGTTTCCAATTTTCTTCCACCCTTCTGACTTAGAATCTCTGAGAATAAAAACTGTCCTTTTCCCCAAGCCCTGCAAACTACAGCTGAACGACTTGATACGAACTTCAGAGAAATCACCACATCAGCTCACGGATGGATAAACTTTGGGCCTGTTGCTGTGTGGTCCACTGAGAAAGTTCACTAGAACATCCAGTGATATCACCAGAGACATTCAAACTACAAAAGCTGCTTCGAGCCCAACATCTAGGAACCCAACATCCAGAAATCTTCTCGACTGGCTGTCCTCTGGACTCAGAAACTGATCTATAACCTGTTCCAACCATTATCCTTTGTTTTTCCTTTGTTTCCATAGAAACACGTCTTATTAAATACGATTGCTTGTACCATATAGGCTTAATTTTGGAAACCCACTCAGCAACACCTCTTCCTGAAATGAGACTCAACTGTTTAACTGAACTGACCTGCTCTCAGTACTAAGAGACTGGTTCAGTGAGACGGAGACATCTACCCACTTGAACTCTAGACTGTGAGACTTCTTGGAGAAATTTCAAAGGCAAGGAACACAGGGTAACAAACTCTGCCACCCCAAAATATGGCTCTTTGGCTTATGGGTTATTTTGAGCTGATAAAATGGTTTCAGATAACAGAACTGCTTTAGATTATCTGCTGGTTGAACAAGGAGTCTGTGCCATAGCAATGACCTCCTGCTGTACCTGGATCAACAACTCTGGTAGAGTAGAAACTCAAATACAAAAAAGTAGCAAACAAGCCACTTGATTAAAAAAGGTTGATGCCTCTTCAGGTGCATTCTTTGATTTACTTGATACCAACTGGTTTGGTTCATGGGGACCCCGGCTAAGGAGCAAACTCAGTCTCTTGGTATTATCTTCCTGACATTCACCACCGTAGTCTCCCTGGGGGCCTATATTCTCTTAGGGGTCTTAAATACAAGTTTGAAGCCATCAGCAGTACATCAGATGGTCTCTCTATATATAAAAAATAGAATACCACTCAGCCATAAAAAAGAATGAAATAGTGCCTTTTGTGGCAACATAGATGGCCCTAGAGATGATGATACTAAGTGAAGCAAGTCAGAAACAGGAACAAGATGGACGAGATGAAAAGCAAAAACAATTCTCCCATGGCCCGACATCATAACCTATGAATTTCACAATGAGATAAGTCCCCTGAGGGTAATGGACAGTGGCAGTAATACCAAATTGTTGGTCAGTCTCTCATGCATGAGAGGATGACTAAAAGGGAGGAATTGTTAAAGTACTTAAGAGGCTGTTGGACTGAGGTGCCTCTAAGGCCTTGGCAGCTTATGTAAACAAACCAAAACCTAAGCCAGAGTCAACACACTTAAATCTGAGAAAATGCAACTTATGAACAACTAATCAGAGACAGGCTCTCCCAAACAAGACAACTGCTTAAGCTATGACCAGTCAATTTCCTTGCTTTGCTTTGCTTCTGCATCTTCTCTATAAAAACCTCCCCATTAGCTCCTGTCAGTGGAACACTCCTAACCACCTTTGGTTTGGTGCTACCCAATTCAAATAAACTCTTGAATTTTTTTTGCCCACACAGCAGGACTTGTGGGATCTCAGTTCCCTGACCAGGGTTTGAAACCCAGGCCACAGCAGTGAAAGCCCAGAATCCTAACCACTAGGCCACCAGGGAACTCCCTTGAAATGTTTAGTGTGTTTTTTACCTTTTACCCTTTAACAGCTATGAGTGGCAGAGTTAAGATTCTTTGCTGTTTAAAAATTGTTTTTAGGGCTTCCCTGGTGGCGGAGTGGTTGAGAGTCCGCCTGCCGATGCAGGGGGCACGGGTTCGTGCCCCGGTCCGGGAAGATCCCACGTGCCGCAGAGCGGCTGGCCCGTGAGCCATGGCCGCTGAGCCTGCGCGTCCGGAGCCTGTGCTCCGCAACAGGAGACGCCACAACAGTGAGAGGCCCGTGTACCTCAAAAAAAAGAAATTGTTTTTAAAATGTGGAAATAAAGCCCAAGAGCATTGCATGGTCCTCCGGGCCCTGCTGGGGCATTGTCCAGTGCCTGCCCAGGGCATCTGACTGGCCAGGGTAGCAAAACTAAGCAGTGCAATTGATTAGGGCCCAGACATCGTACAAGCTTGTAAAGCTGATAAGATGTGATGATTTCCTCTCCTCTGTGGCAGAGGGTGGTGGTTTCACGGCCCTGGATCTTTCCTAGTTTCATACCTGAGCAGCAGTACCTCTGTGTTCCTTTTATTTCCATCCTCTCTAAAACT
Organism: Delphinapterus leucas; assembly: GCF_059928025.1. Taxonomy (NCBI): domain Eukaryota; kingdom Metazoa; phylum Chordata; class Mammalia; order Artiodactyla; family Monodontidae; genus Delphinapterus; species Delphinapterus leucas. Next base: position 10,468,781 of record NC_143141.1, read on the forward strand.
CCCTGTGTTTCTTTCTCTTTTGCATCAGCTTTGTCACTCTGCTGGTTGCCTCATTAAGGACTTCAGTAGAACCTGACACATGCTGTCTATTTGTAGGAGAATGATATTTTTAACACATCGAGAATGATGCTTTGACAATTCAAGCCAGCTGTGCCCAACTTTGTCTGTAACCTTGGGTCTCTGCTCTCTCAGTCTGGAGCCCAAGCCCTCTCTCCTGGCCCCTCCCAGCCTCTGCCCCATTCCTGCCTTGTCCCTGGGAGCCCCGGGTCTGGGCACCTGCTGCAGGGTGCGGTGTGAGGCCCAGAAGACAGGGCTCTCCCCGCCTTGGTGTGGACTCCATGTCTCATGTCCAGGTATTAAATGTGATTTTTTTCCTGTTGAGTTTGGGCAGAGGTCCAAAGGCCAAGATCAGCTTTGCAGGTCACACTAGGGGACTGAGAAACTGACTCTGTGACTCACCCCTCCTCACCCAGAGAAGAGAAATGTTGGCGAGGCAAAGGAAGGGAATGTCTCTGGAAAGGCTGGCCGGTGTGCTGGGGTGTCACTCCTCCTCCTCCTACAGGGGGGCTTTGGTCCTCTGTCCAAGTGAGGGGCATCTGAGAAGCCTGTGGGGATCTGGGCACGTGTCCCTGGAGTCTGGGGGATGCAGGGCCAGGTCGGTCTGACGCACACCTGGAAGAGGTCAGGGTGATGGTCATGGCTACACTGGCCAGAAGTACCCAGGGTGATGGGAGAGACGTGGATACCCACATAGCAACAGTCATGGAGGCAGAGGGTGTGTTTCTGCAGGGCTCCCTTGGATGCTGTGGAAGAGAGCTGGGGGCCCATCCTCCTCCAAGAAAGACTGCCTGGAGAGGGGAAATCTCAACAGTTGGGTGTGAGAAACAACAACTGGGCGGTGGCATTGGCCTGGCCCCGGCACCCCGCAGGAGCAGAATGGAGAAAGAGCAGAGATGCTCAGAGATGCCCACTCCCTGCCCTATTGCTCCAGCCTTAAGCCTGAAACGAGCCAGGGGGAGGAGATTCCGGGGTGGATGAAGGTCTGGAGCTCTAAGGCTTCCTGAGTACCCACTAACACCAGAAAGATGACCACAGGATGTGCACAAAATTTCATCTGAATGGCTGGCAAGAGCGATTCCACAGAGCAAACTGAAAGGCTCAGAGGTGACAAAGAGCTGCGCTTCCTCCAGCTTGTTTCATATGTTGATGTCAAGTATTTGCACTTTATCATCAGCTGCCCACGTCCCACCTCCCCGCTTCCTGCCCCCAGGCAGCTCCTCCCACCCTGGCCATCCTGTGAATCCCAGAACTAGCATTCCCCAGAGCTGGAAGGGGCTCAGAGGGAGACCAGCAAGCCCAGGCCTTTGTGATTGTTGTCAGATGAGGGACCTGAGGTCCGGGAGGCAGACTGCACCCTTAGGTGACACAGACCTGCAGTATCCTCCTTCCCTTTCCAGAAAGACTGACACAGAGGGAGCAAGAGAAAGCACCCATGAACCTGCAGCGTTATCAGACGGGTAAGAAGGTTTAGAAAAGGTGCATAAAGCTACCAGCAGTAAAGATGCCCATGGATTGAAACTCCACTAAGCCAGGGCGCTCACTGACCCTTCCAGACGCCCTGCGGAGCTGGTGCCATTCCCTACACCCCTGCCGGGCTGGACAGGTGAGGAGGGGCTCAGTGTGGGCAGGAGAGATGCTCCAAATCACCAGCCAGCAGGAGCACATGGGAGTAGCTAGAAGGATCATGGCCAGAGGCTTTGAGATGCCAGGCACCTCCCTCTGCCCCTGGGCCCAGCCCCCAGGCATCTCTCTTCAAGGACCACCATCTTCAAAGTTCCATCCTCCCCCAAAATGACAGCCTGGAGAGAGGAATTCGCAGCAGCTGGGAGGCAGGGCTTAGAGGCATCGTGAGCAGAGAAGGCATTTCCCTTCTTTTGAAAAGCCCGGGGTGACCCTGGGCTCCCATTCCCAGCAGCAGCAGTGGTCCAAGTGCCCCCCGGAGGTCCCTGAGGTTGCCCCTCTGCCTTAGACTCACATTCCCATCTGAGCTCCCTCTGCAAACCTTCACTGTATCAGAATCCTGTCTTCTGATTCCTAGAGATTTATTATTGCTTTTGAGGGTTTTAAACCGTTATTATTCGACCGATTTTGAGATGAGTGATTATATGTTCAATTTTTAATTTTGATCCTTCTTAAAAGAGCATTCATTAATTTGACAAGTATTTGGGGCCTGTGCTAGGCAAGCACCAAGTTCTGTGCTAGGCACTCGGGACAGGGCAGGGAACAAGATGGGGGACCCGCCCCTGGAGAGGGGACAAAGGTCAGGTGCTCCAGCCCAGCCCCGCTCGCTTGGCCCTTTGTCCCTCAGTGGCCATGAGCTTCTTTGAGCAGCATAAGCAGCTTTCAGCTTTGGCTAAAAAGCCAACATGTCACATGTCTCCACTGCCTCATCTTTATGTTTTAGAGATTTAATTTGATTTCTCTTTAGGGAATCGTGATTTCTTTAGCTTCCTTCGCATCCCTCCAATAACAGGATAGAACAAAAGGACACACAAGACCCAAGCTGTTGAGGGTCTCTCCTTCCAGGGTCTGAAGCTCCTGACACCAGCCCTACCTGGGGCGTCCTGCCAAGGAAACTGCAGGGCCCCAGACGCAGGAGCCCCTCTCCCTGTGCCTGGTCTGCATGGTCCGCATGGCCCAGCCTGGGACGAGGTCCTGCTCAGCCCTTGAGCACCTGGCTCGGGGTGGGGCAGGCAGGGAGGCAGAGGGGCAGTGGGACCCAGCCTGCCTGGAGTCACTCCCACTCAGGGCTCCTCTGCAGGCCTGAGTCTGAGAGCACAGGCTCCAGGGAAGCCCCCCGCTGTGTCCCTGCTAGAAATTCCAGGTTGATGGGTTTTATAGATTTTGAAAGATGGCTATCACTGATTGAGCACTTTCTAGACACAGGCCTTTCTACATGCTTGCTCGTTTTATTTAATCCTTGCTACAGATGTCATATCTGTCTTTGCTGAGGGAGGAGAGGGGTCCCCAGTGAGGGAGGGAAGAGGGGAGAGGACCCCCGGCCCGAGAGCCGCCAGCCCCCTCCCAGCCTATGTTCGCTGTGCCTGAGTCAGTGCGCCCTGGAGAAGGAAGCCCCCTTCCCAACTGCTTTCCCTCCCCAGACCCACGGGTAGGGGAGCCCCGGCTTGGCACTCACTGTCTACCGGCCGCCGGGCAGGACTCTAAGGCTGGGCATCCCTTCCAGTCCTGCTCTCAGGACCGCTGTGCCCCGTCACCCCTGCCCCATTCAAGGTGGGCACAGTTTTAAACCCCAAGCCTGCCCCTTCCTGCCTCCTTGCCCCCAGTCCTGCCAGAGCAGTCCTCATCTCGAGTCAGGTTCCCAGAGACGAAGCGGAAGGAGAAGCTGATGGTGTTGCCCAGGTGTTTCTTGCAGCCGTGCTGGCACACCTGCAGCCTCAGGGTAGCCCCCTGGGCCGCGCCAAGGGCCTCGCCGCGCCCCGCCATCGCCAGGCCTGGCCCAGGGGCCCTTCTCCTGCCCTCGCTCTGCCCAACCAGCCACAGTACCGGCCCCCCAGCCTGCTCTGTGCCCCCTCTGCCTGCGTCTTCCCAGCCTGGCGCTCAGTCTTTCCTCTAGAACTCTCTCTCTCTCCCGCCTCTGGTCAGTCTCTCAGTCTCAGTACCAGTCCTGTGGGTCCCAGCCTGTCCCTCCGTGTCTCGGCCTCTCTGGCCTGTCCTTCTCTCCTCTGATCTCTGTCCCTGCCCTCTGCCCTCTCTCGGCCTTTCCCAGGGCCGCCTGCCCCTCAGCCCAGCCCAGAGCCCCCGGGGGCCGGTCGGTGCCCTGCCGGGGTCAGCCCTGCTCCTGCCCCAGGGCCGGCCCCTCCCCTGGCTCCTCGACCCGGTGCTCAATCTCCCCGGAGGCAGATGGGCTCCTGCAGCTTCCTGGGCTGGGAGGGCATGAGGGCGGGGGTGGGCACTGCTCCTGAGCTCCCAGCAGCAATGGGGGAGGTGCCACTGGTGTGATTTTCGGCTGAGGGTGTGATCTCATTGCAAAGGGGCCTCATCTAGGTCCTGGGGCTTCTGTGCAGCCAGAAAGGGAACAGCCCTGCCCAGGAGGCTCAGGGGCCAGGGACGCTAGACAGAGCTGGGGGATGAGTGGGGGCCTTGGCCTTTGGCTAGCTCTTCACCTCTGCCCTCTGCTCACTGACCCCAGCCCCAGCCCTGCGGGTGCCTCTGTGGAGTGGAGAAAAGGGAGATGGGAAGGGATCCCTGTGTTGAGGGGGATAAGGAAAAACCAAGGATGTGACTGGAGCAGGCATTGCTGAAGACCCACAGCCCACATTCTCGGAGCACCCGGTGCGCGCAGGCAGCTCGCTAAGGCCCTTCTGGGCATCAAAACAACCCCACGAGGTACGTGTGGTGGAGAACAGCACTGCAGCATTCTCCTCTGCTCTTTCACCTACAGAATTCAGATTTCGTTGGGGGTGGAAATGTGCACAGCTTGAAAAAAACCACCATCCCCCGCCTTCCTTGCAGTCAGGGTGGCTCAGCTCTAGCCCGTAAAATGTAAGCGTAAATCTTCCAGAGATTTCTGTGAGAGTGTTGCTTTCCTGATGTAGGCATCACCACTTCCTCCTTTCCCCTGATTTCTCCTTTCTCTTGTCGGGAGCAAAGCCATGATGGCTGGAACCAGAGCAACAACTTTGCAACTGTGAGGGAAGAAGCAAAAAACCCCTTAGACCTTGACTCTGATATCCCCAAGCTGCTAAACCAGTGCCAGCCGCTGCCTAGCCCAGATTTCTCAGATAGGAGATACATACCTCTGTCTAAATTAAGCTACTGTTGTTTGGGGTTTCTGTTGGCAGGCAAGTAAAAACATTCCTTCCAAAGTGAAAGACCAGCTGTTGTACCTTGCACTCCTAGCCAGTGAAAGGACGTACACAAGGGGCTTCTTGTGTACCACAGGTGCTGTGCTGCTCCAGACTGTTTCCAGGCACAAGCAAAGGCTGTGCAGCAGGTCCAGGCTGCGTAACAAGCAGCTCTCCCCTTGGGCCTGATGACCCAGCACATTCAATGGCGCACAGTGTGTCTGTGGAAAGTTAGGGTGCTCTGCAGGGCCCAGGGTGGGCCCCGGTAGGAGCCTCTGCTTTTGAGCAAAGCCATGCTTTCTTTGGCAAAAATCTCTTCTTCTTTTGACACTACTTCTGGCTCACTCCTGGGCCCTCGGGGAGATGGAAGGCCCGACTGTGGGACACCAGGTGACCCTGAGACCTGAGCTGCCCATCAGGAACTAAGTGTCCACCTCTCCCCCAGCTCTAAAGGGGCATGCACAGCACGTCACCATCACACACAGGTGCTATGTATAAGCTCAGGGTCGGGGGTCTAGAAGGCTCAGGTAGGTGTCTGCTCATAAATGGGGCTCAGACCCCCATGGTAACAGCTGCATCGCCACCTTCCCCTCAACCCATACCTGTGGCCTCATGGGGAGTCCCTAAGACCATCTGAGGAGGAAAAGCACGTGTATGTAATTTATAGACAGAGATGCAAGAAATGCTGGCACCAACTATAAGTTGTCTGGAAGGAGGGGTGGCCTGAGGTACAGATTGACATTGACTCAGGGGTGGGTACTAAGCATGCGTTCAGGGGTCAAGGGGGTGGAGGGAAGAAGATTGGAGGAGTGGTGACTAGGAGGTGTGAGGGTGTCACAGTCCTTTGTGGACGCTGTCCAAAGGGCAGCCAGGCCTGTGGAGGCACCGAGAGTCGGGTGGACAAGATGGCCTGTCCGTGCACGTCAGTCAGCCTGTATTCCTGGCCATGAACAAAGAGCCATGGGGGACGAAGATTACTCATGGGTCCACGAAATGAACTTCCCCTCACCGGGCTGATCTGGCTACAGCTGTTGTCGGGTGCCCAGCCTGCCAGCAGGGCGACAAGCCAGCCACCAGGTGGCAGGTCAGCTCCACGCTGGCAGGGACCATCATTTACTCTTTCTGGAATTGACATTCATTCTGAATACAGACCTCGCTTTCTGCCCACCTTGCTTCTGCCAACAACACCGCCCATCGCTGTGTCCCATGCATCATTGTTACTGACTCAAAGACTCATTTTACAGCAAAGAGTTGTGGCCAAAGGCCAGTGCTGACAAGATGCACGGGCCTCCCCCTATTCCCCATGCCCAGAAGCGGCTGGACTTACAGAACAGCGAAAGAGCCCACCGTACACTGGTTCCAGTGCCAGTGGTGAGGTGCAGGTGCTGTCCTGGACGTGCCACCATATATGCTCCTCCTCCAGCCAGAAGAATGGGTCCAGAACCAAGGGAAGCACCAGCCCCAACCACATACTTGCAGCATTTTTGCTTCTCATCTCCGATACTTTGGGCTCTGGATAAGAGGTTTTAGATCCCTAAAGAAGAATGCTGGGACTTCCCTGGCGGCCCAGTGGTTAAGACTCTGCACTCCCAATGCAGGTGGCGGGGGTTCGATCCCTGGTCAGGGAACTAAGATCACGCATGCCGCACAGCGCAGCCAGAAAAAAAAAGAAGGAGAAGAAGAAGAATGCTTCCCAAAAGGGGAGACACCAGTGCATCTGCTGAACTGGAAGCTGAGACTGTCACCTGGCCATCTGGGGCTCCCCACACCACTCAGGCCAACTGACATGAAAGGGCGTTGGCTGGGATGAATAATGCCAATTATCCAGGGGAGAAGGTGTTACCCCTACATGGGGTGGAGGATGGGAACTATGTCTCAGACCTAGTGAATTCACCATGCAACCTATTCATATTGCCAAATACAGGGATGAAAGTATGTGGGGGTGGGGTGGAGTTATAGGTAGGATGACCGAGGGCTCAGATCGCTCAAGAATGAGAGCTTGAATCACTCCACCATGGGTTGGTTCTTAGCTGAGGGCCCTGCGGTGGATTAAAATGGCCACAGATTTCATACTGCAATTCCATGGAAAGGTAGTCTATTTCCCCTCCGCTAGGCTAAGCCTATGATTGTTTCGACCAATAGCAAGCAGCAAAAGTGATGCTGTGTGAGTTCTAGAGCCTCGGCCTCAAGAACTCTCTGCCTAAAAAAAAAAAAAAAGAACTCTCTGCCTTACTTATTGGACCACCTCTTCCTGGAAGTCAGCCATCTTGTACCTGAGTCCACCATGCTGTGAGGATGCTCAGGCAGCCACGTGGAGTAAGACAGGCACTGAGGCACCAGACGTGTGGGTGGAACCTTTCTGAACCTCCCAGCCCAGCCCAGTCACCAGCTAAGCAAAGGCAAGTGAGTAATCACAACTGATGCCATGTGGAGTAGAAGTACCATCGGGAGGAAGGTAGGGGGGCCCGCCCAAATGCCTGACCCACAGAATTGGGTGAAAAAAATGGTGGTTGTTTTAAGCCACTACATTTGGGAGTATTTTGTTAGGTAACAAAAGGTAACTGAAGCATCTCTCCTTCACACTGGGGGGCTGAACTCTCCAGAGAAATCCTCTTCACAAATCATCTTCCCTCCAGGCTCTAACCATTCAACTTTCTACACTTTTGATAAGGGTAAAAGCTTCAAAAGCCATATACAGTTTTCAGATAAATCCTTGAAAATTTGCACCTGATCTGGCATCTCACTTTGAAACATGATGTTGAGTATATCTTGGTGCTTCAAACACATTAAAATTCTGTTAGGGACTTCCCTGCTGCTCCAGTGGTAAAGAATCTGCCTTCCAATGCAGGGGACGTGGGTTCGATCCCTGGTCAGGGAGCTAAGATCCCATGTGCCTCGGGGCAACTAAGCCCACGCGCCACAAGCGCCTCAAGGAGAGAGCTCGCGTGCCGCAAACTACAGAGCCCACGTGCCACAACTAGAGAGAGAAAACGTTCATGCCACACCTAGAGAGAAGCCCGATCGCCAAAACGAAAGATCACACATGCCTCAACGGAGGTCCCGCGTGCCGCAACTAAGACCCAAGACAGCCAGATAAATAAATATATAAATTTTTTTTAATTAAAAAAAATTCTGTTAGTATATAGTTATATATCCTTATGTATTATAGACAAGCTAATTTACCTTTTCATCCCCGTACCTTTCTACTACCACTCTTTTTTTTTTTTTAACATACTTATTGGAGTATAATTGCTTTACAATGGTGTGTTAGTTTCTGCTGTATAACAAAGTGAGTCAGCTATACGTATACATATATCCCCATATCCCCTCCCTCTTGCGTCTCCCTCCCACCCTCCCTATCCCACCCCCCTAGGTGGTCACAAAGCACTGAGCTGATCTCCCTGTGCTATGCAGCTGCTTCCCACTAGCTATCTATTTCACATTTGGTATCTACTACCACTCTTTTATCACGCGTGCTGGTGGTGGTGGCGACTTTATGATTTTACATGGGGGTGACAAACCCCAGGAGAAATGAGTATCTCCCGGAGATGGATGCGGTGGCTGAGAATCTGGGTCTGCACTTTGGGGGAAGGGGCAGGAATGTGTCCCTTGCGTGGGGAATGGTCACTGCCACGCAGGAGCATGTGGCTGCAGCTCCGGCGTCCCTACCGGAATGGGCTGGGACATGGGGTGTTTCCCATAGCGGCAGGCAGGGCCCTGGCCTTGTCACGTCCAGGCCTCCTTCTCTGGCCCTGTAGGGTTTCTGCAGACTTCCCAACAGCCGAGAGCAAATGCCTCTCTGCTTAAGCCAGCCAGCCTGGATTCAGGCGTCTGCCACGAAGACCCCAGGTTACTCTGTGGGTGGTATTATTATTCCAGGCTTACACTTAAAGGCACCCAGTCCCACTGTCCTCGTGCGAGCCAGACTTGAGAAGCGCGTCTGTCCGGTTGGTGGCTCGGCCGTGCCCCTGGAGAGGGGGCCTGACATTCTGATAGGAAGGACTTTCGGTGCCGGGGAGATAAGCAGAGCAGCTCAGAGTGCCAGTCCCTGGGTCACTGAGGATGGTCTCCCAGCGTTGGGGAGGGATGCACTTCTGGGGCCACACCAACGGCTCTGAGCGGCCCGGTCCCGGGACCACCCACCTTAAAGGCCATCGCTGCTGACTGGCTCCCGACCCCATGTTGGGGCTTTTACAGCCCAGGCGTGACCTCCAGGGTGCAGCAGCAGCAGCTGGCCTGGCCCCCTGTCCTCATGCCACCTGGTCCCTGAGTCCCACCCACTCCTTGCCGAGTTGCCGAGGCTCAGGCCACCCTCGTGTTCCACTGGGCCACGCTCCTTGGGTCCTGCTCTAAGATGTCCCAGAAGTCTGTGGTTCAGGCCGCCTCTGCTGAATGGAAACCACCCCTACCGCCAACAAGGGTGCAGTGTCCCAGCCACCTGCCCGCCTTCTGCAGGCGCCAGCCCAGGACACCCAGCTGGGCCAGGCTGAGCGCAGGGACAGAGCTACACTGAATGGCACGATTGTCCTCTGCACCCAGAGCCCCAGGAGGCTCCTGAAGGAGCAGAGGCACCTCGTCTGCACACGGCTGATCATTTCACGAGCACACGGAGCCCTTGGTGTAAGCAAGGTGTCCTCAAGGGATGTGATGGGACTGCAGAGCCGAGGCCCGGGAGCGATGCTCAGTGGAGAGAGGGGTGCACCGGGGTCCTGGCTCCTCTGCCTGGGAGGGTGGCTGCTGCCTCCGCAGACCCCGAGCCCCGCCTTCCCGCAGCTCCCGAGAGAAAAGTCAGGGAAAACACACATCAGAGTGGGCACCCTGCCCGCAGCATATGGAAGACGCTCCAGGTCAGAGACCTCGCTCAGCCCCTGACCCGTGGGACCCGCTAACTCGTGTGACCTTCTTGAGCGTCGGTCTGCTCTTTACTTTTAGTAAAACAGAGTGACCCTCCGTGCCAGCCTCACACAACTAAGGATTGCGTTTTGTGTGTTCCACGTGGCCTGGCAGGGTGCCTGGTAAACATGTCACCAGGGGAATGGGCAGGGCTGGGCAGAGCCCTTGGTGGTGTCCTGGGCCCTGCACCCCTTCCCCACCCCCACTGCTGCATGGCCATGACCAGCCATTCAGCAAAGGCTTCCACACGGCTCTAGAAGGAGCTGACGGGAATAGACGCTGCCATCTAGGAGCCCACTGAGCTAAAGGTGGGACCCGTGGGCGTGGTCCCCTCGGCCCCATTTCCTCTCGTTGCGACCCCAGACACACCCAGCCTGCCCCCCGGGCTTGCTCTTCCCCGTGTCCACGCACGCTCAGGTGTGCAAAAGGCTCAGCAAGGGGGGCACACCACACCCCAGCCCCATTCTGAAGACCACCGTGTGCCAGATGTTTCTGCTGGAAGTTGGAAGCTGGAGCCAGAGCTCAGCAGGAGAGAGGCCTGGGAGTGGGGTGGGTGCTGGATGCCGAGGACCGGAGAGGGAGAGACAGACACCGGGGTCACGGAGGGGCTGCAAGATCCACGGGGGGAAAAGGAGGAGCCTGAGCTGCTGCCAAGAAGACCCTGGAGATGCAGACCAGTAAGAATTTGAGCCTCGAATGAATGGAGAAGGATGTGATGTACATATATATGCAATGGAATACTACTCAGCCGTAAAAAAGAACGAAATAATGCCATTTGCAGCAACATGGATGGACCTGGAGATTATCGTACGAAGTGAAGTAAGTCAGACAAAGAAAAATACCATGTGATATCACTTATATGTGGAATCTAAAATACGACACAAATGAACTTATCTACAAAACAGAAAGAGAATCACAGACATAGAGAACAGACTTGCGGTTGCCGAGGGGCGAGGTGGGGTGGAGGAGGGAGGGATTGGGAGTTTGGGATTAGCAGATGGAAGCTAGTATATATAGAATGGATAAACAAGGTCCTACCGTAGAGCACAGGGAACTCCTGTGATAAAACATAATGGAAAGAATATGAAAAAGAATATATATATGTATAACTGAGTCACTTTGCTGTACAGCAGAAAGTAACACAACATGGTAAGTCAACTATACTTAATAAAATTGGCGGTGGTGGGATGAATTGGGCGATTGGGATTGACATGTATACACTGATGTGTATAAAACTGATGACTAACAAGAACCTGCTGTATAAAAATAAGTAAGTAAATAAATAAAATAAAATTCTTCAGATCGTAAATCTAAAAAAAATAAAAAGAATCTGGGCCTCCAGCGAGGCGAGGCTGGGCCCATCAGGGCAGACCCGAGCCCGTCGGGTGCACAAGGCCGGCCACACGAGGGCGCCACGGCTCACCTCTGCTCCCTGTTCCTACCCTAATGGAAAACAATTGCTTTTACTCTGCTGCAGAAAAACAGCCTTGTGAAGATGTGAGCTTCCCAGTTAAGCTGTTTGTATGAAATTGTAGTAACCTCACGTTTCTGCATCGTCCCAAGAAGCTGGAGAGAGAGAGCGCACATGGACCCCACATGTGTACTCACAGGCCCCAGGGCCTCCATGGAGGCTGCTCTGGGTAACGGAACGGTCAGAAAAGGGTGACGGAGCAGCACAGGTAGCAGGGGCTCAGGGAAGCAGAAGGGAGGGGACTGGAATCATGCTGGGAGCCCCTAGAGTGGGTGTGCAGGTAAAGGACAGGGGCCTGGCCTGCACACACTGCTGGCCCCACCCCATCAAGCCTGGGAGGCTGGGGCCATGAATATACCCATTCTCCAGGCAAGGGGACTGAGGCTCCCTGGAAAACACAGTGTCTGAGACAACGAACAAGACACAGCTGTCAGGATCCAAGTCTTCACCTTTTCCTTAGAGTCAAAGAGGCAGAGTCTCATGCACGCCTATGTGTGTGCACCCACATGTGCTTGGTGGGTGTGCACAGGTGTGAGTGGGTGGTATGTGCACACTTGGTGGGTGTGCACAAGTGTGAGTGTGTGGTAGGTGTGTGAGAGTATAGGGGTTGCATGAGGTCCCCCCTGCATCACAGACACCAAATGTCGCCGACAGCAAGTGCCGGCCATCCATTTCTGCCACAAACTCCCAGAACGCAGCATGAGGTAAAGAGCCAGCCCCAGCCCCTGGGCTGCACTGGGCAGGACCGAGGGGGCGCTGAAGCCCGGGTCTTCTCCTCCCCAGGCCCCTGCACGTGTTTGCACCCTGCAGGTGAGTATCAGCCCCCCTTTACACAGAGGACTTAGAAAGGAAGACTGTGTCACCCAAGGTCACCTGGCCGGCGAGGCTCTGAAGCCCCGCTCCATCCTCCCAGCTGGGAAAATTCCAGCATGGTCCTATCGATCTGTCCCCACCTCCCTGGGTCCCGCCTTGAGGTCAGCACCCTGCGGGAGCAGGCACCGATGAATGGGCACAGGCGTGAATGAATAGAAACATGTCCCCGCAGAGGCAGAGGTGGTGTGGCCCAGGCTGGGGTCCCAGGGTAGGTCTCTGCGCTCAGAACAGACCCCCCACCTTCTTCCCAGCCAGCCCAACCCCTACCTGAGCCCTGCGGGGCTGTGCTGGACAGGATCCACTTCACCAGGCAGCACCGCATCAGGGCCTGGCGGGTGAGCCTCGGCCGCTGCCACTTGACGCCGTCCTTGCTCAGCGGTGTGCGCCCGGGGTCCCCCAGGAGACTGCCGTCTGCCAGCTTCATCACCTCCTGCAGCAGGAACAGGCAGAGCGGCCCTGAGCCCTTGCTCCCCAAGGGGACCCCCCCGATCATCCCCAGGCCGTCCTTCACTCCACCCAGGGGCTTGCCTTTCAGGGATGCATGCCAGGAGTCCGCAGTCCCGCTGCTGCCCCCGCCCCTGGTCATCTCCTGTCCGGTTTCTTAGCAGCCCCACTCTCTCTCCAAGAGCCCTTGGTCACTGCGTGGCGAGGCCACCTTGCAGGCACAGACAGTGTCCGCTAGAAAAAGCTGTGCCAGTGATCCAAGCTGGAGGAGTGGGTTGAGAATGACGTTAAAGGCCACCGTGGGGCTCTGTGCGCGCTGTGCTCCCACACACACTCCCCACCAGCCACACCAGGCTGCTCTGTGAACACATCCCTTCCACACTTCCACACGGAAAAGGTGATCCCGCTAGCAAGTCACCTCCCCCATGAAGCCCCCCTGGCTTCTAAAGCTGAGGGAGTTGGGTCTGTCCCTGCACCGATAGTTCCACAACAGCACGGACTATGCAGTGGGAATTTGCTGGAAGAACTCCCGATTGAAGGCAGGGTCTATGGGCAGGGGTTCCCCCACTGGGCACCCTGGTCTTTTACATGATGGGGCCCCTGGAAGGAGGGAGGTGAGGGTCCAGACTTACTCATCAACACCCCCGACCCTGGCACGGGCCTGGCTGTCAGAGCCAGACAGTCCCTTAGAGATCACAGCCCAAACCCCTCACTGACTAAAGCCCAGAGAGGGGAGCAGATCTGCACAGGGTCACACAGCAAAGTTGGCCTCCTCACTTCACGCCAGAGCCCTCGATCTTTTTTCACCTTGAGGCAAACCGAGGCCGCGTCAAAGGCCCGAGGACCTCCCCAGGAGGGGGCACATGGATGCGACCCACTACCCTACTCTGTGCAACCATCTGAAGAGACGACTCAAACAGCTGATGGGGGAAGGACTTCCCTGGTGGTCCAGTGGTTAAGACTTCGCCTAGTGCAGAGGGTACAGGTGCAATCCCTGGTCCCCTGGTTGGGGAACGAAGATCCCTCATGCCGCACAGCCAAAAAGCCAAAACATAAAACAGAAGCAATATTGTAACAAACTCAAAAGACTTAAAAAAACCCAAAAAACAAAACTGACGGGTAGAATCTTGGAGGAGGGAGCTGTGGGTGGGATGTTAAGATGCTGGGCTGTGAGTGTGGCTGGGGAAAGGACAGCCCGGGGTCACAGTGGAGGCCCGGAGTGCTGAGATTTGTTTTCCTACATCAATATTTTGAGCACCCTCACCTGGCCTGCCAGTGGCAGCGCCGTCCTGAGATGGGGGGTGGGGTCCCTACAGACAGTGCCCAGGCTGGCAGCAGGATGGCCCTCTGGGCATCTGTTGAGTCTGGTTTGCTGCCCTTGTGCCATGCCTCCTGCTTGGGGCGGCAGTGCCATAGGTGTGGCCTGGCCCGTTGGGTCGCTGCCACAGGTAGCCCCAGGTTCATGGTACCCGGGATGCGCGGTCTGAGCTCCAGACGTGGGAGGAAGCAGCGCACCCCCGTGGGTACCAGTTCTGAGTGGGTGGGTTGACTGGCCAGGACAATGGCCAATGGGGTGACGGGTTGGTGATGTCCCTCCAGGGTTGTGGGGTTTCACGTGTGCTACATTTGTACAGTCCTGAAGAGTATATGGGTGTCCGAAATAAATCACAAACAGATGTACATTCGAGCAAGTTCTGCAGATGCAGAGACCCCAGCGCAGCCCCTGCCTCGGTTAGGTTCTCAGGTGCAAGAAGCAGAGAGATGGACCCAGGCTGATGGTAACTGGAAAGGAATCAGCAGTGGGGAGCCCAGGCCAGTCCTCCCCGGGAAGGACAGAGAGCCAGGCTCGGAAGACAGACCAGAGCAAGAAGCAAGCTGCTGGATAGCCAGACCTCAGCCATGGCCACCCATGGGACAGCAAGGGCACCTCTGCTGTCGCTGAATAACACGACCCTGGGGATAGCACTGCCATCCCAGGGGCACTGGGACCCCCCATTGGTGTGATGGCCCTGCTGCCCCTGGAACCTGGAGGCTGCTGGGGGAGTCTCGGTTGAGGCACTAGCTCCAGTTTCAAGGTCAAGAGCAGAGGGGGCAGATTGTCCCAGCCCAGGTCATATGCCTAATCCCTGGCTGCAAGGAGAGCTGGGAAAGCAAGCTTCTGGCCTTTTAGGTTCTTTCATGCCCTCTAGGGAGGCTTTCCTGAACTTGAGGAATAAGAAAAACCCTACAAATATTCCCTAAATTGTGGAGTTTGTGCGAATGCCCAGGTGAGGGGAGGCTGGTGCATTTCCTCCTGCAGGCTCTGGTTAGGAGGGAGAACCCTCCAGGTGCTGAGTTGGCTCACGACCCCATGAGGCCCGTCCACATTTGGGGCTGGGCGGTTGGCCTCCTGGTCAGCTTTCGGTGAAGTGGCCGTCCAGACAGGACAACATCCAAACCCCTTATCCTGACTTTCAGGACCGTCCCAGCCAGGTCCCAGCTGCCGGCTTTCCCTCCTGTAGTCATCACCCCCGCAAGCCACCTCCCCAAGACACACCCTCGGCGGCACCCACCACATTCCTCCTCTTCTCCAAGGCTCAGCCTGCCAATGGGGGTCGGTTAGTGGTGCCCGGAGCCGCAGTTAGGGTGGGCACTCACCATCCCAATGGGGCAGAAACAGGGGGTGAGCGGGGGTGGCCAGGGGCCCCAGGGTGCCAGGGATGCTGAGGGAGGCACCCTATACACACACACGCACGCACGCCCATACACACACACATGCACACACATGCACACACACGCACACGTGCACACAGGCACTGCCCAGGCTGTCAGAGAGAGAGACCTTCTCCATTATTAATGATCTGCTTCAGGAGAGAAACGGCCTCGATGAATAAAGTCTTTCTTTCGGTCCAGGAGGCGGGTAGGGGGAAGTTGGGCAGCTGGTGCTTCATTATTTCCTGAATTCTTTGCTGTAGGCTCTGCATATGGGCTTAGGAGAGAACATCAGAGGGAGAAACTGAGGTGGCCCTCAGCATCTCAGGCAGGAGCTGTCTGTAGGGACCCCACCCCCCAT
This sequence comes from Delphinapterus leucas, assembly GCF_059928025.1. NCBI lineage: Eukaryota > Metazoa > Chordata > Mammalia > Artiodactyla > Monodontidae > Delphinapterus > Delphinapterus leucas. Next base: position 10,484,379 of record NC_143141.1, read on the forward strand.
CTCAGGACGGCGCTGGCGCTGCTGGCAGGGGCCGCCCTGACAGAGCCTGCGGCTAGTCCTGGGCACTCTGTCTTACAGCCAGGCCTGAGCTGATGTGGGGAGACCCAGCTGGTGGCCCGGGGTTCTGTCCTCCTGGGACGGCTGGGAGGGCCCACAAGACGGGGCTGAGAGCCCCCCTCATGCATGTCTATCCTGGGCCTTAAGGTCACCTCGTTGTCATGACAACCCCAGGAGGTTGGCAACACCATGCCCATTTTAAAGATGAGGAAACTAAGTCTCAGAGAAGCTTGGGGGCATGCCAGGGCCACACTGCACTCATGGCCTCCTGGTTCCAAAGTTCAGGCAGTCTTGACCAGGCTGTGCTGCTTAGCTTCCCTGGGCCAGGCCCCCGACAGGCCTTGGAAGATGGCGAGGGGCTCCCAAGCCCCCCAACCATGTCAGAGTAATGGTTTACTAATGTCCCAGGCTAAGGAGTACCTCTCCTGGTGGAGAGGGTTGGACGAGGGTGGAGGAGCCCTGGGCCATGTCCTCCAGCTGGCTGAGGGCCAGGACCCCGCTGTGAGGCCCACAGGCAGGGCCTGAGATGGCCTCCCACTTGAAATGGGTGAGGGGGGTCCTGATAGCGAGGAGAGGAAGGGCCCACAGTGTCTGGGCATGAGCAGGGCCACACAATGCCAGGAGAGGCCGAGGCCCGTGTACTTGGCCCATCAGAAGGTGGGGGAGGGAGGAGGCCGGGGGAGTGACCACCGGCTCATCCTCATGACTAGCTGACACTCGTCTGTCTGAGGGAGGGTCTGCCGGGGCTGGCAGGGAATGTTAATGGCCACTCCGGACTCCCTCCTCCTGAATAGGGGGGCTCTCGGGCATCGAAGGAGGGAGCCCCGCAAGGTGACACCACCTCACTCCCTGATGCTTCTGTGCAGGGAGGTGACAGAGTTGACGAGGCCTGGGTTGGTGAGGAGACTGCAGCACAAATTAAATCCCCCGCCAGCCTGCTTTGAGGCCCCAGTGGCTTCTGCTGCATGTCAGTAAAACCCAGGGCCTGTGCGGACCTGCAAACCCCTCAGCCAATCCCACCTGACCCTGTGAGTCCATCTCGCCTTCACTGCCCGCCTCACCTGTTCCGCGCGTGCCCCCACATGCCCGGCTTGAGCACCTCACAGCTTTGCACCTGCTGCTCCTCTGCCACACACTCCCCCCGCCCCCGGCCCCTGCACACGCCTTCCCCCCCCCCCCCGTCCACTCCTCCCCCCTCCCTCTACCCACTCCTCCCCTCTCCCCTGTCCACTCCTCCCCCCTCCCCCTGCACACTCCTCCCCTCCCCCTACCCACTCCTCCCTCCTCCCCTGTCCACTCCTCCCACTCCCTCTATCCACTCCTCCCCCCTCCCCTATCCACTCCTCCCCCCTCCCCCTGCACACTGCTCCCCCCTCCCTCTATCCACTCCTCCCCCTCCCCATCCACTCCTCCCCCCTCCCCCTATCCACTCCTCCCCCCTCCCCCTATCCACTCCTCCCCCCTCCCCTGTCCACTCCTCCCCCCTCCCCCGTCCACTCCTCCCCCTCCCCCATCCACTCCTCCCCCCTCCCCTGTCCACTCCTCCCCCCTCCCCTGTCCACTCCTCCCCCCTCCCCCTGCACACTGCTCCTGTACATTGTCCCTGTCAGGCCTCAGTCAGACCAGGTGATGGGAGACCCCTCTCTCTAGGCTGCCATTTACCATCCATAACAACACCTGCTGTGCTTCCCAGCACACTGCTTTTGAACCTACCCTATTTATTTGTTTCCCGAGGTGCATTTCTTTCTCTTTCTCCTGGAATGTCAGCTCTGAGAGCTGGCCCTGGCCTGCTGTGTGCGCTGCTCTTCCGCATCACAGAGCCCGACACCCAAGAGACCCTCACGTCCAAAACTCAACAGTAAAAGAACAAAGCATCCAGTTAGAAAATGGGCAAAAGACAGCCACAGGCATTTCACCGAGGAAGACGTGCAGGTGGCAAATAAGCCCATGAAAAGTTGTTCCACATCATTAGCCATCAGGGAAATGCAACTAAAACCATAAGGAGATACCACTCGTACCATGGGAACGGCTAAAATCTCAAAAGGTCACATACTATATGATTCTATTTATACAGCACTTCAAAATAACATTTTAGAAGTGGAACCGATTAGCGGGCCAGGGGTTCAGGATGGGGGGAGACGTGGAAGGGGGGAGGTGGGTGTGGCTATAAAAGGGCAACACGAGGGGTCCTCGCGGTGGTGGAACTGTTCTGTGTCGTGACTGTGGTGGTGGAAACACAAACCGACGTGTGATCAAAGTAAACAGCACTAGCGCGCACACGCGGAGTGCATGTATTATAAAGCTGGGTGAAGGGTATTCAGGGGCTGCTCCATTTCTCACAACTGCAAGCGAGTCTACAATGATCTCAATAAAGTTTCCATTAAAAAAATACTCTCGTACATAAAAAAAAAGAATACTTAAAAAATACAAACAATCTTCAATAAATACCCTAAAATGCCCCGTGAAAGCCCCCTAATGCTCTCTCCATAATTTGCCTCAGACCTTCTCCCCGTCTGCTCTTACTTGATGCATTTCAACAGCGGATGGCACCATCCCTCCATCCTCCATGGGCCTCAGGGGATGGTCAGGGCTGGTGGCAGAGGCCAGTGAAGCCAGAAGATCTGGGTCCTGAGGTCGCACAGCGTCCCCAGCAGTACATCTGGCCGTGTAAGCATTGTGGGCCAGGTCCCAGAAATGGCCCTAGGCTGGCCCCGGGGCCCTGCAGTCTCCTCGGAGGCTCACAAGGTCCCCTCAGGGCAGGGGCTGCAGGTGGTCTGAGCCGTTTCCGGCCACTCACCCCAGACTTGCAGCTCCTGCCCGGCCAGTGGGATCCAAGGGCAGGTCTCAGCTTCCTTCCAAGTCCCCGGGTCTGTGGGGAGCACAGGAGGGACAGAAAGGGCACTGCACTGGCGATGCACCTACTTTCCTGCAGGTACTGAGCTGGGTGCTTTATTTAACGCTCACACCAATCTTTCGAGGTTCCGTACGCCCTCCTGCAAATTGCCCAGCTGAAGCCCAGATCCTGTAATAGGACTTTCTCACACCCTCTCACCAAGCTCACCATGTTACCCGTGGTGCGTGTTCTCTCTCAGTCAAGGGCAACAAGGAGTCAACCAACTAGTTCACCTTCAGGTGTGTCCTGCTGGGCTTTGGCTGGAGCGGGTGGAGCATCTGGGAGAATCTTGTGCCTGGTACAGGGGATGACCTAGACTCTGGGTGCCCGCAGCATCCCTCTAGCTCCAGCTCTGAGACTCAGCAGCCCACATAGTGGGGGAGGGGGGGAGGGGCTGGAATTTAATGCTGTTGTTTTGTTTTCATGGCGTTGTTATGGTTACCGCAGCGACTGCTACTAGCTCTCCTTTTATGATAATGATTTACAGATTCCCTTTTTTTTTTTTTTTTTTTTGCGGTACGCGGGCCTCTCACTGTTGTGGCCTCTCCCGTTGCGGAGCACAGGCTCCGGACGCGCAGGCTCAGCGGCCATGGCTCACGGGCCCAGCCGCTCCGCGGCATGTGGGATCTTCCCGGACCGGGGCACGAACCCACGTCCCCTGCATCGGCAGACGGACTCTCAACCACTGCGCCACCAGGGAAGCCCCTACAGATTCCCTTTTAAATGAACTTACTGAAATTTAAAATGTGAGTTAATTTAAAGGAAAAATAAGAAACAATAGCACAGGTTGTGGCAGATAAAACCAAATGGGTGAAGGCAGAGTACAGACAGCTAGGACATTTGGAGTCTGATCACGGACTGAGGTGTCCCGTTCAGTGACCACTCCCTGCATGTGACTACAGAACATTTGAAATGGGGTTAGTCCAAGGTGAGATGTGCCATCAGTGCAAATACACACTGGGTTTCAAATCCTTCTTAGTAGAATGTAAAATAGCTCATTAATAATTTTTATATTGATTACACGTTGAAATAATATTTACATTGGGTTAAATAAAATATATTATTAAAAATAATTTTTTTTTTTTACTTTCTTTAATGTGTCTGCCGGACCATTTAAAATGATACCTGTGCCTTGTAATGCATTTCTATTGGCCAGCACTGTTCTAGATGGTGGTCAGACCTGCCAGTTGGGGGGTTTGGGGCAGCCTCCCGCTGCCAGGGCACACCCTGACCCCAGCTCCCCAGGCTAGCGTCAGTCACCTTCAGAAAGGTGGTCTCGTGGAGTGTGGAGGAGAACTGGGGGACAATGAGGGGGGACTGCCCAAGTTGAGGGGACTACGGTGGGGGGCTTGAGCCAGGTGCAGGCAGTGGGATGGGTGGTAGAAATATCAGTGTGATGAGTATTTAGGATCTGCTGTAGGTGTAGGTAGTGATGGAGGGGTCAAGGTGACTCCTCAGTAACTGTGACATTGTCACCATGGAGATGGGTACCGGAAGCAGAACAAGCCCTCATGCCTTCCAGCTCCCCACACATGTGGTCCAGATTCTCCACGAGGACGCTCCATTCTCAACCATCATCTGAGAGTTTTCACCACCCCATAGAAAGAGACCAGATCATTTTAAACAAACCACTGGCACCTGGACCGGGACATCCCACCTGGTGGCTCCTCACCCCCAACAGGCCCCCAGAAAGGCCAGTAGTCCACAGAGTGGCTGATCCTGCTCACTGCCTCATGCCCAGCGTGCACAGCTCCGTCCTGTGGAAGCCCATCTGGTCAGGCCGTTAGGGGCACTCCAAGGCCAGACCACTGAGCAGCTGGCTCAGTTTCTGTGGTTCTCGTCAGCTGGGCTCCAGAGAACCCCCAAAGAGCATCTCAGAGAAGGCTCGGCAGAGGTGACCTGCGGGCACGTGGCAGCCTTTGGGGCGAGAACATCCAGGCTCCCTTCCTCAGAGGTAATGTTATTGAGTCAAGGCATATGCAAGAGGCACAGCTAACTTCTCCCAAATGTTTACAGGCATTTGTGCATGAGACACAGCATGAACAGTTTCGTAAGAGCCACCAGGACCCACTGGATGCTTGTTCAGAAGACACACTTAGCTGAGGAGGGGGAATTTCAAGCCGGTTGATGTTATTTCAGTCAGTACAGTGGGAAGAGGTCTGTGGTCAGCCAGACAGGGACTTGATTCCTAGACCCTCACCTCCTGGCTGGGCCACCTTGGACAGAGTACTTGACCACCCTGATCCTCAGTTTGCTCATCTGTAAAATGGGGATAATAACAGGGCTTCACGGGACTATGGAGAAGGTTAAACGAGGTGACATATACAATCCCCCCCCAAGCAGGAGTGATTAGCACTATTCTTCACCCTTCTGATGCTCAGCGCAAGGGGCAGGGCCAAGCCCAGGGCCCGGTGACATCAGCGGGGACACCCAACTCGCTCCGCTCAGCGGGCTGCACTTCAGAATCCCCTGGGAGACTTCCCCATCTCTGCCTGCCCGGGGGCTGCATTATTGATTCAGTGGGGCCCGTGCTGCTCTATTTTTATAAGGCTCCTCAGCCAATCTGAAAGTGCAGCTAAGGTTTAGAGGGCTTATCCCACCGGATAGGAAACTCTGGGCCTTGTCTGCGGGAAGAAGGAGTCTGGGGTTCGCAATCTCCCTCCTTCCCGGGGGGGGGCTGGGGCTGCCTCGAGGCCAGAGCCTGGGCCAGCGGGGACCTGCAGCCCTGCTGAGCTGCGGGGCTGCCTGGTGCTCTGACCCCATCCATGGGTGCTCCTTCAGGCAAGCTCACTGAGCGCCCACTCATCTTTGCGTGCTGTATTTCCAGCACTTGGGACAGATGGCAGGAAGTGGCAATGGGCGTTGTGTCGTGCGGGCCCCGAGGATTTGGGATAGGGAGGCTTCGGGGAGCCTCGATTCTCCTCCCACCCCTGAGCACCAACAGGTACGGGCCAGGCGGCCTGCCTCCTGAGCAGGGAGCTGAGATTGTCATGAGTCCCTGAAGAACACAGGCGTGCACACGCACGCACACACACACACACACACACACACACACACACACACACACACGCCTGGGTGCCGCCCCTCCCAGAGCACTGGAGCAGGGGAGGGGAAGACTGGGTTGTCCCTGCCCTGCCTCTAATGCTGCCACCTCGGCCAGGACACTAGCTCTTCACGTGCCTCTTGCTGCCCAGGCAATGAGGGTTTCTCATCAACCCAGGGGTGGACTCCGAGCTACTCACTGACAACATTCTCCCATTGGAGTGCCCTTCCCAGGCTCTACTCAGTAATCCCAAAATGATAACACTGACACTCTCACCATTTACGGAGCTCTTGCGATGCACCAGGGGCTGTGCTAAGCGGGCTGGTGTAGGATCTTATTTATCTAGGAGGTCGCTGATATTTCCTCCAGGAAAACGGGGAGACCACGGAACAGAGGAGCTAAATAACTTGTCTGGGGACACACAGCTAGGGCGCGAGGGGGCTGGGACTGAGCCCAGATCTACTGATGCAGAGCTGGGCTAACAGCTGTCGAGGTGCAGCTGTGTTATCTCCGCAACCACCTTCGCTCCTGGCCGGGCTCCTCATTTACAAATAGCGGAGGTGGGCCTCGTGACAGGCCAGGAGGCATATGTGTGGGGCGGGGCAATCTGCATCACAGCATCCTGGAGCTTTTGGTGGTGGCCCCCCCACCTCTACACCCAGGCCCCACTGCTCAGCACAGGGCCCGACCTCAAGTGGGGGTCTGGCAGAGGCTATGAACGCATCTGAGGCTCAGATGGGGAGACTGAGGCCCAGGGAGGGGATGGACCCTGCCCGAGCTCACGGAGTCACTTGGGCAGAGTTGGGGCTAGAATGTGGCTCTCTGGGCTCACTGCCCAGAGTGCCCATCTTGAGGGAGGATTTCTTTTTGGACTCACCCCACAGCATGCGGGATCTTAGTTCCCCAGCCAGAGATCGAACCCACGCCCCCTGCAATGGAAGCGTGGAGTCTTAACCACTGGACCACCAGGGAAGTCCCAAGAGAGGATCTTAAAACAGGGCCAGGCATAGCACCAGCAGTCGGGACTCAGATTTATCCTTTGCCCGCCCCGGAGGCATGAGCTGGAAGCAGGGGAGGACAGGGGCCGGCCGCAGAGCTGGAGATGAGGCCGGCTAAGGCCAGCAGCTACTCTGCCTAGCTGAGCACGGCACAGGCGCGGGCCAGCCTGATGGAGGGCAGGGCTGGGCAGAGACTTCAGGCAACAGATCAGAGCAGGGAGGCTGGGCCAACCGGGAGACGGGACAGGCCCCTCTCAGCTGTCCTGCCCAGCTCAGCTCAGCAATGCCCCTCCAACTCTGGTGCCTGCAGGTCCCCTTGGTTCTCTCCCTGTCACATGGCCGCTCTGTGGCGCTCTAGGATGTGGGCTGATCACAGCTGACAGATGCACCCGTTCCAGGGAAACATCAAGCTGGGGATGGGGAGATGGGGAGGGCGACACAGTGACTCACTCCACACTGCACCCTCCTTTCTGCTCTGTCTCCTTCTGGCCCGGGGCTGGAGGACCAGCAAAGGAAGACTTGCCAAGTTCTTTCCCTTCTCCTTTCTTTGCCTTGGAAACCAAGGTTGCCCCTCTTCCTCACAGAGGCCACATTCAGGGCTCTGCAGCACTCCTGGCCATCACCAGAGATGCCTTGGGGTGGGGCGGGAGAGTAGGTGGGCCCCAAGCCAGCCCGAGGTGGCAAAGCAGCTCCCTCTCTTGCAGAAGATTTTGATGAGAAAAGGGCTCCTGATTTCGAAACGCTGGGGTCCTTTCCTTTGCAGCTCTGGATCTGCAGCCCAGACAAGGGGCTGTGGCTGGCTCAAGGTCACATGGCTAATCGGGAGACATGGCCAGGGGTGGGATCTGACTTATGTGCACTCTCTAAAGGATTCGGAGGGTGCAACAGGCCACAACTCCATGGAGCCAGCCCCCACAGGGATGGGGCACCTCCTCAGCTGCCTGGTCACAGGCACGCCCCTCTCTCCCTGTAGCCTTCTCCCATGACCTCCCCATCCATCCCCCCAAGCCCTAGGCAACTGAGATTTACAGCAAGACAGAGCAGGGTTCAAATCCCAGCTGTAACACTTTATAGCTTGCAATCATGGGTGGGCCTCAGTTTCCTCATCTGTAAAGGGAGTGCAATACCAAGAGCGACCTCGGGGCTGCCTGGGGGTCCAGGGGAATAATGCAGGTGCAGAGCCTGCTGGAAAGACCATGGAGGGAGGAGTGGCCACCTCAGGGCTCCTGCCCTTCAGCCCTGACCTTGTCCCAGGCTCCACCTAGAGAAGAGTCAGAGCCACCACACTCCCCAGTACAGTTCAGGGCTCTGATTACTTTGGAAATAGGGGAGAAGATTAGGGCCCACCTCCCACAAATGCCCCACAAGAAGGCAGGAACCGGAGCAGGTAGCAGGTCCTGATGGACATGCCGGGTCATGAAGACATCACTCCCTGAAGACCCAGGAGCAGAGCCTGCAGTTCTCTTTGCTCCTTTCTCCTAAGAGTTCACAGAGCTCAAGTCCTGGTGGTGGGCTGGACGAGCCCCCACCCCCACCCCCTGTCCCCACCGCACTGGAGCCTCGTGTCTGTGAAAGGGGAAGTGGCAGTGCCTGCCCTCCCAGGACATTGTGAGGATCCACAAATGACAGTGACAGGCACTGAGGGTGGATGAGTCAGGCAACTCCCAGCCTGTGCTCTGAACTGTAGTCCCTGTTGCCACTAGAGGTGAAGGTGATTTTCATAATCCTTCTGCTGACCTTGGTGAGGGACCCAATGGTGGCTTCCCTCTGACCACTGTCCCTGCCTGGCCCAGCACCAGAAGGTGAGGGGCCCACTCCAGCCTCTGGCCAGCCCAGCTGCAGGAAGGCCCCCGGCAGGCACCGCGAGATCCGCTGGGGCCCGGCTGTGAGGGAAGGCGGAGGCCAGTGTGGGGTCACAATGGCCAAGGGAAGGGGCAGATGCACCTGTGGGACTTGAGCCACTCACTCCACCCATCCGGCAGGGACAGGGAGTGGCCTCCTGGCAGGTAGGGCCAGCAGAGGAAAGACAAGAGGAGGAGGATTGTCCCATGCCTGGTGGACAGGGTGGGCTGCGTGCACACCTGCGTGCAGCCTGACTCTGTGGAAATCCCCACCTCTGTGTGCACGCAGGCAGCACAGGCAGCTGTGGGCACAGTCACAGGGCGTGGCTGTGCATTGCACGCTCATACTGACGACCCTGGATTCGTGTGACCTGTGCCAGCTGTGGCACGTGTGTGCAGTGAGCACATGGCATGTGGGCGTGCGTGCAACAAGGTGCTAAGTTTCTCTACTTCTGCCCTGTCTGCCTGAAGGTTGTGGGAGAGACTTAAGGTGCCTGGAGAGAAAATACCTTCTCAACACGCCCTGTCGCCAGCCTCGAAGGGTTTCCTGTCAGCACTTCTGCCAATCCTCCTGGCACCCCTGAGCAAGGGAGCAGACAGAGCAGGGGTGGCCTGGGGCTCTGGGGTAGTACGGCCTGGAATCAGCAGCCACAAGACCCCATGGGTGACAGAGAGGCAGGAATCCATCTCTGGGGGGATGGGGTGGAGTTGGGGGAGACTGCCAGATGCCAGCCCAGTATCCATTCTTCCTTACCCATAAAACCTTGATTTTAGTCAAGATTTATTTTTGCCTTTCTTTCTACTTCCTGCTGCCTGTATGTGCTGGCTGGAGCTCCAGCAGCCATTTTGGACCTTAACGTAGCCTCAAGAATAGAAGCCAGTGAGACAGATGGAGCCTAGTCCCTGCTGACCGTAGGGCTTCCGTGCCAGCCTTCTATTACCTCCCTCCGGACTTCTGCATGAGAGATAAGTGCAAGCAACCTTGCTCAAACCACTGTTATCTGTTCTGTTACGATCAGCCAGATCTAATCCTGGTCTTTCTTCTTCCCTCCAAAGCAAGACTGTCCCAAACACGTGGGGAACTGGCCAGGCATCAGGACAGATGTTCTGAGTGTTAACTATTCTGGGGGTTAGCGTATTTTCCTTTCCCTCTTTATTCTTCATTTAATTATCCTTCATCCTTCCCAACACCTCGCTACCATCTCTTGAACTTTGTTCCAGGCATTTTCCTTGCACTCTCTGTCTCCAACCTCCCAAGAGCCCCACAGAGTGGGAACTAATCACAGTCGTCCTTGTCAGGGGTCTCCTAGCCCTTTAGGAAGTGGCTACTCATTAATTACTTGGATAATTAGACGATGCACTCACTGACCAGCCTTCGAGCGTAAGACACGGCCTCCCAGCACTCAGCCTTCCCCCAACGCAAAAGGCCATGGGCCCAGGCTCAGGGTCAGCACTCCCAGGGACTTAACTGAACCAGGTGGCTGACCCCAAGCTCCTCCTCCGTCCAGCTTCAGTTCCACAAATACCTAAAGCCCCCGCCGTCCAAACGGGGCCCCAGGAGTCTAGCCTCCCAGCCAGGACACCCCAACACTTACTTTCCCAAAAGCGACCCTACAGGAGACAGCAGGGGCTGGGGTCAAAGGTGGAGGCACAGCAAGGCTCCCTGGTCCGGGGCAACCCCCAGAAGCTCCCGCTCTCCACCCGCGCCGGCGCCTACCTTGGCCCGCTGCATCCTGGGCACCGGAGGAAACTGTTGCCGGCTTCCCCACTGCGCAGCCGAGGAGAACAGGACTGCTGGGCCCGGCGGGCAGCTGCCTCATGTTTGCTGGGACCCAGACGTAATTGTTACCGGCGGCTCCGCTCCCGCCCCCTGTCCACCCGCCCTCCCTGCGCGCTTCTACCCTAAGCTCCGCCCCTTCTGCTCTGTCTCCTCCCCCCCTCAACCTCCCACCGTGTGTGTCTCTCCCTCTCCCTCTCGCATCTTTTCCGTCTCTCTCCCAGCCTCTCCGTCCTATTCTCTGGGTATAAACCACTCCTAACCCTGCCCTCTCAGCCTGTCGCCGGGGGTCTCTCTCTCTCTCTCTGTGTCCCCCTCCCCCGCCCCGTCTGTCTGTAGCATACACTCTGCTCCCCAACCTTGGAGCGGGGAGAGGTGGGGGGTTGCCGAGAGCCCGGGCTGGGGGCAGGGAGCTCCGGCACAAGTTCCTGTCCCAGCACGGGGAGGCGTGGCAGTGGAGCGCGCAGAGGCCAGCCCTCCCCTCCTTGCTGCCCCCTCTCTCATCCTACTGGTTCCTATGGACACCAGGTGGAGTGACACCCCCCCCAATGACCTCGGGCCATTGCAGTCAAGGTGGGCTGTGGAGGGGGATCTCCCTGGTGTCCCTCCAGCCACCCTGCAGATGACCCCTGGGCACCCCTGGCGTCCGGAGCATCCTCCTGATGGGGACATCGCTCTGGGCACTGGGCCCTCAATGGCCCCACTGATGGGGGCTCACCACCCAGAGATGGTGATGGCTACCAGGGCCACGTCACGTGGGTCACAGGCAGGGGTCCTTCAACTAGTTTCATGGGTGCCCCACGCTTACTTATCTCCTTTCACCGCACGCGGGGGCCTTGCCGTAGGGGAGCCCTCTCCAAACCTGAGCTCCTTATACACTCCAGGGAGCCTGGCGTCTGTTCCCATTGTCTGTGTCTCAGGTTGGGACCACATCAGGGCAGCTGAGGGACCTGACCAGACCTCCTGGGGGTTGTGGTGGTGGAGGAAAGGGGTGAGGGCCCCTGAGCATCCTGGGGAGGGGGGACCCTGGCTGCCCCTCAGGAGGGCAGACTCCTGGGCATTTGCTCATCCCCCAGGGAAACCACCCAGGAGCCAGGTGCCTGAAACCTCAGCCAAGTTTCTCTTTTCTGCACCCTGAGGAAGGAGCCAGCCTGTGCCACTGGTTCCCCTGGAAACAGAGCCCTGAGACACCCCCTCTTCTGGGCACACAAGAGCACTTGCACGTCCTTCTCTTTTTTTGTTTTTGGGTGTTTTTTTTTCTTTGAGCCAGCCAATCAGCTCCAACTTTCAGATTGTGGGAGGAAGAAAATAGTCTGGAGCTGTTTGCCCATGGAGGGAGGACGACTATTTCTAGACAGGAGGCAGCCCGTGTGTCTGGCCCCGCTGGACTTCCAGGACCGCCTGGGCCTCGTGCCAGGCAGGAACTCAGCAGACCCTGGTCCCCCTTCCGCCGCCCATGGCTGTGGCCTGGAAGAGGTGAGGGCGGCTGCAGGGTCAGGCTCAGAGGCCGAGCTCCTTGAGAGCCTGGGGGCCTTTTCACCTGGTGACCTTGGCTCTGAACAAGCAGGGGTTCCCTGAACACGTTGAGTCCTCACCGTGGCCTTGGCAGGGAAGTGTCATTATCTCTGCAGATGACGAAAGTGAGACCCAGAAAAGTTAAAGGATTTGCCCAAGGTCATAGGCTAGAAAGTGGCAAAGCTGGTGCAAAAAGCCTGTTCCTTTCACCCCTAAGTGAACACACGGCTAAGACCCGCCAAACCTCCCACGCTCCAAACATCAACTTGGACACTTGCCAGTGTGCTGTCCGGGACAGGCCTGACCTTAGTTATGGCCTGGTGCTCGGAGGTGGAACCAGAGAAGGCCCCTCCCCCCAGGTTTGGCGTCAGGACTGAACTTCCGCTACCCAGAGATGCTTTCTTCTGAATTAACAAGCTAATGAGCTTCCAGCTACAAGAAAACAGGGCAGCCGCCCTCCCCCGCCAGGCCCCCATGCCCTTGGGCCTGGGGTACCTCCCACTTCAGCTGCCACCAAGGGGGTGCACCTCATAAAACACACATGGGGGGGTGCCCCACCGTGATCTGTGACCCCCATCCTCCCTCCTCCCCCAGCGCCCTCGGGGGCTTTTCTAGAGCGCTTCCAGCTGGTCCCACACAGGCCTGTGGGGAATGCAGGGATGAGAAAGGGCAGGAGAGCGTGGAGGTCAAGGACACCCCAGAGCAGGGCTCCCCACGTGGGCCTCAGCAGTCCCGACAGTGGTGTGGGCACGTGGGCAGCGGCTAACTCTCCCTGAGAATGTCTGGGAGTTTCCGGAGATTCTTTGGCAGTGCATCAGACCCGAAAAAGATCAAGGAAGGCTTCAGGATGACCTTGCCTTGTCGGCCACGAACTCCAGCCTGATAGGCTTCAGCTGTGGTTTTCCTCACTGCAGAGTGGCGAGCCCGGGGATGCAGGAGTGTGGAAGGGGGAAGGAGGGGCTCATTTCAAGCCTGGAGGAAGGCTGAGTAGCTTGCATTTGAGAAGAGGCAGTGGCAAGCCATCTGAGCTGGCTCAGGGCCTCACTCTAATCCCATCTTGGTGAGGGGCTCACACCACCCCTACCCACAAGCCTTGGGGGTCTTCCGGACCTTCCTCAATTGTTACACACAATCCTCTCCACTCCAGGCCCAGGTTCAAACCCCTCCTCCTCAGTACCCCAAACCTGGCCCCATGGAGTCCCCAGTCTGTATGTTTCTTCCGGATCCTTTCGGGCCCTGGTTCTGCCTTCCCCTGGCTGAGGGGCACAGAGAGGCAGACACACAGACAGAGACAGACAGAAAGATGTTCAATACAGTTTCAGGGTTTGGGCCCTTGCTCCACCAAGAGCCCCTGCCTGTGAGGAAGGCCCCCTCTGAGTAGAGGTGGGTCTCACCAGGCATGTGGAAACCCCTCCCCACAGGAGCTCAAGAAACGTCTGTTGCCCCAAAACAGTGCTTCCCTGGACACCACAGCACTCCGGTGTCACCATGAGCTGGCACAGCTGTGGAACTGGAAAGCCACCGAATGCAGCCTTATTTGGGTCTTCCACTGGCCCTGGAAACCTCTTCCGCTGCCCGCCGCCCAGCGGCTGGATGGAAACCTAGCAGACCCGGGATGCCGCTTGGTAGGGAGATACGGCGGTTCACTACACCTCACACAACAGTCTCAGCTGGGGTCCGGGCCCTGCTCAAGGCCAGCCCTCCTGCTGCACAGCCCAGGCCTCCGCCCAGCTCAGGTGGGCTGGGGCCTCCCACTGGAGCTGTCCTGAACGTCACTCTGGGTTTGGCAGAGGTTGGAAACTATACCTCTCCCTCCTGCGGGCACCTCCATGTGTCCTCAGAGCCTGGCCACCACTGGGCACCTCTGCAGCTTCCCCCTGACCAGGGTACTTCACGTAGGTCTCAGGGGTGCCAAGGAGCCCCCCCGCCCCAGGCAGCTCCATCTCTGCACAGCTGAGGCTTGTCCACACCTCCAGGCAGCCTCCAGCTGACCCTCCCTCCCACGAGGCTCTTGTCTGGGCCAGCAGCCTTCTTCCTGGCTCTGCCGGCAAAGCAGCCAGCCTGTCTCTTGTGCTTTAGACCTCGCAGGTGGGGCTGGGACTCATCTGCTGGATTTCTCAAACTGCAGGGGACACCTGGAAGGCTCTGAAGGCTTTCTTTAAAGCCCCTTCCTTCTGGCTTGATGCGAAGGGAGGGTCCCCCACCCATCCCCTTGGGCTCATCTCACCTCCCCCAAATCTCTCCCCCAGCCTCAAAGCCTGACTCCTGGGTACCGTCAGTATGGTGAGGGCTCGGGCTGCTGAAATTGTGCATTGCTGCTGGGCAGAAGTGAGGGGCCGGGTGGGCTCATCTCTGTGCACACCCTGCCTTCCCCTCCCCTGGTGCTGCAGTGCTGTTTGTAAGATGGGTAACTGCTAACTGCTCCGGGGGTGGCACAGCCGTGAAGTGCAAGGAAGGATTAGGGGCCATGGAGAAGAGGCTTCATTCCAGCATTCCTGGGGTGTGGCCCAGGCTGGCCACCAGACTCCTGGTTCAGTCCCTGCATTCAGGTCTGGAGAGACAGGGCACTAGGAGCTCAGAGCACAGGCCCTGGGTCCAGGAGGGTAAGAGGGACACTGGCCTTGACCACCCAGAGAATTCAGGTATCCCTTGAATTATAAAGTGCCACCATTACCAGTTGATTCTTCGGGGTAAGTTGTGCCCTTTCTACTCAGCCCGCATCCAGTCCTGTGCCTTAGTTTTCTCAACCATAAATAGGTAAATAACAGTGTCTATCTCGTAGCTAATACATGTGTGTGCTCAGCACACTTCCCGATTTATACTCAGAGCTCAATAAATGAAACTCTGTTTGTCCCCTCAGGGAGCCTAAGCAGGCCCCTAACCGTATGGCCCTTCCTTTGCACACCTGGAGCCAGACAGAACTACACTGGCCAGCCACCTGGGACCTGACACCCTGGCCCATGTAGCATTTCTCTGGCAGAATCTGCCACTCATTGCTTATGGCCTTTGCTCTGGGATGGCCAGGCTGGCAGAACTCCCAGGGCCTCCAATCTGTCATCCCTCCTGCTACAGGGACAGCAAGGACACTTGGATCACATCTCCTGGGAGACGGAGCCTCCCTCCCACACACCCACAGGGAACGCGGCTGACAGCGTGCCCAGGAGGAAACCTCCAGAGCCACCAGGGTCAGGGCATCTGAATCAAGGCCTGGCGGGGCTTCAACTTATGGGACCTTGAATCAGCCACAGAGCTTCTCAGAGCTTCATCTGCTCAACCGTGAAACAAGGATGACGATCCCCACCTGCTTCAGGGAATGTCATAAGAACAGATGAGACTGTGACCTCGAAGGGGCTTTGTTTCACACATAACGTAGGATGGGCATTGTAGGATCCCAGCATTTTAAAACTGGGAAAATATGTAATATATTTCTCTCTGTGGCTATTTCTGTCTGTCACCTGCTGAGTGCCACCCCACCTCCAGGTTACCAGAGCCCACAGTGATGCTCTGAACTGAGGTCCTTTGAAAAGTCCGTGTGCAATGCCCTAGGCCAACGTTTCTGGATACTAAATTCAATGAGTGGCAGCCTTTCCCAATTCACAGGGGGAACCTCAGTTAATTTTTTAGGACTATTAACTTCTGATCATGCTGGACTAGGTAATTTGGACTAAATTCCCAACTGAGGACAACGAAAAGCTGCTCAAAAAATATATTTTTTAAAGTTTGATTCAGGGGTATCAGGGAGCAAACAAGGCAGTAAAAAAATCACAGGGCCAAGTTCTGGGAAAAGAAGGAAACGCAGAGATGTGTGCTGGCAGCTGGGGTTACGTTCTCCCTAGGGGGTCTGCTGAGCCCAGAAGATACTGCAAAGGTGCTGAGCAGAGCTGTTAACAGCCTCTGGGACTAAGGAGGTCAAAACTAGGCCCACCAAGAGCAGGGGGTACCCGGCAAATCTTTCATGCTTTGGGTTGGGACCCCAGAGGGTTTCACCCCCAGAATATGAATGAACTAGAAATAGACAAGTGCTCCAAGGGACTGCAAATCATCTCAGTCCCTGAAAGTAAAGTAAAACAACCTGGTTTGCAGGATCCCAAGGCATCTGCCCGAGGTAAACATAATCCTCATGGAGCAAGATAATTTCATTCTGTACCTCAAATTATTTCTACAGGTTTTCATATAAAATGTGTGGCACTTGGGCTTCCCTGGTGGCGCAGTGGTTGAGAGTCCGCCTGCCGATGCAGGGGACACAGGTTCATGCCCCGGTCTGGGAGGATCCCGCATGCTGTGAAGCGGCTGGACCCGTGAGCCATGGCCGCTGAGCCTGCGCATCCAGAGCCTGTGCCCCGCAACGGGAGAGGCCACAGCAGTGAGAGGCCCACAAACCGCAAAAAAAAAAAAAAGAAAAAAGAAAAAAAAACAAAGTGTGGCACTCAATTTTTGCCGAGTATGTGAGGAGACAAGACAATACTAACAAAAACCAAGAGAAACAACAGACACTGGAAACAGACTCACAGAGGCTCCATATTAGGGAGTTATTGAACTTTAAAATAACCATATTTGTTTGCTCAGATACATAAAAGGTAAGATAGGCAATTTTGATAGAGAACTAGAAATGATTTTTTAATCATTTTCTAGTTCTATTTTTATCCCATCAATCTCATTCTTAAAATGCAGGGTGCTACAGTTCCCCACACAGGGCAACATGAAAAGCAAGCCAAGAATCCTCTGGGAAAAGCCCAGAAGAGGCGATTGTGCTACATTCAAGGATGCTGGTCTGAGAGTGTGCGTGCAATAGTGACAATACATTGTGTAGGCACCATCCCAATTTCTAGTAGCAAATTTGTTGCTGGTTTGTAAGATGCAACTAAACATAGACACCCTCTGAAACTCAGCAGACTCTAATCTTGAAGGGCTTTGCTCCTTTGAACAGGGACCCATCTCCCTCTTCGCTTGTATCTGCCCAGACCCAGCTCTGCCGCCGGCCCAGAGCAGTCATGGCAAAAAAAAAAAAAAAAAAAAAGCAGCATTTGAGTATTTGTTTTGTGCCAGGCCCCTGCCAAGGGATTTCCACACACTGTCACATTAGTCACAACCCTAGGAGGCGGCTATGACTATTTTCCCCATTTTATAGGTGGAAAAACTGAGGTCTAGGGGACCCATGGATCATGTTCAAGGTGCCCTGGTTACCAAACGTTACAGCCAGGTGTGAACTCAAGTCTGCCTGCTCTCAGTGTGGGCCCCACTCCCCACCTGCTGATTACTGGGGTGACCCCTGGATGCCTGTGGTCAGAGGAGGCCTTGGATTCTCCTCTCCACAAACACTCACTAAGCACCAACCACACCCAGGGCCCTAGCCTGGGAGAGCTGAAGGATCCAAGGCCAAGACTTAGTCAAGTGAGAACACTTTAATGGATCCGAGGTCCTGTCCACCTCTTCTCTCCCCTCCTCCTCCCCATTTCTGGAACTCAGGGTCCAGCATGCAGGGAGGGCACAGGGATGGACTAGGGGTGATGCCCAGTCAGGGGCATAGGATAAAAGAGGTAAGGGCCACAGTGCAAAATCCTCTTGTGGCCACCAGATCTCTCCTGGAAAGCTGGGTGGTGACTGTCAAAGAGGCTACCTTCTGGGGAGCTGAGGGGGAGCCCCTGCTCCAGCCCACATCCCAGGTCCCTTCTTAGGGAGTCAGTGCTCCCTAAGCCGAGGGACAGCAGTGTGACTTCCAGCCCAAGATGCAGACGGGGCCTCAGCCTTCACACGGGCCTCCCACACCCCCTGGGGGCCAGACATCCAGGCCGGGGTCTGTGGAGGGTCCCACGCCCTGAGCAGCGGAGGGCTCAGGGGCCACGAGGCAGAGCCTGCAGCCGGCCCAGGCCCAGGCCATGGTGGCCCCTGGCCTGCTTGGTGGCTTTACCTGATTAGTGTGGCTGGGCAGGAGGGGTCCCTGTGGCCGACAGGTAGTAAGGGGACAGGTAAAGAGGGGACAAAGGGGGGGAAGGGGCTTCCCTGGGGGGAGGAAGTGAGGGCTGGGGAGGGGACAGAGTGAAGTGGGGCAAGTGGGGGGTCAGAGGAGAGGAGGAAAAGGGGCAAGGAGCTTGGAGAGGTGTGGGAGGCATGGGCAGGGGGAGGGGCAGATGGGACAGAGTGGGGCTGGGCAGGGCCTCTGTCCTGCCCAAGGGGCTGAAGAGGAGGTTCCACTAGGTGGAGAACAGGCTCTTCCTGGAGCTAACATATTGCAGCAAGGAGGATGAGGGAGACACACCTGGAGGAACCTGTTTGCTCTGAGATTCAACAGAAGGTAAGTGTGTTTTTGAGCATGAATGAAGGGGTCGTGAGCAGAAAGGGGTACAAAGGGAGTAGCAAGATGGGCTCAGGTAACTG
This sequence comes from Delphinapterus leucas, assembly GCF_059928025.1. Taxonomy (NCBI): domain Eukaryota; kingdom Metazoa; phylum Chordata; class Mammalia; order Artiodactyla; family Monodontidae; genus Delphinapterus; species Delphinapterus leucas. The sequence continues at coordinate 10,502,878 of NC_143141.1, forward strand.
GAATTGGGGGACAATCCAGGCCTGGATGCCAGCCTGGGCTCTGGTGGCAAAAGCGACAGAAATCCTCTAGTCCAGGCAAAGTCAGCAGGGAAGGCAGGCAGCCCCATGCATCACCTTGCGTCCATATCCCTGTTGTGGATTAAGAACAGGGGAGGGGGAGGGGAGGGAGAGGGGAGGGAGGGGAGGGGAGGGGAGGGGAGGGGAGGGAGGGGAGGGGAGAGGGAGGGGAGGGGGAGGGGAGGGGAGGGGAGGGGAGGGGGAGGGGGAGGGGAGGGGGAGGGGGAGGGGAGGGGGAGGGGGAGGGGAGGGGGAGGGGAGGGGAGGGGGAGGGGGAGGGGGAGGGGAGGGGAGGGGGAGGGGAGGGGGAGGGGGAGGGGGAGGGGAGAGGAGGGGGAGGGGAGGGGGAGGGGAGGGGAGGGGAGGGGGAGGGGAGGGGAGGGGGAGGGGAGGGGGACGGGGAGGGGAGGGGGAGGGGAGGGGGAGGGGAGGGGGAGGGGGGAGGGGAGGGGAGGGGAGGGGAGGGGGAGGGGAGGGGGAGGGGAGGGGGAGGGGGGAGGGGAGGGGAGGGGAGGGAGGGGAGGGGAGGGAGGGGAGGGGAGGGGAGGGGAGGGAGGGGAGGGGAGGGGAGGGGAGGGGAGGGAGGGGAGGGGAGGGGAGGGGAGGGAGGGGAGGGGAGGGAGGGGAGGGGAGGGGAGGGGGTGGAGGAGCTGAGCTCAGGCCTATCAGTCCCAGCCAAGTCCCAGAACCTTCCTGCCCTCCTGGGCCCTGGAGACCCCAGAACCCAAACCCTTCCCTTCCCTTCTCAGCCCCACCCTTGGCACCAAGGAATAAAGCGGGGGAAACTCACTCACTGCGGTCCTAGAGCTTCAGGGAGGTGACACGGGGGATGTGGAAGGGCTGAGTGTCCTCAGAGCTGCTGGCACTGCAGCATCACAGGGAGTGAGTGAGTGAGGCCCCCAGGCCCAGGCCCTCAGCCCCGACACAGGAACAAGCCCAGAGCCTGGAATTTCCTGCCTCAGAAGCTCTTCAGGGGTAGCAAGGGTGCCCAAAAGTTAGGTCTGGTGGATGTGTTGCAGCAAGAAGGATTCAGGGTAGACACATGGAAGAACTTTCTGGCCCTGGAGCTCCTCAGACTGTGTGACTTCAGGGTTAGGCGTAAGCCTCCCCTGCCTGGAGGTCTCAAGATGGCGTGCAGCAGGGGCCGGGCCCAGCAGCCGGAAGGGCTCCTGCCTGGGCCCCTGCTGCACCCCACAGACCTGGCAGCCTCCTCACCTGAGGCGTTTCCGGATGGGATGGAAGTATCTGGAGGTCTTGACAGCGAAGATGACACTGGGGATCAGGAAGAAGGCGCACCAGCCCAGGCAGAACCAGAAGGCGTTCTGGAACAGAGGAGGTGAGGTCAACGCACTGTGTCTGGGCACCCCCAGTCCCCCCGCTGACTCAGTGTGGGGCACGGGGACGCATTCTCAGAGCTGAGGGAAAGGGCGGGGGTGTAGGCCCAGGGCAGGGCCCCGCTCACGCTGTCCCTCCCGTGGGGGCCTCCACGTCCACGAGCCCTGATGGGCTGGGGGGCACTCACCCAGGGGTCAGCCACCATGTCACACAGGATCACACGGCCATTGTCCAGGGCTGTGGAGAGGGGCTGGCAGGTGGTGATGCGCTGAGTCACCTGTGGTGTCAACGTGAGGCAGGTACATGCAGACACACCCAGACCCACAGGTGCTCAGAGGGAGGTTGACAGGGACACAGACAGGCCCAGGGACACAGTGGGGAGCCACTGCACAGCTGTACACAGACACACGGATGTGGCAACACAGAGAAGGGAGGACACACTGCCATCAGCTCATCGCTCACCTCCTCCCTTTCCCACCCTGTTCACCAGCCTGGGTTAAGCCCTTACTGTGTGCCCAGAGCTGTTCTCTAAGTCACACTCTCACTGGGAGGCAACACGTGTGCACACACACACAATGCACTGCACACACGTACATACCTGCACAGACACATACTCGCACACACATGTACAGACACACTCAGGGTTAAGCGAGACCCCTGCCTGTCCAGTGTGGGTGGTAGATAGCCCGGTCCACGCTCAGGCCTCAGAGAAGGGCTATGGCAGAGTTTGGGGGATGGGCAGAACCCAGCCAGCCAGATGCCAGGTTTGGGAGTTTGGGTTCAATCCTGAAGGCCTAGGGCACCCCCAGGGGCTCTCAGGGGGCAGAGGAAGTCGAACAGCTGGTACGGCTGGAAGCTTGCCTGAGGCCAGGAGGGTCTGAGCCCACACTCACCTCCTCTCTCACCCAGGCCACGTACTGGGAGAAGTAGCCCATCTCCCGGGTCAGGAAACACTCACTTTCCTGCAGGGAAGAGAGGAGCCCTGGGCTGGTCGGAGTCCCAGGGCCAGCACCCCTGCCCCCCATGCCTGGCACCATCAGGACAGGTCAAGCTGGCTTTCCTGGGAGCCACGGTGAGGGGGCAGGGCTGGAGAATCCTGGGGTGGGAACCCTGCGAGCCTTAACCCTTCAACTCACCTCTGACTCTGAAGCCACCCCCCAGCCCTGCCCCATCCTCCCACTCACATTCTTCAGGATACGGGTGGCCCAGGTAGGCAGCTCTCCTTTCAGGTGAGTGACTCTGTCCAGGACATCTGAGGTCTCCGGCTGGGGGAGAGGAGAGGGGCTCGGTCAGGGAACAGCCACTCATTCACTCATCCATTCATTAACTCAACGTACGACACACAACATACTCACCTTGGGGTGGGCCGTGTTAGGCCCTAAGGACAGAGGACACATATGGCGGTCCTCAAGGATCTTCCCACCCCACCCTCAACTTCCAGTGTGCCTGGGTAGAGCAGGTGAGGTCCCAAGCCAGCTGGGCCCACACGTTCTTGCTCCCTCTGCTGCCCACCTGCTCCCCCCCACCCCATCCATCCCCAGCAGCCACCTGGAGAAGTGGGGCAGAGGATGCCAGGGCATGGACACTGAGGTTGAGCTTAGCCTGTGAAAAAGAGATCAGGGCTGGTCAGGGGAAGGAACTGGTAGGAGGGAGGGTTCCCAGCATCCCTCTCCTCCTCCTTGCCCCCTCCCTGCATCTCCTCTCCAGGTCCTGGACTCCCTGAGCCTCCAGACTTACCACAAGCCTCTGCTGGAGGAGGAGCTTCTCCTGATGGAGCTTTCTGAGCCCCTGGGCCTCCTTCTGCAGCTGCTGCCCCAGCACAGTATTGCCCTGAGGGGAGACATATCAGAATGGCACTCTGCCCGGGCCGAGACAGGCTTTGACGACACATCCTTCACCAAACCGTTCGACCAGACATACTGGACGGATGTGGAAAGTGCTGGAATCAGAGGTTGGCCTCAGAGGCAGAAAACTGAGGGCTCCTTAAGTTCCTTGGCCAGATCTTGGTTTGGGGGCCTGAGCCCAAGTTCCAGGTCCGGCCCTAGCTTGCTCTGCGCATCGTGGTGGGTAGGAGAGGGGTGTCTATGAGATGCCTTGAAGAGAACTTTTTAAACTCTCTATATTTATAAATACAAAGTGCTACTTTTCCCAGTACATTTTAAGCTTCTAGAGGCAACTGTCATGATATCTGATCCATCAGGCTGTCCTCACAGCATCTGTCCCAGCAGATTCCACAAGCGGTGTGCGCCTAGCAATGCTTGCCCAGCTGTGCGATGTCAGACCACATCTGACGTCATCTGATCTGAGGTGGGTGATAATCCACTTTAGAGATGAAGACGCCGAGGCCCAGAGATGAGGAATGATTTGCCCAAGGCCACACAGCCAGTTGGTGGTAGAGCTAGAGCCAGAACTGATGCTACAGAACCCTTCATCCCAGCCGGGGGTCCAGAGTCTCAGCCCTCGGTGACAGGGGCCCTCAGTCCCCTCCCCAATCCAGGCACTCCCACCCCGTCCCCCCTCCCAGGCCTCTGGCTCCAGCCTGCCAAGTGGGGTCTCTGTTCCCTTCTCACTTGGGTCTGGGCCAGTCCCTCCAGCTCCTGGGCCAGCTTCTCCACGCTGATGTTCACCACAGGCTTCTGAATCTGGAGACGGACAGGAGAGGCCAAGAGGGGATGAACCCCGGCTCCCCCAGCCCCAGAATTCCCAGTCTTTGCAAAAGCACCCACACCAGCTAAGTCTATTGTGACACATCAGTCACAGTGGGTTTGACCTGAAATTGTGAAACATATGAGATACTTTCCATTAGGAAAGAAAAAAAAATGAGGCACCCTCTGGTGTAACCCAACGGAGAGGTGACTTCCCACCAGCATTCGCCACAGCAGTGGGTTCAGGACCACGGACAGCAACACACGCTGTTGGGTGGAGGCACATTCATTCTCGCCCAGCCCAGGTGCTGGCAGCTGGGACACATGGTCTGGAGACACCCCCAGCAGAAGAGGCCCCATGGACATGTGGAGGGGTCCAGGAACGGTGGAGGGCCAAGACAAGGTGAGACAGCTCCCCGACCCCCAGCTCCTCTGCGGGCCCCTCTGCTCTGCCGTGGTCTGGCCTGAGGTGCCCACTGCTGACCTCAACAAGGAAGCCTGGGTAGTGGATGCTCTCGAGCCCACTGCTCTGCAGGGCCTCCAGGTCCTGGCGGGCGGCTGGGCTCAGCAGGTCCAGATTCTTCACGTCCACTTTGAGTTTCTGCAACTCCTGCTGCAGCTTGGCAGTGTACTGGGAGGGAGGGAGCAGGGTGGAGCCGTGCTCTGTGGGTGAGCCAGGACCCCACAGCTGCTATCCTAGGTGAGGGGTCAGCAGGCCCTCAGGGCCCTCCTTCTGGATATCCAGGGCCCCTACCCTGGACACTCCCAGCCCCAGACAGGCTCCCAGCAGGCCTCTGCTCCCCACCCATCCCCAACTCCACCTTACCCCCACCGAGACCCAGCTCTCCTCCAGCGCCTATCTGGCTACTGGACAGCAGCACAGACCTTCCCAGGCCACGCAGAAGAAAAAGAGCTTCCCCGGCCCATCTTTATCACGTCACCTTGTGTTAAGGTCTTCACAGCACCTGTGTGCTATTTACTTATCTGGGTACTAGTTTACTGCCATCAGCTCCATGAGGATGGCACCTCATCTTCCCACTCTGTACCAAACCCTCAGCGTCTAGAGCAGAGGCTCATACATGGTGGGTGCCGTACAAATTTGTTGAATGTGTAAAAATGAGTGAATGAATGAATGAGTGAATAGACACAATCACATTTCTAAGACAGAGCACAGTTTAAAAAGGGACTCGAGCCTGGAGGGGTGGGATAGGGAGGGTGGGAGGGAGGGAGACGCAAGAGGGAAGAGATATGGGAACATATGTATATGTATAACTGATTCACTTTGTTATAAAGCAGAAACTAACACACCATTGTAAAGTAATTATACCCCAGTAAAGATGTTTAAAAAATAAATAAATAATAAATAAATAAATAAAAATAAAAAGGGACTCGAGGGCTTCCCTGGTGGCGCAGTGGTCGAGAGTCTGCCTGCCGATGCAGGGGACACGGGTTCGTGCCCCGGTCCGGGAAGATCCCACATGGCGCGGAGCAGCTGGCCTGTGAGCCATGGCCGCTGAGCCTGCGCGTCCGGAGTCTGTGCTCCGCAACGGGAGAGGCCACAACAGTGAGAGGCCCGCGTACCGCAAAAAAAAAAAAAAAAAAGGGACTCGACATTTTCCAACCATTGCTGGGAGAGATTTAAAGGGCATGAAATTCAGCCCCAGTGTTTCACAGGTGAGAGGCTAAAGACAGGGCGGAGCCTCAGAGTACGGAGCCCAGCTCAGCTCACCTCTCGCCATCCCTCACACTGCCTCTCAGAGGCAGGGGTCTTGGAGCAGCATTTCAGGCACCAGTAACACACAGGTAAAGGAGATGTCTCGAGGCGGGCAGAGTCCTCGTGGTGCCCGGGAAAGCACACCTTGTCTTAATTATCTCTGCATCATCAGCCCACTATTATCTCCTTCGAGGACAAGTTCTCCTAAGGTCACATTTGGTTTGTTGCCAGATGGCCCCCAAGGACTGCCCAGTCCCTCTGGACCTGAAGCCCTATCTGTCCAGACTCTTCTGTGACCTGGACCCCTCCCTTCCCTGGACCAGGGCTGAGAGCCCTCCCCTTTCAGCCAGCAGAGCACAGGGCCTCCTCTGCTCAGGCCCCCTGCTGCAGCCCTCTGTGGCCAGCCTTCACCCTGTGGCCTTGCACCAGAACAGTGCCGGCTCAGTGGACCTCTCCTCTGATTAGAGACGCTGAAAGAGGAGACGGCTATGGCATTAAGGAAACTGCCCCAGGTTATAGTTTAAGGCGTGAAGTTGGGACTGAAATCTGGACCACTTGGCTATGCTAGCCTGCGGACTAGGTGCAGGTGGTGGGTTCAAGAGGAGGTGGAAGGTTTCTGGAGACAAGGCAGAATCAGGAGTTAGCAGTTTAGGAGGGGTGGGGGGAGAAGCAGGTGGGAGAAATGTGGTTTTCCCAGGATATGCTTGGGAAGGGCTCCTGGGGGACCCTGGGAGCCAAGGCAGCTCTCCTCCCACCTCATTTGGGCGTGAAGAGAGGAAAGGAGGGGGTGTTTTACAGCTTCTGTGCACCCTTAGGAGAACCACGCTCTCAAAGTACGTCTCCTCTCATGAAGGAGCACTTCCTTTTCTTTGTTCTAGAACTGTCTCTTGCCAGTGTGAGTAAATCTCTCCAGTTCTACATAGCAAGTTCTGGCAAAGTCCAATGGTTAGGGAACAGGCTGTGGGGAGCCCCCCTCCAGTGGTACCCAACTTCATCACCATCGTTTTCACTGTCACACTCCCTCGCCAACCTCCCTGCTCCCACTGCAGCATCCAAACCGATGCCTGTCCTCAGTCAGGACACACACCCTAGTCCTCTCACTCACTGTCACCACCCTGTCCGGCCTCAACCTCACCTGTGTTCAGCTTTTCCGGGAGCGCAGTGCTCAGAGCTGGTCAGAGCCTCCAGGCATTCACGCGCTCACCCATACGCTCTGGAAGCTGCCCTGGGCTGTAGCCCTGGGCCAGGTCCTGAGCTTGCACCCGGGTCCTCTGCCCCTGAGGCGCCTCAACTGTTCTTGTAGACTTCTCGGGTTCAAGGAGATGGTCCCTCCAGCAAGGCAAGACCGGAAGAGGGGGGGTCTGCAGGAAGGGTCCCCAGTGTGTTCCAGAAGGTTCTCTCACCTGGCTGATATCCAGGTGCTTCTCCAGGTCATAGGAGTCATTGAGCTGCAGGACCGTCCAGAGTGCAGCCCCTTGCTTGCACTGCCTGCAGAGGAACGACAGGCATCAGAGATGAGAGGAGGGCGGGCAGGTGGGGGCTGACGTCATCCTAATGGGATGCCCGCCTCAGCCCCTCCTCACACCCCGGCCCCCAGCCCAGTCTCCCCGCTCACTTATAGGCCAGGAAGACGCTGAGGTTCTTCTTCAGGCCAAGAAGTTGGGACAAGTTCATGGATGACGGCAAGCTCCCCGGAGTGTCTGCAAACTGGGGATGGGACACAGAGGAACGGGCCTGGAGTGGGGAGTGGGGGGGCAAGGCCACCCAGCTTCCCAGGGCCTAGTCCCACGCTGCCCTGGCACAGCAGAGACCATAACCCTGGGACTCCAGCCCACACCTGCCTCTAACTCAGATCACTCCAGGGCCCTAAATCCTGGCAGGGACCCTCCCCGTGACTCTCCAGGAGGGTGGCTGGCCTGTCTTCAGCAGAGGACCCAGGCCAGCATCTTGGCTCACCTGCTCAGTGCAACAGGGAACAAGGATCCCCAATTCCAAGACTCAGTGTTAGGAGGGCAGAGGGCCTCAGGTCTGGGGGCCATCCTTCGAGGTCCCTGCCTGGGGCCTGGGCAGCCTTCCGGGGACTCACTGGCTCTTTTCTCTCACTGGTGGTTTTCCATCTCTTTCCTTGGCCGTCTCCATCATTCCTCCTGTCTCTCTCTCCCTTCTAACCCCTCGGGCTCCTACTTCCTTCTAAACCTCCTGCTCTGCCCACAGCTCTCTCCTCGTCCCTCTGGGCCCCAGAGCGGGGCAGGCCCACCTCATAGAGCTCCCCGCTCTCCCAGCTCCGGCACACCAGGGTCTGCACGTTGCCGCCCAGCAGGAAGGTGGCGAAGACAAGGAGGATGAGGGGCGCGGCGAAGAGGAAGCTGAAGCCTACACCCCTGGGGAAGGCGGAGGGACAGGCTTGAGACAGGAGGGAGGATGCCCTGGACCGTGCGCTCCATCCCCATCTCCATCCCGGGGCCAGCATGGTCAGTGAGTCAGCCCCGGGGCAGGAGAGAGGACTCAGAACTGCTCACCGGCCCCACCTCATCCTCCCCCATCCCCACTCTACCGCTGCTGCCCTGGCTGGCCCTGGCAGCCTAGAGGAGAGCACAGCTGTTCTGCTCAAAGAGCCAGGGCTGCTGGCCTCTGGGCCGAGGACACATGGAGGTGACCAGCTCCAGAGCTCAGCCTCAACGGGGCCACCTGGCATGGCCAGCCATGACCCACCAGCAGAGGCAGCAACCTACAGCATCTGAGTAGGACCTGTGCCACTGACCAAGGCTTCTTTGTGAGACAGGCGTGGCCCCATGCCAGGATTTGAGGCTTGGAGAGTGAAACATGGGCTGGATTTCACTCACCCCTTTGGCCAGGCACCTTTATACAGTGACCCTCCTGCACAACTGAATGTGGCAGCCCTGGCCTTAGAGACGATCTAGTTCAGGGCTGGCAAACAGATTCTACCTCTGGTGCCATCTCCTAATGGTAGTGCTGCCTGGACACTGGGTTAAGCAGGATTCTGAGGCTGTATCTGGGCTCAGAGAGAAAAGGTGCCCATTAATTATTAAAGTTGCCACTGGTGTGGGAAGGAGAAGTGCTTCTTATTTGCATTCCTGCTCTAGGCCAACCCTTTTATACAAACTGAGGCCCAGGTGGGTTATAATTTGCCCAGGGCCACCCAGCAAGTCAGCCCAGAGCCAGACCACAGCTCAGTCTCTTGATCCCCAGGACTCGCTCCTGCAGCTACACAAAAGCTGTCCATGGGCATGAGAGGAATGTACCAGCCCAGGGGCAGGGGGAGAGACCCTCCCCCTCTCCCCAGCCCTTCTTACACCATGAGGAAGCGGGCTCCAGCCTTGCCCTTGGCTTCCGAGTGGCTGGGGTCTTCCCTGTTACAGAGCCCCCAGATGCCCAGGCTGAGGCCCAGCAGGTTACAGACCACCACAAGCAGGACCACAGAGCACAGCAGGCAGCCCACCATCCACCTGCCACAGAGAAGGTGGGGCGTCACGGAAAGGGCAGTAGTGGGCACAGGAGGGGCTGGTGGAGGACCTAGTGGCTGGGTGGGGCCACTACCCCAAAGCTGAGGCTTTAGAAGTGTGACTTCCTATAGGGTCCCCAGGCTCAGATCCCCAGGGCACACAGCCAAGGTGGGCACACGGAGGCCCAACGAGAGAGGGATCTTGGCTTAAATGGAGGTGGAGACTTAGTATAAGGAGGGTTGATGAGGGCTGGAAATTGGTTCCAGGGTGGCTGAGAAGCTGAGCTGCCCATTCCACCCATGCCCACGGGTTCCCAGGCACCTGTATTTCTCATATCTCTGCACCTCCTTCAGGTAGGGGCGGCTGCACTGTTCCATCTCCTCCAGTGCTCGGCTCCAGCGAGAAGCCGCCTCCCAGCCTGGGAATGCTTCGACCAGTGTCCTTAGCTCTCTAGGCTGCTGGGCCACCACCTTCTTCAGCTCTGCCCAAAGCAGCAGGGGCTTATGGGATGGGGAAGACCCCCAGGGGCCCAGGGAGGAGATGGATGGACAGGAAGAACATCTGGGATGCACAGAGATGGTTCACTCTCTGTCCAGGTCCAGCCAAGTGGACAGCCTTCACCTTCCCCACCCCACTACCCCACTCCTCTCTCAACAAGCCTCGTAGGTAGGGGTGTGTTGAGGGGCATCCTAGGCAGACAGCTTGGCCCCTGGGCGGGGCCTCACCTCTGATCACGTCGGCCGTCTGCAAGGTAGCCAGAGCCGGGAGGGCGTTGAAGGTACTGTTCTCCTGCCGGAAGCAAATGCAGCTGTGCCTCCTGCTGTCCACCCGGGTGTCCTAGCTTGGGGGACCCCTGCATGCCAGGTCCAGTGGGAGAGCAACCCCCCTCGGTGCTCCCAGACCAGGAAATCAGGAAACAGGCTTCCCTTTGCTCTCTTAGTCAGTGCCTTCTTCTCCTCTCCCTCAGCCTGGCCTGACTCAATTCCCCCAAACATTGCTCCTTTCTGTCCCCGCCCCTCTTGCTTAGACTGTTGCAGTAGACTCCTAGCCATCCTCTCATCTCTCCCAGACACTCTGCACAGGACCAACAGGGCGATTTCCCTGAAGTCCAGCTCCAGTCTATTCTTCCAGCCTCAGGCCTTATTTCCCTCCTCCTGGAACACTCTGCTCTAGTTACCCAGCACGACTGACTCACCGTTTCCCCAACCCCAGCATTTTCCAGGCCCTGGGTCATAGGTGCTGACTCATGCTGCACCTTTTCCCACAGCCCGTCTCCACCCAGGAGAGCCTGCCTGTCGTCTGGGGCTCAGCTTGTGTGCTCGCTCCTTGGCCATCCCCAGACCCCACCCCCTGAGGGTCCTAGCTCTTCCTTCTGAGCTCCAGGCCTGCCTCCCCCACCAGACCCCGTGCACACAAGGACCAGCATCGCGAGCCTCTAGCCCAGGGCGCCACGTGGTAGGCGAGGCCCTGATGTGACCCAAGTCTTAGGTTCAACTGGGTTCCCACCCCAAAAGAGAAAAACTGAGGCCCCTCACATTTGAGTCCCCAGCCAGGTTGCGAAGAAGTTGGGTAGACTGGGACAGGCACTCACCTCCTGGACCATGCTGGAGAAGTTGGCCTCTGGGACACCTTTCAGCCGATGCAGGGCATCATCCACAGAGGGCACCTGAAATGGTTTGAGGGGCTTGTTATGACAAAGTCCACAGAGAGGCCCGGGAGGGGTCCTTGGGGAAGGATGAGGGCAGAGGCCTCTGAATACTGTGTCCTCGTGTGCAAGATGGGGACCACCACAGCCTCGAAGGCCCTGGGTGGCAGTGAGAACTCAAGAAGCAAAGTCACACGAGGCTCACGGCACAGCGCGTGGCCCAGGGAAGCTCTCACTCCCCTGCCAGGATGACCATCGTTAACTCTGGGTGTGTGGAGAGGGCAGGGGCAGCCCAGGGAAAGGGATCAGGAGTCCGCTTCAGGAAACAGCCGGAACAGAGGCTGCCCAGGGATTCCTGGGGCAGCGGGCAGAGCAGCCCCTTTCACCCCAAGGGGCCTCAGGCCTGGGCCTGCACCTGGTTGAAGTCAGCTCCCAGCTCCAAGGCGTGGGCTCTGTCCAGGGCCTCTGCACAGCCCTGGCAGCTGGGCTCCTGCAGCAGGGCCAGGAGGCGCTCCCGGTGCCCCTGGACAGCCGGCGCCAGGGCCTGCTGCCCCTCCTGAAGTTCCACGGAGGTGGCGTTCAGGGCTCGGAGGTGGTCCACGGAGACCTGCAGGGCTGCGAGACCCACATTTGGACTGAGTGGTCTCCACTGCTACAGCATCCTTGGAGACCTTGCAGGAGGCAGAACATCTTTCCCTCCCAAACCCAGGGGACTGGTGGTCCTTAATCTCTGTGGTTATAATGGAAACTGCCCTGGGGCACGTTAAGCCAGGAGCGGGCAAAGGTGCCACAAGGGATCCTAGGATAAAGCCGTGAGAAAGTCAGGGGCGGGACCGCGGACAGTGTAAGAAATGCAGGGCTGGGCGAGGGTGGGGCCTGCCCCCCAGCGACACTCACCCTGGCCCAGGCTGAGCACAGAGGCCAGGACCTCATACACGGTGCTCTGGAGCTGTGTGTGGATCGTGTTCCCAATGCTCCCGTGGACACCTGGAGAGCACAGGGCAGTCTGCAGGGCTGGACCCCAGGAGACTAGGGGCCTCCCCACCCAACCATCCTCCTCCCCTGGGTTCCGGAGGGTGGTCTTGCGGCAGAGTGGCCGCCGTGCTCCCCAGCTGGACCCTATCCCCGCCTCTGCGAGGGTGTTCCCAGGTGGAGCCCGGGATGAGGGATGAGAGGCCTCCCCAAGGCAGGCCTGAGCTGGAATCCTCACCATCCAGTTCCTCCAAGACTTGCTCCTGAGGAAGGGAAAACTGCTGTGCCACGGCCTGCAGCTCCTAGGCAGACACAGGGCCATGAGGCTGCTCCTTCCTGTCACTGGACACCCCGGCTCCCGTCCCTTCCCCAGCCCTTATTCCCCCACTACCCGCCACAACTGGGCGTCTGTCCTGAGAATACCATGGGTGCCATCATGGATTACAGGGACTCTCCAGCAGGGGGCAGTCAGGTGCGTGCTGGAAGGGGCACCCTCTCTAATGCGCAGGCTACGCACGAATTTGCAGGACCTACCCTGCTCTGTCCCGCCCATGGCTGGCGCTCATGGGGGCACGTGCGGGGTTACTTGGCGCTCACCTGGGGGACATCGGAGACCAGGCCCCGGAGGCTGAGCAGAGTCTCCGGCAGGGCCTTGGCACTGGGGCCCATCTGCTCATGCGTGCGCTGGTTGGTGACAAAGGCAGTGACCACGCCGATCCTGCAGGGATTGGGGAAGAGCAAGGGGCTGGCTGGATGCCTGTGGACACCTTGGGCCTCAGCCCACGCCTCCCGCCTGACCTGGGCGCCCCTCACAGCAGTACGAGGGTGGTCAGCAGCAGGAAGGCCATGAGGGTGCCTCGCTCGCAGGCCATCGTCTTGTGCTCCATCTTCACTCGGCCACCACAGGGCCGGCGGCAGCGGCAGCAACAAAAGCAGAGCCCAGCGGCGGGTACGACCAGGAGGTAGAGGCCGGTGATCACGGCACACACCACGTAGCCTGCCTCATACCGCACCACCTGGGCAGGGCAGCAAGGCATGAGGGGCTGTCCTGACCCTGCCATCCCAGCCCTCTCCCGCCTGACTCCGGAGGGAAACCCGAGGGGAGGGAGGCACACTCGGGGGCGGGGCGGCAGGGGCACTATGCACACATCTCGCATCTCCTTTAACTCTTGTGAGGGGCACCGTGTTACCATCCTACAAACAAAGGACACTGAAGTCCAGGGAGGCTAGGACTCCCTGCAAACCCCACAGCCGCTGAAGGGCAGAGCCGTGGTTAGAAATCAGGTCCGCGGACTGCAGTGCTCACGGAAAAGGGGAAGGGATGCCAGAAACCCCACCCTGGGGCACACCCAGCAAGTGGGCTGAGCCGACGAGGCCCTTCTCCTTCTCCGGTCCCTCGTGCTCACCGCTGAACGCCCTACCCCGGCAGCGCCCCCCGGCCGCTCACCTCATCCGCCTTCACGGAGGATGGCTCATTCAGCAAGGCCTTTATCAGCTCTAGGAAAAGAGTCAAGCTGGGTCTGGGGGCAGCGACTGCCCTGCCCCTGTGTCCACCCCCGCTGCCAGGCAAAGGTGGGCTCTCCGAAGGGGGTCCTCCCACCACCTCGGCACCCTTGGAGAAGGCAGTGTCACCACAGCCCGGAGCCCTCGTGCCTCAGCCGGGCTACAGGAGGCTGTGTCTGCAGGGAGGCCTGGCTCCCCCCTCCTCCTGCGCCCCCCAGGTAGGCCCTGCAGCGGGAAAGCCGGCAGCCCGGTTAAAAGCAGAGAAGGGGCCTGGCCTAGCAGCAGCCCTTCTCCTAAGAGGCAGGCGACGGGCTGGGAGCTGTCCTGCTGCCCATCCTGGTCCTCACAGCCAGCACGGCGCCACCAGACCCAGAGAAAAAGCTCAACCCGCTCCTGGAGAACTTTGACTGTAACTTCCTCTACCTTAGGACAGAGAAACCGCGGCTCAGAGAGGAAAAGGGGCTTGTCCAAGGTCACACAGGAAGGTGATGCCCTGGGTGCCCGGGCCTTCTGGGGAGGAAGATGGGGCTGGGGAGTGCTGGGGACCCTGCCCTCCAAGTGCCTGCCGACGGTGGGTGCGCCCCTCGGTGGAGAGGAGATTAGGGTGCAGAGTGGGGACCCAATACCCGCCGAGGCCCACCCGGGGGAGGGACGCACTCACCGGTGGGGAAGGGGTTGAGCTGCACCATGGAGAGGAAGCGGCGCACGGTGCCGTAGAGGGGGTCCAGGGGCCCCGGCGCGCGGACGCGAGGGGCCAGCCAGCGGGTCTTGGCCGCCGGGGCGAACGCCAGGCGCTCCGCCGGGCCGAGGGCCCCGCAGTCCGCCGCGCCCGCCCGCCGCAGGGCCAGGGCCAGCCCCAGGCCCAGGCCCAGCAGGGCCGCCAGGAGGCCGGGCGCACGCACCATTGGGTCGGCCGGTGGGCTACGGGCCGGGCGGACGGGGCTCAGGCGGCCGAGAGTGCGGGCCGCGCACGGGGCTGGCCGTGCATCCTTCACCAGCCTCCGTCCCGCTGCTCTCGAAACCGGCCCGACAGGTTTGGGCTACCTGGGCACCCGCCGGAGCGCGGCCGGGGCAGGGGCGGAGGCCTGGGCTGGGGGTGGGGTTTGTGGGGTGGGGGGCAGGGCCTGGTCCGGACCCGCTCCCAGCGGCCTGGGGTGGGAGCCTGGCCGCCCTCTCCCTTCCCCAGATGCTTCTGGAAGGGCTGCCTCCGGAGCTGGGTGGGGAAGGCACCTCAGTACCTCTGGGTTATCTAGGATGGCCCAATTTCAACTATTACATCCTGCGCCCAGACGCAGCCGCCAAATCTGGGGCCTGGGAAAACAACCACCCCGTGAAAGTCTGGCCCAGAGTGCGGCCAGACTCCTCTGGGGCCTGCTCTGTTTCCTAGGGTCATGCCTGCGCCCATGCCAGGTCATTCTGGAGCACAGAGGCCACAGGGCTTCGTCCAGAGCGGCTCTCTGAGGGGCCACTGAGACGGGCACAATCCTTTGGGAGAGTGAATCCCAGCAAAGCTGTGCCCAGCAATGTCCCATCCAGTCATCAGCTGAAAGAACTATCAGGAATATACCCAGAGATGAAGTGAGAGAGTGGCCTGGACATACAGACACTACCAAATATGAAATTGATAGCTAGTGGGAAGCAGCCGCATAGCACAGGGAGATCAGCTCAGTGCTTTGTGACCACCTAGAAGGGTGGGATAGGGAGGGTGGGATAGGGAGGGTGGGAGGGAGACGCAAGAGGGAGGAGAGATGGGGAGATATGTACATGTATAGCTGATGCACTTTGTTATAAAGCAGAAACTAACACACCATTGTAAAGCAATTCTACTCCAATAAAGGTGTTAAAAAAAAACAACAAAAAAGAATATGCCCAGAGATGTGTCTGCACAGGCCTCTGTTCTGTCAGTGGCTGTAAGCCCAGGACCCAGAGGGTGCCTGTAGCTGAGCAGTCGGGGAAAATATTGCTAAATGGATGGACGATGATCCTGGCAGCATTATTCATGATACCGGAAGCAGCCCCGATGGCACTACCGTGAAAAAATTGGTGAAATGACCACCTCACACACTGGGCTGTCATTAAAGAAAATGATGTGGAAATGGCTCTTTTGCCCTGAACGATGCTCGCAGAGCACTAACAAGTGTGAACAGCTGATGACAAATGGCTGAATACACGGAGTGAAGGCATAAAACAATGATCATCTCCGGGTGGAATCACGGGCAATTTTTAATTCTCTTCTGCTCATCTGTGCTTCCTAATGTGTGTGCAACAAGCATGCGTTACTTGTGTTCAAAGAAGTATTAGAAGTTTGTGAGTTTCCACAGCAGCCCCCATGGGAGCCCTGGAGGGAGAGGCTGGGCCTGTCCCTGCGTCCCCCCGGCTCAGCCCTGGTCTGCGGGGTGTGTGAGGGGCACAGGGGTCTTTGGCTGCTCACGGGAGTCTGCAGTAGGGAAGTGATTTAAGTGTAAGTTACGGCTGGGCCTGCGGCACAGTGCCCACACTTCCCACTGCTGCCCCCACAGTTTGCTCAGAGCCGGGGGTAAGAGTACACAGTTGTGGAAGGAAGAGTCCAGTTAATAACGGGGTGCAGACAGGAATCGGAACCTCATCAAAGGGTGACTCAGAGATGAGGGTCACGGCTGCAGTGGGAATGGGCTGGGGGTGCCCTAGTTCCTCAGGTCCAGGGCAGGGGGTGCAGTCCAGGGCCAGCACTGACCCCTGGAGCCCAACCTCAGTCGCGGGGGAAGGCCCCTGACCCCTCCACCCTCTGACTGTGCTGAAAAGCTAAACGCAGGCCGTACCCACCCCTCACCCTTCCCATCTGACTCACCTGAGCTCAGCAGCTGTACTGGGGGGTGTCTTGGCCTCCCGGAAGCTGCCATCAGGAAGGCCTGGTCTCCCCACAGCCTGCCTGCCCCTCTTCGCTCTCCTCCTCCAATGTGAGCTGTCAGAAGGAATGACTCCCCTGGCCATCACTTTCTATCAATAACTTGAGTCCCGCCACCAGCAGCATGGAAATAGCCCTTTCCCAAATTGATATAATCCACCTTTGTGATTTAGTAAATGCCATTTAGGCTTTTTTGTATTTTCTGACTTGGGTGCACCCAAGAGAGTGTAGGAGAGTTGAGGTCCCAGCCTCCTGGGGAGGATTAGAAACCCTTGGAGCTTTGGGAAATAAGCAGCCCAGGCCCCCAGGTCCTGTCTCCCCGCCAGACTCTTCTCAACTGTTGTAATTAAGGCAATCAGCTGCTACTGCTCTTGTTTTCCTGTGTCTCTAATAAAATCACTGCACTTTGAAGATAAGCGTTCACCCAAGAAAAAAACAAAACATACCAAGCCTCTTTTTTAGCATAGGGCCAGGAGGGCTGATAAAGATACTGAATCTGCCTATTTGATAGGTGGACAAAGTGAGGCATCGAAGAAGGGATTTTCCCGAGGCAGTGGCCAAGCCAAGAGTCTCCTTCCTGAGCCAGATCCTGATGGAACAATCTATCGTCAAACTGGTTGGTCAGCCTGAGTCTCCTCCCCTCCCCCAGCCCTAACTGGGAGAGCAGGTGGGGCTCAGGGGTCAGCCCTGGGTGCTGGGCAGAGGAGGAGGTGAAATTGCTGCTAGAATTGAATTCCTTGGAGGAACAGACCGAGCAGACTGTGTGGGGCTGGGCCCCTTGGCAGCAGGGATACCCCTGCAGCAGCCTCTAAGGGCATGGGGCTAGCAGGCAGCAGGGCTGGAGGGCTTCCAGATGTTGGGAAGGGGGTCCAAAGGAGGTTCTATCCTGTGCACTCCTTTTAGTCACGCCTTTCTGGGCACACCTGCACCTCCCTTCCTCCCGCTGCTCCTGGGCCCCCGCTACCATCCATGGAAATTCTTTTTTTTTTTTGCTGTACGTGGGCCTCTCACTGCTGTGGCCTCTCCCGTTGCGGAGCACAGGCTCCGGACGCGCAGGCTCAGCGGCCATGGCTCACGGGCCCAGCTGCTCCGTGGCACGTGGGATCTTCCCGGACCGGGGCACGAACCCGCATCCCCTGCATCGGCAGGCGGACTCTCAACCACTGCGCCACCAGGGAAGCCCCATGGAAATTCTCTGGTTGATCTAGTATAAGCTGGCCCTTGTTACCTTGGGAACACTTCCCAGGGCCACTTTCCCACTCTTGACTTCAAACATCATCAGAAGTTTGATGGTCTCCAAACCCCACAGCCCTGAGGCCAGGGAGGGGGGAGTGGAGGTGGAGACCTGGGGGAACCCAGACCCACGAGAGCATCCCTGGCTTCTCGTCCCTCATACCTGCATCCAGCCACTCAGCAGTGTCCTTCCAGTGCCCCCTCCTGGGCATTTCTTCAGAATGGACCATCGAAAGTGGGTATCAGGCTACGTGACTCCTTGGCGTCAAACCCTCCAATGGCTCTTGCACCAGCCTCGGGATAGAAGTGAATTTCTTAACATGGCTCACCAGGCCCTTGGCCACTGGTCCCACCTCAGTCCCCCTGGCAATTTCCCGAGTGCTCTGCCCTCCCTGTGACATTCCCCTCTGTCCTGTTCCTGCCACAGGATCCCCTCTTCTTCACTCTTGTTCCCATCTTGCACCCCACTTCTGTTAATCCCCTAAGACTTGGCTTGGTGGTCATTTCTAGGAGGCTCCCCGGACCGCTCCCCCAGGCTGAGTTGGGGGCCCCTTCAGGCTGCTTCCCTATCACTTGTTCACCAGTCTGTCTCCCCCACATAAACAAGCTGTATTTATTCATTAGGGTTTAAAAAAAAATTTTCTTTTTGACTGTGCAATGCGGCATGTGGGATCTTAGTTCCCCTACCAGGGATGGAACCTGGGCCCCTGCACTGAAAGTGCAGTCTTAACCACTGGACCACCAGGGAAGTACCAACAGGTTGTATTTTATTCACCTTCACCATCTCCTCAGCCCCATGCACAGTCCCCGGCACACTGACTCTTCTCCATAAATGTTTCCCTAGGCTTGAGGAAAGCAGATTTCAAAACCTTTAAAGATAAGATTTTCTTGCAGCCAGAGAGTCTGAAAGTGAATGTGATTCAAGAATAGATGGGGGGCTTCCCTGGTGGCGCAGTGGTTGAGAGTCCGCCTGCCGATGCAGGGGACACGGGTTCGTGCCCCGGTCCGGGAAGATCCCACATGCCGTGGAGCAGCTGAGCCCGTGAGCCATGGCCGCTGAGCCTGCGTGTCCGGAGCCTGTGCTCCGCAACGGGAGAGGCCACAACAGTGAGAGGCCCGCGTACCGCAAAAACAACAACAACAAAAAGAATAGATGGGAGAGGGGAATTCCCTGGCGGTCCAGTGGTTAGGACTCTGCGCTTCCACTGCAGGGGTCACGGGTTCAATCCCTGGTTGGGGAACTAAGATCCCACATGCTGTGTGGTGTGGCAAAAAAAAAAGAATATGTGGGAGAATTTCCCCAAACCGAAATTCCCTGTGGTGGTAAGTGAAGCTGGCGAGGAAGGGGTGGGGTGGGTGGGGAACAGGAATAGGCTCTTTGGGGAGGGGTGTGTCCATGGGAACGTCTTCATGAGCCTTGCCCAGCAGTGAGGATGGGACGCAGCCCAGAGGGAGGCCACAGGAAGTACGTGGGGCTTTCAGCAAAGTGCTCCAGCATCTCAGTGATCATTGCTGCAGGCCGGGTGCAGGTTCCAACATGGCCAGCTAGCTGTGGCCGGAAGGCGGCAGGTGTGTCGGGACCTCAGGCAGGCAGCTTTGTCAGAAGCAGTCAGAGTCAGGAGGGCAGGGGCCCAGGCAGACAGAGATGGCCACGCTCCGGTTTGCCATGGCAGGATGAGCTTCTAGAAGAGGCAGCCCAGCAGTGAACAGATTCTCCAGGCAGACTTGCTGTAGGAAGGTTCTCAGTCAGCTGAAGACTTCAGTCTTTGCAGCCCAGGGCCCCTGGGTGGGCTCTGCACCCTCAGCATGGCCAGGGGAGTCCCCTTGAGACCTGAGGGTCACCATGTCCTCAAAACTTGATCTCTGTGTCAGTTGGGAGGACAGCATCTTCTGGCCTGAGCCAGACTTCCTGGGCTGCCCTCTCTCTCCAAGGTCAGGGCCCAGGCCTCATCTGACACTGACATCAGCTCCCTCCTCACCCTGTGGCACTTGCGGCCATGGCCTCTTGGGGAGAAGACAGACAGAGGCCTGGTTTGCAGAACCTCGGGGCCATTTTGGGAGTCGTGTGGTCCAGGAGCACCGCAGGAGCCGGCTGCGCCTCCCCTAGAGCCTGACTTAGAAGGGAAAGAGGCACAGGTTGGAGAAGGGCCGCTGGCCCTATTCTCCAGTGCAGCCTCCTCCCATCACCACAGTAGGTGCCAGGGAAGGTTGTTGATGGTCCCTCTTTGGAGGTGCCATGCGTCCATTGCTTCCCATTGGGTGCTTGTGACAGCACCACTGACCAGACCCTCAGGAGCTCTGTCTGACCCCTGAGTCTCCTCTTGGGCACATTCAGGTGCCCAGGAGGTCCAGACCAAAAGTCTTAAAGAGCAAGGTCTTATATTGTAGCTAGGAAAAAATGGCTCCACCCTCTGTCCCCTTAAGACAGCTCTGCGAGGACACAGGCCATAGAAGCAGAGGCTCCCCGGGAGTGGAGACCTGGAAGAGGGGGGTTAAGCCCAAAAGATAAGCCCACCCAACCATGACCAGCAGATGGGTTACATTGTGGAGAGTTGAAAAGTGATATCTAAAGTCCACAGGGTAGTTTCAGGTGGCGTGTTGCCTGCTCTGAATCAGAACCTGTCTCCTGTTCAACATCGACTACGCGAAACCAGGAGGAATGGTGTGTGGTCCTGATAACAGAGTGAGGGTTCGAAAGAATCTCAATCCACTGGACTGGGGGGTTCAAACCCGCAGCATGAAATGCAGCCAGGAGAACTATTCACGGGCAATTCACAGATTCCTAGATTCATAACTGTTTGTGGAAACAAAAAGACCATAATGGGCCAGCTGACCACAAGGTAGCACAAGGTAGCACATTATTGAGGTAGCACCTCAATAATGAGGTCAGACAGCTAAGATGCCTTTGTAATGCTAGCCAGCCTGAGAGGTCAAAGGTCCCCCCCCCTGCGGAGGCCAGGGACATTGTCCTGTGCGGCTCAGCCCTGCTCTGGAAGTTAAACTCCCTCTCGTGACAGCCACGACTAGGTAGGTGAGGCAGGGCCAGAGCACCAAGCCAGGAGCGGCCACCTGTGCCCAGGAGAGGACCGCCCCCAGAGGTCAGGAGGAAGGACAGGAGAGCCAGGGAAAAGACCCCATTGGCTTCCCGTCTTCCATGCTGGAAGCAGCCACGAGACCTGCCCTGCCTGTGCCCCCAGCCCCGCCCCGAACTGTCTCCTTCCTCCTCTGCCCCACTGCAGACCGGGCCACGAACCTGGTCACAGCCACTGGGGACATGGACGGGCACACGCAGCCCTGCTGGGGCTCCACGCCAGCAGCATTTCCCCTTTTCCGTGCTGCTGGTGTGTCCTCCAGGCTGACGATGGTGCTGAACGCGTCAGGGTCCCCCTAGACCGTGGCTGAGGACATAGGAAGCCCCCTGATACCCAAGAGGTCCCAGGCACTCCTGCACCCCTGCACCCCTGCAGCAGGCCCCTGAGAAGTATGTCTGCAGTGACCACCCTCTAGGAGGCAGGACGCTCTCTGCAGGAGGGAACTGGGTAGTTGCTTTTCCGGGCTCAGCACCTTCCACACGCTGGGGAGAGAGGAGGACCACCTCCAGATGCAGATGACGTCCAAAATAGTTGGCAAAGGAGCAGTCCCTTCAAAAGGCAGTGGAGGCCTTCCCTGGTGGCGCAGTGGTTAAGAGTCCACCTGCCAATGCAGGGGACACGGGCTCGTGCCCCGGTCCGGGAAGATCCCACGTGCCGCGGAGCGGCTGGGCCCGTGAGCCATGGCCGCTGAGCCTGCGCGTCCGAAGCCTGTGCTCTGCAACAGGAGAGGCCACAACAGTGAGAGGCCCGCGTACCGCAAAAAAAAAAAAAAAAAAGGCAGTGGAGCAGTGAAGGGTAGCATCGGCTTCCAAACGGAGAGGAGAGGGCAGCAGTGCCTCCAGCTGGGGGCCCCACTTCCTGGCTGGCTGTCAGCCTCGGGCAGATCCTAGCAGCTGCTCTCTGCTCCCATACGTGGGCCCCTACATCCCTTAGCCGGCGATGGTGCCTCCGATCCTTCCCATACTGACTTCCCCATCAATCATATTTCTCTTGCCTCTTCCAGCTCATCTCTCTGGCCAACTCTTCTTCCCAGTCTGTTATTAGGGACTCGCACCTGGATGCTCCAGAACTGGCTTTTTCCATCTCAAAGCCAGAAGATTAGTAACCTTAATCACACCTGCAAAATCCCATCACAGCAGTGCCTAGAATAGTGTTTGTTGAATAACCAAGGGACAGGAATCTTCAGGGGATATCTCTAGACTTCTGCGTATGATAGGTTACTTTATTGCAAAGTTTCTCATTTGTCTCTAATTTGCTAATATGATCTCTGAGTCTCCCAAAAGGAAGTCTTCTATGCCAGCCGTTTCTGTTAAGATTAGATTCAACTGACTACTCAGAAAATCCAAAATAACAATGGGTAAACCAAAACAGGAATGTGGTCTCGCATAAAGCGAGACTGGAGGTTGGTCATCCAGGGCTGGCCCCGCAGTTCCGCGAAGCAACAGCACCCAGGCTCCTCCTCTCTTTTGTTTACTCAGGCACTTTCCAACCTCGTGATTGCCTCCTGGAACAAAATGAGGGTTGGAGGTCCAGTCATCACATTGACATTCCAGCCTGGGGAACAGCTGGGAGGGGCTGATATCCCTCCTGGCTAAGGCAACTTCCTTTAAAGCAGCCTCTACCCCCCCCCACGACCCACCCCCCACCATGTCACTCCCAGACCTCGAATTTACATTTCATTGACCAGCGCTTGATCAGAAGGCCACACAGAGCTACAGGGAGGCTGGGAACTTGCTCTTTGGGCTGGGTGCTCTGTGCCTGGAATAAAGCCAGGGTTCTGTGGCTCAGGAAGAAGTGGGGTGTGGACACTGGGTAGATCCAGCTTTCACGGCTACCCTGGGTGCTCCAAGCATATTTGACTACAGATGCCTTTGTTTTCAGAGCACAGTTCAGAAAGTGTGTTTTCCTTTAACCCGCAGAATAATGTGTTACGTCTAGCTGCCCAATACGTTTGGGTTCTACTCTCCTAGTCCCCGAGCAGTGGAAGTATTTTAAGACCGAATTATACAGTACTGAAGAAAACGTAAACATTCATCCCTAAATTGTATCAGAACAGGACCCTGTGCTTGCAAACCCAAGCCACATCATTCGTGTCTTTCCCTTCCCCTTTCACTCGTGTTTGACTCTGCTGGGACTCAAATGTAGTACAGCATGCATGGCGGGTACAACAGCTCCAGGCAAAGCCTTCAAGGCGCAGGGGAGCTGCAGGTCTTGCATTGGGGCCCATCCTGCCAGCTGCAGCCCAGGGACTGGACCCCTGAGCAGGGACTGCTGCCTGGAGGTCCCCAGCTCCTCCTCTCCTCTCCTGTCCCGGTCATACGGCTCAACTCCTGCCCTGCACCATCCGCCCCCACTCCCTTTCAAGGTCACTTCTCTGTTGGAGGCCTTGGAGCAAAGGAGGACTATATCTCAGGGCCCCTGTTCACCTTGCAGCAGTCATCACCTGGCATCTGGGGAGCCGGCCTTTTTTCTTCATCCCTGACTCACCACTAAAACAATTATGTAAAGATCTCTGACTAAGAGCTAGGGGGTAAAGGAAGGTGACTGCCGCAGACGAAGGAAAAAATCCTCAAACTGAAATGTCAGTCATCGTGTTCCTAGCAACCCGCTCAGCTCTCGCCAGGGGAAGTTTCTCTGGGGCTCTGTCTGTCCTCAGGCCCTTCCTCCACTGTGCTGTCTTAAGTCTTCCTCCTGTCTCAGGTCCTGGTATTGAAAACCCCAACTTGTAATCTGAGGGTACTGTCGTCAAAGGATTCTGTTCGAGCTGGGATATGAGCGCCCTCCGTGTACACAGCAGGTGACACTTCAAGGACACGTCTGTCACACTCAGGGAGGTCGGCTCTGGGTTCCGGCCTCTCACTTCAGACTCATTAACCTCTTAGGACCACAGTTTCCGCAAATGCAAAAGGGAGGTTTGGTCTTGCCTGATTGCTGAGGTTGGCCCCTCATCCCCACACAGTGACGGCTGACTTCCACTGATTGCAGCAGGGCGAGTTCTGGCCCAGACAGCATCGTTCCCACAGATGAGGCAGGCCGGGGACGAGAGGCAAGGGTGCCCGTTTCCAGGATTGAGACAGAGCCGGGGTCTTTCTGGCCCAGAGGGAGGGAGGGTGCAAACCCAAGAGATGGAGAACATCAGGGCATCGATGGAGGGGCAGCTGGGGTGAACGCTGATGCCCCGCGAGGTGACCCGTGGGATGAATGACTGCAAGCTGGGAAGGGGACTGCTCGAGGATGGCCAGGCCAGGAGCACACTTTGGTGATGAGGGCACTGCACCCCAAAGCAGACTGGGCCCTTCGAAAGGAGGCGGGACAAAGCAGGGATGTGGGTGTCAGCAGGATAGCTCAACGAGAGGAAGAGCTAAGGGAATACACTGGGACCAAGGATCTAGACTAAACTGGGGACCCGGCAGGATGTATGGAGT
This sequence comes from Delphinapterus leucas, assembly GCF_059928025.1. Taxonomy (NCBI): domain Eukaryota; kingdom Metazoa; phylum Chordata; class Mammalia; order Artiodactyla; family Monodontidae; genus Delphinapterus; species Delphinapterus leucas. The sequence continues at coordinate 10,526,847 of NC_143141.1, forward strand.
CCAGACACACACATCAGAGTCAGTGTAAGGCAATGAGGTGGCAAACCTTCGGTGGACAGAAGTTTGGCATCGAGAGGTAGCAGCACGGGAATTCCTTGGTGGTCCAGTGTTTAGGACTCCGCGCTTTCACGGCCAAGGGCGTGGATTCAATCTGGTCAGGGAACTAAGATCCTGCAAGTCAGCCTGCGAGGCCAAAAACAAACAAAAAAGAGGTAGCAGCGGGCTAAGGACAGCAGGAACCAGATACGCAGGTGGGACCCAGGTGAGTGCAGATTCCAAGACACCAGCAGGTGAGCGTAAGTATCAGCAAGCAACAGGCAGCCAGGGCAGGAAAGCTGGCCCAGGGTGGTGGGAAGAAGGAGGCCCCAGCTCTGGAGCCTGCTGGGAGCCCTCCAGGGTCAGCTCAAGGACTCAGGTCCCTCCAAACTCAAGTTCTCATAAGGAGACTTGGGCCAAACATGGCTCCTCTTGGGTAGATGTAAGGCACCCAGGAACACCTGGAAACTTTCAGGGAGAAATGGCCTTTGCTTCAGGTCGGGGAAGTGGGCATAGAGGGAATCCCTTCCCCTGATTCTCTGGCAGATGAAAATCCTTGCGATTCAGCAGCACCTGTGGAGCCTCTGCACCTCCCGTCTGCCTGTCCTGGGAATGGCCCACAGGGGACCCCATCTGGTCATGACACCCCCCTACGTGAAATACTTCAGGGCTACTCGTGCCCCTAATAATGTTCCGTCCCCAGCGCTGGTCAGATGCTGCAGCAAAGACAGTGTCCGCCTTCACCAGCCCCAGCCCCGGTTCAGCCTCCTCTCCCGGAGGCCGAGGCAGACTGCGTTTCCCAGCCTCCCTTGTAGTTGGGTTGAGGCCATGTGATTGGTTAACCCTGACGAACGGGCTGTGAGCAGAAGTAGAGGGAGTTATTCTGTGGCCAAAGCACAGCAGGGCAGGTATGAGGTCCCACAACTCTCTCCCTCTGTGTTGGGCCCCTGCAGCCGCACATAAAGATGAGGATGTTACAGGACGGTGGCACCTCATCAGCCTGGATCCCGGGGCCTTGGCAGAGCTGCCAAACCCAACACCCTCTGCCCCTGTCCCAGACTACACTGGCCCCCCAACCCTGGGCCACCAGAGTGAAAAATAAATCCTCGTTGGATTAGGCACTGAGGTCTGGCGTTCATCTGTTACTGAAGCATAACCTAGACGATCCTAACTAAATACATTCCCTCCACCCACACCCCGTGGATCAGGCGCTCTCCATCAACCATTAACTCCAGAGACTTCTGCCATACCCCTCCAACCCCAGACAGCCACGCTGAAGTTGCTCTGCCCCCAGCCTGCTGGTGTTTCATGCTTCTATTTCTCTGCTGTTGAACAGGCTGTGTCCCGACCCAAGTGCCCTCCTGAAGTTCCTGGCGGCTAAGCCTCTGACTGCATCGCCCAATGGGGCTGAGGCCCGAGCACCTGTCTTGCACCTCTGCTCTGAGAGTGTAACTGTTTCTGCTCCTGTCTCCACTTGACTCAAGTTTCTGAGAAATGAGTCTACAGCACTGCAAGAATTCAGAGCAGGCTCACCAGGACGCTGGACTGGGTTTCCATGTGAAGGCCTCGCTTGGACCAGAACCACCCAAGGGCATGTTTCCAGGCAAGGGGCCTTGGGTCTCACCTCAGCACACAGTCAGAAGGAACCCCAACTCAAAGGCACGGGGCCCTCCTTCTTCCTGGCCAAGAAGCCGGGGTCAGAGGTATCTCCCCACAGCAGGTCGTGTTCTGCTCCCCCATCCTTCGGCCTCCAGTCATCTCCATGGCAACGACTTTACAGACCTGACTCTGTGGGAGACACGGGGTGATGAACCATGTGTCAGCTGTTGGTTCTGTGGGGCGGCAGGAGCACAAAGCAGCAGCCCCAGCTGAGCAAACGTGTGTATTGAAAAGGAAAAGAACTATTAAAAACCTGTGTGTGTGTGTGTGTGTGTGTGTGTGTGTGTGTGTGTGTGTAAAAAGCTAAAACAAAGAGCTAGAATTTGGAGTCCTTAAAAGAAACCCTGGGGGCTTCGCTGGTGGCGCAGTGGTTGAGAGTCCGCCTGCCGATGCAGGGGACACGGGTTCGTGCCCCGGTCCGGGAGGATCCCACATGCTGCTGAGCCTGCGCGTCCGGAGCCTGTGCTCCGCAATGGGAGAAGCCACAGCAGTGAGAGGCCCTCGTACCGCAAAAAAAAAAAAAAAAAAAAAAAAAAAAAAAAAGGAACTCTGGGTGAAGGTGTGCTTCTAAAATCTAAAACCATAAGCCTCGAATGTGACTTGAAGTCAGCCCCAGAGAAAGCGCATCTTTCGAAAACAGTGAGTCCAACAGAGAACAGGACATCCCACGTAATGAGGCAAACTATCATTAGAGAGCTAAAAATAATTTCAGGTGTGTTTTGCCAAGAATTCAAAAGGCCTTTCAGTCCACCAACCTCCACTGAGTACCCATTGTGTATCCACCACCGTGCTGGGAGCTGGGAGCACAAGGCGATGGAGGAATATTTCTACAACTCTGTCTCCTGAAGATATAAAAGGAGCGGTCTAAATTAGCAGGACCCATGGCAGGGATCAGGGCACAGAGATGTGCTCAGTAATGACAAGAAAAGAGGATCATTTTCTTGTTGTGGTTTCTCCATAGACAAGGCTTCTAAAGAGACCAATCACCTCATTCCTCTTTGAAGCAGACAGGCTGAAAATCCTGTTGGCAAGTCCACAGGATGTACTAAGAATGACATGCACTGAAGTGGTGAAGCCACCCCAGAGTTTGGAAGGGATGAAAAGCAAAGACCTGTCATGGAAACGTCAAGCAAAACTTGTCTCCTATTGTTTTGCTCAGCAACGAGACCAGGAGAGTCCCAGGTCCACTCGCCTTGACTGTGGCCCTGGAGCCCGCTGCTGGGGCCAGGCCCAGTTCCCCTCTTCCCTGCACTGGGACATCACAGGACTCTTTTCATCTGTTTCTTCACCTGAAAGTTTGGTTTATGAACAGTCCCTCCCTCCGGAAGCAGAAATGATATAATATATATTCAGCACTTACACAGCTCCTGCTGCCTGGCAAACGCTCAATAAATGTTGGTAATTTTCAATATAATGAGCCTGGAGCTCATTAATAAATTGAAAATCTCAGGGGCATGGCTCTGTGAAGGTAAATCATTTTCCAGACTCCTCCTCAGGCTGGAAAAAGATGAGTCATTTTCAGCGGAGGCTGGTAAATTAAATAGGCAATTGAGGTGAGTAATGTCATCTGCCCAAAAGTGGATGACGATGATAATGATGACAAAAAGGAAACCAGTTCTCCTTAGCGGCTCTGGACACCACAGGCGTCTCCAGAGACCTGACTGGTCCCCGCCCCTGACTGGTCCCCGCCCCTGACTGATTGGTACAACACTGCCACCTGGTGAAGCCAAAGGGAACTACAGGGCAGTTCTTAAAAGGACAATAAGCCGCTTAAAAGAAGCTGAGCTCCTGGACAGCAGTGCCAGGGGATCCAGCACACTGCAGAGATCTCAGTTCCCCCTTTCGCCTAATCTTAAATTAATGTGATCTACTCAGTTAATTCTGAGTCTTTGCCAGGCAGTTAATATTTCCTTTCCTTCCTTCAAGGGTAAGCTGGGACGAAGTGAGAGAGTGGCTAGCGGGAAGCAGCCGCATAGCACAGGGAGATCAGCTCAGTGCTTTGTGTCCACCTAGAGGGGTGGGATAGGGAGGGTGGGAGGGAGACGCAAGAGGGAGGGGATATGGGGATATATGTACATGTATAGCCGATTCACTTTGTTATACAGCAGAAACTAACACACCAGTGTAAAGCAATTCTACTCCAATAAAGACGTTAAAAACCTTTTTCCTTCCTTCCCTTTTTATCTCTTTTTAAACGTGGAGATGTGGATCATACACACATACTCACATACGTTTATTTACATTTTAGAAAAATGTCGCGTACCATGCATACATAAACCTTAACTGTACAGTTTTGACAAACAGATACACACTTGTAGAATCCACATCCAATCAAGATAAGAAGGAACATTTTCGTCACCCTAGAAAGTTCCCTGTGCCCCTTCCCACGCAGTGCTCCCGCAGGAAGCAGTGACTCTTCTACCTTCCGTCACTATAGATCAGTTTTGTCTTTTCTAGACTTCCATATAAATGGAATCGTATTGCATGTACTGTATGCTCTGATTTCTTTCACTCACATGATGTTTTTTAAATCCGTCCATACATCAGTAGCTCATTCTTTTTATTGTTGAGCAGTAGTCCATTGTGTGAATATGCTGTCCTTTAGTTTGCTATTACACTGCTGGTGGACATTTGGGCTGTTTCCAGTTTTGGCTACTAAGAACAGCACTACTAGGAACAATCTTGTGTAAGTGCTTTTGTGAACAAATGTTTTCATTTCTCTTGGGTAAATATTGAGGAGTCAGAGTTCTGGGTCAATGGGTAGGTATATGTTTAACTTTCTAAGAAACTGCTAAACCATTTTCCGAAGTGGTGGTAGCATTTTTACCTTCCCACCATCAGTGTATGAGTTTCCTTTTATTTCTAAAGTTTGGAGAAGTCCAATTCTATATGAGCAGGGAAACAAGGAGAATAAACGTTCATATAAACTATTATGTCAGCATACAGTGAGGCAGGTGTTCTTTCTAAAACTCCACACACAGATGGAAATGCTGGATTAAAACATCATAAGTGGGACTTCCCTGGTGGCGCAGAGATTGAGAATCTGCCTGCCAATTCAGGGGTCACGGGTTTGATCCCTGGTCTGGGAAGATCCCACATGTCGCGGAGCAACTAAGCCCATACACCACAGCTACTGAAGTCCACACGCCTAGAGCCCACGCTCCGAAACAAGAGAAGCCACTGCAATAAGCCCGCGCACCGCAATGAAGAGTAGCCCCCGCTCTCCGCAACTAGAGAAAGCCCGCACACAGCAACGAAGACCCAAAGCAGCCAAAAATAAATAAATAAAATAATAAAGCAGTATTTAAAAAAAAATCATAGGTCTGCTCATAGAAATGTAAGAACTACTTTCAGACGTCAAAACCAAAACAAAAAACAAAAAACAAACCCCTCGGGCCTTCCCTGGTGGTGTAGTAGGTAATGCAGGGGGCCTGGGTTCAACCCCTGGTCAGGGAACTAGATCCCACATGCCACAACTAAGGAGCCCATGTGCTGCAACTAAGGAGCCGGCGAGCCTCAACTGAGACCTGGTGCAACCAAAATAAATAAATAAATATTTAAAAAAATCATTTCTCATTAAAAGGAACCAAAGGCAAAGTAATCAAACTTAGCATTAGGAACAATAGACAAATTGGCATCTTGAGTTTCTTGATGTGATTTGAGGATTACACAACAGCTATATAGCTTTCTTGCCAGAAATGCTTAATCTGGATCTAATCATGAGAAAACAATCAGAAAATACAGATTGTGGGACATTCCACAAAACAACTGGCCTGGACTCCTCAAAATGTTAATGCCATGAAAGACAAAAAGAGGTTAAAAGACCATTCTAAACTGAAGCAGACTACAGAGGCAGGACCAAAAAAATGCAATGTGTCATCATTGATTGGAAACAGACGGTGGAGCTGTAAATGACATTTTGGGATAACCGTGGACAAAGTAAAACTGACCAAGGACTTCCCTGGTGGAACAGTGGTTAAGACTCCACACTCCCAATGCAGGGGCCCGGGTTTGATCCCTGGTCGGGAAACCAGATCCTGCATGCTGCAACTAAAGATCCCATGTGCGCAACTAAGACCTGGCACAGCAAAATAAATAAATAAATAAATATTTTAAGAAAAAACCTGACTATATGTTAGATAATATTATTGCATAAATGTTAGATTTGGGGGGTTGAATAATGGTATTGTGGTTACGTCGGAGGATATACTTGCTCACACGCTGATACATATTCTTATAAAATATATGACATCAGGGCTGAAACTGGATGTCAGCAATCTAGTTTCAAATAGGTTGGCAAAGGAAAAACATACACAACCAAAAATAACTAAATAAAAATTTTAAAAAAGATCAGGAAGATTTAAGCTCACAACTCATGACTATGAAAAACGAAACCAGAATAAAAGTAGAACAATATCTTTAAAGTGCTGAGGGAGGGAATTCCCTGGCGGTCCAGTGGTTAGGATTCAGTGCTTTCACTGATGGGACCCAGGTTCAATCCCTGGTCTGGGAACTAAGGTCCCGCAAGCCAAAAAAAAAAAAATGCTGAGAGAAAAATAACAGTCAGCCTTTAACTCTATACCCAGTGAAAATATACATCAAGAACTGGGGCAAAAATAAAGACATCAATCAACAAAAAACTGACAATTTACAACAGATCCTCACGAGAGTAACCTCTAAAAGATATCCTTCAGGAAGAAAGATGATTCCAGAAGGAAGGTCTTCTGGAATGCAAGAAGGAATAGAGATAAATCTGTGGGCAAATCTAAATGAACACTGACTTTATAAAACAGTGACAATGTCAGTACTTATAACACTAATATTTAAGATGGGAGGGTGAGTGTGGTATATCAGTTGCAAAGACTGACCCAATTCTTCACCCCTCCATGTCCACAGCCTTTGTAATGTGACTTTCTTTTTATTTTTTAAAATATCTATTTATTTTATTTTCCTTTTTAAAATTTATTTATTTTTGGCTGTGTCGGGTCTTAGTTGCGGCACACGTGATCTCCGTTGAGGCATGCGGGATCTTTTTTTTCCTTACGGCAAACGGTCTGCTCGGGTTTCTCTCCAGTTGCCGTGCTTGGGCTCCAGGGCGCGTGGGCTCTGTAGTTTGGGGCACGCGGGCTCTCTCGTTGAGGTGCTTGCGGCATGCGGGCTTAGCTGCCCTGAGGCATGTGGGATCTTAGTTCTCCGACCAGGGATCGAACCTTCGTCCCATGCATTGGAAGGTGGATTCTTTACCACTGGACCACCAGGGGAGTCCCTGGCGACTTTAATACAGAGATAGAATCTATTTCCCTACCTCTTGAATCCAGGCTGGCCTTGTGACTTGCTTTGGCCCAGGAATGTGATGAAAGAGATAGTGTGCTAATTTCTAGCCTTGCATGCTTCCACTCTCTTGGACCCCTGTCACCAGGAGAGCATGCCTGAGCTAGCCTGCTGGAATGGCAGAAGGAGGGCAGTGCCATCCCATCCAAGGCCATCCTCGGCCAGCCAGCCTGTCTGTATACACATGACCGAGCCCAGCTGAGATCAGATCTGTAGCACCATCCAGCTGACCCAGAGATTCATGGAGAATAAGACATAGTTATTGCTTTAAACCACTAAATTTTAGAATGGTTTGCTACGCAACAATAGCTAGCTGATATAGGAGTGATTGAAGTTAAAGGATTCTTAGGTCCCTAATTTCTTTGTAGGAATGAAATTGATTAACTTTAGAGTTTCAGTTAAACATGCTTTAAGCTAACTCAGCTTGTTAAAATATTAACAATAACCACTAAAAAGAATAGAAACAGGGTATATATGTTTCAAACTCATAAAGTGAAAAAAAGAAATTTAATAAAATTTATTAATTAATCCAAAAGAAAACAGAAAAGTGGAGGGAGGCAAAAAAAAAAAAAAAAAGCACAAGACTAAATGGTAAAAATATATTAGTGTGATGGCCAATTTTATGGATCAATTTGACTGGGCCTGCGGATGCCCAGATAGCTGGTTAAACATGGTGTCTGTGATGGTGTTTCCAGAAGAGATTAGCATTTGAATTGGTGGACTGAGTAAAGAAGAGTACCCTCCCCAGTGTGGGTGGGCATCATGCAACGTGCTGAGGGCATGAATAGAACAAAAAGCCAGAGGACAGGTGAGCTGGCTCTCCCTGCCTGAGTGCTGAGCTGGGACATAGGTCTTCTCCTGCCCTCAGCACTCCTGGCTCTCAGGTCTTCAGGCTGGGAATGGAATCGACAGCATTGTTCTCTGGCTCTCAGGCCTTCTAACTCTATACCAGCTTTTCTGGGTCCCCAGCTTGCAAACAACAGGTCATGGGACTTCTCAGTCTCCATAAATGCAGGAGCCAATTCCTTATAATAAATATCATTATTTATCCAATTGGAGATATAGATAGATATCTATATCTATATCATCTATACCTATATCTATCTCCTATTGGTTCTGTGTCTCTGGAGAACCCTGACTAATACAGAGTTTAGTACCAAGAGTGGTTCTAGGAAATCAAAACTTTAAGGATGAGTTTTCTGAATTGGTCCTAGGGGTTCTGGAATTGGCTCTCTAATCCGATTAGATTTAAAGACCCTCATGACGCTATTTCCAGTAGTAAAGAGAGCACCGACAGTCTATGATGTGATCTGGCCACAGAGATATGCAAAATATCTGCCTTGGATACTCTTAATCATTTCAACCATTTGTAAAAAGGCAAGAAGCTGGGAGGAACACTTTTAGAAAACTAACTGTTGTGTGTCTGACATTAAGCTTTTGATTGCCAAGACATCCATTTCAAAGACATCCATCTCAAATAAACGCATTGCCAGTTGTATGACACACCTAATAGTAAAGCAACTAGATAAGAAACCGGGCTGCCCCACCCATGATGTATGTTCCCCTTTTAGAAAGCCCTAGGCAACCTAGGTAACTGACTACTCCAGTGACCCTGCTTTTCTCTTCCCCTGCACTAATTCCTGCTCTTATGTTTTAAATTCACAAATAAAGAATAAAACTGTGAAACACTCAGACCCCAATAAAGGCAGAGTCCCAGGTCCACACTCTCTCTCTTTCTACCCCTGACCATGCTGTATAGCCCTTGGGCCTGCCAGGTACCCTCTACGACCTGTGAGTAATAAATCTTTTTTTCAAAGTACTCTGATGGTTGTTGCTGAAGTGCATCTTGCAGTCATAACAAGAAACACAAGGGCTGGTCCAGCCACAACATTGGCTCCGGGCTCATTACAAGTAGTATGGGCCTAGGTGAGTAACTCGGGCGCTTCTAGCCAATAGCATCATTACAGGCTGAGACTGACAACACAAAAACAAACAAATAGAATAAAGTTGGCTGGTTACTCCTGATGTTGTTGGGCCAAGTGGTAAAAGAAAAGGATAAACTCAGAGATTTACATTCCCTTCTCAAGTGCATATGGAACATTCTCCACAATAAATCACATTTTAGGTCACGAAACAAGTCTTAAAATTTTTAAGAAGATTGAAATCACATTAAGTGTCTTTTTTGACCACAGTGGAATGAAACTAGAAATGAATAGCAAAAGGAAAACTGGAAAATTCACACATATGTGGAAATTAAACAACACACTCTTGAACAACAAATGGGTCAAAGAAGAAATCACAAGGAACTTAAAAAATATCTTGATAAAAAAAAAAAATTCTTGGGGCTTCCCTGGTGGCGCAGTGGTTGAGAGTCCACCTGCCGATGCAGGGAACACGGGTTCGTGCCCCGGTCCGGGAGGATCCCACATGCCATGGAGCGGCTGGGCCCGTGAGCCATGGCCGCTGAACCTGTGCGTCCGGAGCCTGTGCTCCGCAACAGGAGAGGCCACAACAGTGAGAGGCCCGCGTACGGCAAAAAATTAAAAAAATAAAAAATATTGAGACAAATGAAAATGAGAACACAACATACTAAAACTTACGGTTTGCAGCAAAAGCAGTACCAAAAGGGAAGTTTATAGTAGTAGATACCTACACTAAAAAAGAACTCAAATCAACAACCTAACTTTATACCTCAAGGAAGCAGTAAAAGAAGAACAAACTAGGGACTTCCCTGGCGGTCCTGTGGTTAAGACTTCACCTTCCAATGCAGGGGGTGTGGGTTCAATCCCTGGTTGGAGAGCTAAGATCCCACATGCCTTGCGGCCAAATAAAAAACCAAAAACGAAATCAGAAAAAACACCAAAACATAAAACAGAAGCAATATTGTAACAAATTCAATAAAGACTTTAAAAATGGTCCACATCAGAAAAATCTTTAAAAAAAAAGAACTGGGGCTTCCCTGGTGGCGCAGTGGTTGAGAGTCCGCCTGCCAATGCAGGGGACATGGGTTCGTGCCCTGGTCTGGGAAGATCCCACATGCTGCGGAGCGGCTAGGCCTGTGAGCCATGGCCGCTGAGCCTGCGCGTCCGGAGCCTGTGCTCCACAACGGGAGAGGCCACAACAGTGAGAGGCCCGCGTACCACAAAAAAAAAAAAAAAAAAAAAAAGAACTAAGACTAAAGTTAGCAGAAGGAAGAAACTAATAAAGATTAGAGCAGAAATAAATAAAATAGAGAATAAACAATAGAAAAAAATCAACGAAACTAATAGTTGGGTTATTTTAGTTGGGTCAATGAGATTAAAGGAGGAAAGAGAAGGAAAAAACCATACTATAAACACACACACACACAAGTTTGGTGGTTAAACAGGTATCATATTTATCAAACTCATTGGACACTTTAAATGGGTGAATTTATTTATCTAAAAGTATACTTTAATAAAGTTGATTTTATAAAATGCCCAAAAGCCAGGGTTTTTTTTGGAGTAGTAAAACTGACAAACCTCTGGAAACACAATCAAGAGAAAAGAAGAGGATACAAATAAGCAATTCCAGGAATGAAAAAGAGAATATAACTACAGATAAAACAGGGATTTTAAATAAAATAAAAATATTTAACAACTTAATGGCAAAAAAGAAAACTTTTAGAAAAGACTAACTTAAAAAAATTCAAGAAGAGATAGAAAATCTGAATATCCCCTAAAACCAGTCAAAACACCCACTATACAACAATAATCCCAGTTTAACAGGTGAATGTAACTAAACATTCAAGGAGCACAAACTCTTCCAAGGGTAGGGAAAATCATTAAGTTGTGTAAATCCCAGGAATGCAAGTGTTCTTTAACATTAGAAAATTTATCAATGTAATTTACCACATTAACAGATTACAGAAAACCACACAATCATCTCAAAAGATGCAGATTTTACTACTGTTCATTATAAAAATCTTTTTTAAATAAAAGATTAAAAGACACATGTTATATTCATTATCATTTTATTGGGCTACACCATCATAAAGCTCACATGATGGCAGGTCATATAAACAGCTATACCAATACCTAATAGTCATACAGCACTTGATAGCTTACAAATCACTCTGCACCCATTATCTACCTAATCTAGCCACTCTCAAGGAGGTATGACATTTTAAAATATATATAAATGAGGATTTAAAAGGATGACGTGATTTGTCCCAAATCCCAATTATTTTCCTTCTTTATTTTGTTGGTTCTCTGTGATATCCACACATAGATAATACATAATAGGAAAAAACCACACAATTCTGAATCTAATTCTCCAGTGGTCCTCACATGTTCTTGGAGCAAAGATACAAATAAAAATGCTTAACCTCATAGTTTATATTCTTAGTCATACCTATTCTTCCTTCTTGAATTTGTAAACTACAATTAAATGCTGGTATTTCCTCAACTTAAAAACTATAGTTCCCTCAAAGCTAGATGATGCTTGCAGCCTGATAGTTTCTACCTTCCAACTAGGGAATGTATCTTTGGGGAACAAGTGAGCATTCCTCTTGGTCCTTACTTGGTTACAAATGCCTGGTGTAAGCTACAAACCTTTGATGCAACTTGACCTGCCATTTCAGTGTCAGATGGAGGATGTCATGGGAAAGATGGAGTGGTGATTTCCCCTATTTCTCTAAGTATAGCTAAAACCCCTGCATGTTCTATAGAAAACAACATAAGATTCTGAAAGGTGGAGAGAATACAGACAGGCTGGGGACCTCTGGACCTGAAGAACAACGCAGGGCTCCTTGGGTTTTCTTTTTGCTTCATTTGTCCCAGACTGGGTTCTGAAGAAGCAGGAAATCCAGAAACAACAACAAGCACAGAGCAAAAAAAAAAGCCCAAGAAAAGTCTGCTCTTTCTAGCCAAAGGACTAGGAAAAAAGAGCAGCTTAGCAAGACAGAAAACTTTTAGACAAGAACCACCCTACTCCGGCCAGAGACCATGGAAAAACACTGTGCTCTTATCCACAACCAACAAAGGCCAAGTGGGGAGCCTACATATCCACCCTCACAGGCTGTAATGAGGCTCCTCAATGCCCCATCCGCACCCTGAGTGGTGTCAGAGAAGGTCAAGTGGGGGACAGGATTGTCAAAGCCAACCCCTCCCCCATCCCACCTCAGCAGTGTCATCGGGGACCCTCTGGGGAGACTAGGCTTCCAACCCTACCCAGAGACAAGACGTCTCTCCCCTTCCTTGCTGGTGTGGTGTCAGTGGAGGCCACGTGGGGAGCTGGAACTCCTCCGCACCCCCAGCCCAGCAGTACTGAGGATCCCTGTCCCACGTATCAACAGAGGCCAATGATGGACCAGGACTTCCAACACCAACTTATAGTCATAAGGCAGTGTCCCCCCAACCCTTTCCACCAGAGCAGTGTCAGAGGAAGGCTGCCCAGACGGAAGCTCCAAAGAGAGTCAGGGCCTCATAATACTCAAAATGTCCAGATTTCAATGGAAAATCACTCACCACACAAAGAACCAGGAAAATCTCAACCTGAGTGAGATGATCCACAGATGCCAACACTGACATGGCACAGATGTGAGAATTACCTGACAAGGATTTTAAAACAGTCATTATAACAATGCCTCGGTGAGCAATTACAAACACACCTGACACAAATTTAAAAAATAGATGTCTCAGCAGAGAAACAGAATAGAGAATCAAATGAAAGTGAAAAACACAATAACTGACATAAAACCCAATAATGGGCTCAAATAGTAGAATGGAAGGGACAGAGGAAACAGTGAACTTGAAGACAGAACAACAGAAAATACCCAATCTGAACAACAAAGAGAAAATTGCTATGGACTGAACTGTGTCCCGTGAATTTATATGTTGAAGCCCTAACCCCCAATATGACTGTATTTAGAGATGGGGCTTTTAGAAGGTAATTAGGTTAAATGAGGTTATAAGTATGGGGTCTTAATGTGATAAGACTGGTAGACTTCTAAGAAGAGGGGGAAAGAATTCTCTCTCTCCATACCCATGCACTGAGGGAAGGCCGTGAAAACACAGCAAGGTGGCCACCTGCAAGCCAGGAAGAGACCTCCTACCAGAAACCAAATCTGCTGGCCCCTTGAAACCAAATCATCTTAGCCTTCCCAGCTCCAGAGCTGTGAGAATTAAATCTCTGTTTGAGCCACCCAGCCTATGGTACAGGCACACCTCAGAGATATTATGCGTTCAGTTCCAGAAAGCCACAATAAAGTGAATATCGCAACAGTGGGTCACATACTGTTTTTTGGTTTCCCAGTGCATATAAAAGTTATCTTTATACTGTAGTCTATCGAGTGTGCAATGGTATTATGTCTAAAAAACAAGTACGTACCTCGATTTTAAAATACTTTATTGCAGGCTTCCCTGGTGGCACAGTGGTTGAGAGTCCGCCTGCCGATGCAGGGGACACGGGTTTGTGCCCCGGTCTGGGAAGATCCCACATGCCGCGGAGCGGCTGGGTCCGTGAGCCATGGCCGCTGAGCCTGCGCGTCTGGAGCCTGTGCTCCGCAATGGGAGAGGCCTCAACAGTGAGAGGCCCGCGTACCGCAAAAAAAAAAAAAAACTTTATTGCTAAAAGATGCTAACTTTCAGCGAATCATACTAGTAACATCAAAGACCACTGTTCACAGATCATCATAACACATATAATAATAATGAAAAAGTTTGAAATATTGAGAGAATTACCAAAATATGACAGAGACACGAACTGAGAAAATGCTGTTGGAAAAATGGCACCAATAGAGTTGCTCAACACCAGGTTGCCACAAACCTTACATTTGGAAAACAAAAAACAAAAAAACAATCCCACAATACCTGCAAAGCGCAAATAAAATGAAACACAATAAAACAAGGTCTGCCTGTATTTTGGTTTGGAACCCAAACAGATTAAGACAGGTTTTGGTACCTAGAAGAGGGATGCTGCTCTAACAAATACCTAAGAATGTGGAAGTAGCTTTGGAACTGGGTTATGGAAAGAGGCTGGAAGAGTTCTGAGGTGCCTCCTAGAAATATGGGTGTTAAAGGCCATTCTGGTGAGGTCTCAGACATCAGAAATGAGGAACACATCATTGGAAACGGGAAGAAAGGCAATCCTTGTTGTAAAGTGGCAAAGAACTTCACTGCATTGTGTTCCAGTGTTCTGTGGAATGTAGAACGTGTGAGCAATGAAACTGGATGTTCAACATAGGAGATTTCCAAGCAAAGTATTGAAGGCACGGCTTGGGTCCTCCTTACTGATTAGAGCAAAATTCGAGAGGAGAGGGACTTCCCTGGTGGCGCAGTGGTTAAGAATCTGCCTGCCAGTGCAGGGGACACTGGTTTGAGCTCTGGTCCAGGAAGATCCCACATACCGCAGAACAACTAAGCCCGTGTGCCACAACTCCTGAGCCCATGTGCCACAACTACTGAAGCCCACGCATCTAGAGCCCACGCTCAGCAACAAGAGAAGCCACCACAATGAGTAGCCCACGCACCGCAACGAAGAATAGCCCCCACTCGCCACAACTAGAGAAAGCCTGTGTGCAACAACGAAGACCCAACCCAGCCAAGAAAAAAAATATTCGAGAGGAGAGAGATGAATGAAAAAGGAATTAACCCAAAAGGAACTAGAACTTGGAGGTTTGGTAAATTCTATCCATGTTGCAAAACACGAGAAAACTTGTTCTGAAGAGAACTCTAAGGGCGAGGCTGAGCAACCATTTGATAAAGAGATCATGGGTGTGACTTGTAGATTTAATCAGCCATCTCAGCAGAAGCCAGGGACAGAAATGGGACTATGCCAGCAGAAACACAGCCAGCTGGGACTAAAGGGGATAGAAAAACCAGACAAATGAAGGAAGGCTGTTGGACTTCTTAGATCCTATAGGGCCAGACAATAGAGCTTATTCAGCTGCAAACGTGCGCCGTGCTTCAAGAAAGGGAAGAATGACTCTGAAGTCGACTCAGAGATCTTGAGGCTGCCTCCTCAGTTTCAAAGGGTGGGGACATCACCTTGGTTTCAACAGGCCAGACAGCCTCCAGCCACAGTTTGGAGGCAGGGCTGCCCAGCAGAGCTTGGCAGCAGGATGGCTGCACGAGCAGGTCTGGAAGGTGGGACACAAAGCCAGAGAGGTTTATCCTCACCTGAAGATCTCATGGAGCTTGCTTTGCTAGGTTTTGGGCTTGCTTGGGATCCATCACCCCTTCCTTCTTTCCTATTTCTCCTTTTTGGAGTGAGAATGTCTATCTTATGCTGCCCCACAATCGAATTTTGGAAGCACATCACCTACCTGGTGTCACAGGTTCACAGCTGGACATGAATTTTGCCTCAGGATGAATGATACTTCAAGTCTCACCCATATCTCATTTATGTGATATTTAGGTGAGACTTTGAACTTGACTTTAGAGTTGATGCTGCAATAAGTTAAGACTTTAGGGGTTGTTGGGAGGGAGTGGATATATTTTTGCATGTGAGAACATGAATTTGGGGGGCCAGGGACTGAAATGCTATGGACTGAATTGTATCCCACCAAAATTCATATGTTGAAGTGCTAACTTCCAATGAGACTGTATTTGGAGATAGGGTTTTTCAGAGTAAATTAAGGCTACATGAGGTCATAAGGCTGGATTCCTAATCGGACAGGACTGGTGGTTTTACAAAAGGAAGAGAGCAAGCGCTTTCTTTCTCTCCTTCCATGCTCAGGCACCAAGAAAAGGCCATATGAGGACACAGCAAGAAGGCAGCCATCTGCAAGCCAGGAAGAGAGCCCTCATCAGAGACCAAGGCCAACACCTTGATCTTGGACTTCCAGCCTCCAAAACTGTGAGAAATTAATTTCCGTTGTTTGAGTCACCCAAGCTATGGCACTTTGCTATGGCAACCCATGCAGACTAAGATAAAAACGTACCCAAAAGTAAGTAAACAGAGTCTCAGGAACCTGTGAGACTACAGATCTAACATTTGTTAGAAGGGGTGGGGGTGGAGGCTGAAGATGTATTCAAAGAAATGGGGCTGAGAATCCCCCAAATCTGGCAAAAGACACACACCTACAGCCTCAAGAAGCACAGAAAGCAGGATAAACTGAAAGAAATGCACACTAAGACATCACAGTCGAACTTGTAACCACTAAAAACACAGTACTCAAAATGTTTGCAAAAATAATCTTCAAAGTTTCAGTGAAAAAAAAAAAAACAAATATAAAGATACCACCTGCCTCTATTTAAGAGTAAAATGATGAAAGGTGTTTCTAGTGTTTTCAAGTTGTTTACCACCTACTTTGCCGCGTCAGTTCAGGTCTACAGGTAAATTAAACGATGGTATGAAAAAGCCTAGGGTACAAACTACATACAACTGAGGCAAATTTTTATAAATATGCACATTCTCAGGTAACTCACCTTAAAACAGACTGAAAGCATCAGAGGTCCCTTCTGTAATCTCCCTTTCTAGGCTGTCAGCCTTGACCCTTGGAGTTGTGATTCTTAGTAGGTAACTTCTCAATGAACATTGTCTAAAAGACCAAGAGTGCAGAAGTGGACTTGCCAGGCCAATATTCCTTGGCTTCAAGATGGAAACTTTGTGACTAACTAACAAGCCTGACTGATATTTTTCCTGGTTCTTGGTACTCATTTGAGTAGTTATCTCAATCAACATTTGAGTTCATCCCCCAGCTCTTTTTGTCTATGCTTTCTATCCACCTCCTAAGTGCTCTGGTATTTAAGACCAAGGACAATGTCCCTTCCACCACCACTCTCAACCCTGTACAGGTTCATTGTGAATTGCCAACCTCTTATTTCCACCCTTGCAATTTGCCTAAAAGGACAATTTATCCCTTCAAAACTTCATCTCCTTAGCATTATGAGACCACCTACCCCAGCCAAGATGGCCTCTTTCCATCATGGCACACCCTATTTCTCTCACAAGGATTTGGTAGCTTACATACACATTAGGGTGTTGGAAATAATTTCCCTCTCTCCCCAGGGAAATACACAACTTCCTCTGTTACTTAAAAAAATGTAAAGCCCTTCTTTCACACTCTAAATAAGCTATGTCCCATATCAACAATGACTTCTCAATTAGATCTTTTTTTTGTAACACAGTCTTAAATTCCTTTGTAGCCCTCATAGCATGTATAGTAAATTGTTCAATAAATATGTTCTGAACATACTACATGTACAGGACCTTTATCCAGTATGAATTCTCTTTTGCTGGCCAAAGGCTGAATGCTCACTAAAGGCTTTTCCATATTCCTTGGTTTTCCCTCCAGAATGAGTTTTCTGATGTTGAGAAAGGGATGAACTCTGGCTGAAAGCTTTTCCACATTCCTTACACTTATAAGGTTTTTCTCCGGTGTGAGTTTTCTGATGCTTTGTAAGAGATGAGCTCTGGCTGAAAGCTTTTCCACAATCCTTACACTTGTAAGGTTTCTCTCCAGTGTGTGTTCTCTGATGACGAATAAGGGCTGAGCGGTCACTGAAGGCTTTGGCACAATCATTGCATTTGTAGGGTTTCTCCCCAGTGTGAGTTCTCTGGTGTTGAGTCAGGGCTGAACAGTAGCCAAAGGCTTTCCCACATTCATTACACTCATAAGGCCTCTCCCCAGTATGAGTTCTCTGGTGCTGAATAAGGCCTGAACGATCACTAAAAGCTTTCCTACATTCATTACACTTATAGGGTTTTTCTCCAGTGTGAATGACCTGATGCTGGGTAAGGAATGTGCTTTGGCTGAAGGCCTTTCCACATTCATTACACTCATAAGGTTTCTCTCCAGTATGAATTCGCTGATGTTGAGTGAGGTATGAACTCTGATTAAAGGCCTTCCCACACGCATTGCATTCATAGGGTTTCTCCCCAGTATGGATTATATGATGCCGAATAAGGGCTGAGCGGTGACTGAAGGCTTTCCCACATTCGTGACATTTGTAAGGTTTCTCTCCCGTATGAATTCTCTGGTGTAGAGTAAGGTGTATGCTCTGACTAAAGGCTTTACCACATTCATTACATTCGTAGGGTTTTTCTCCTGTGTGAATTCTCTGATGTAAGACAAAAGCTGAGTAGTAACTAAAGGCCTTTTCACACTCATTACACTTCCAAGGCTTCTTTTCTGCACAAATTTTCTCATGTTTCGTTAGATTTGAATTTTGTTTCAAGTTCTTTTTAAATGAATCACAATTGTGTCGTCGTTCTCCTTGCTGCTGAACAAGGAATGTCCTCCGACTAAAATTTCTTCCAAATCCATCACACTGGTAACTTCTCTCCCCAGAAGGTTTCTTCTGAGGGACAACCTCTTGTATTAAATGTTTCTCATGGTTTTCCTGCTGACTCTCTAAAGAATCCTCACATTCACTGGAACTTTCCTTTGGAAATCTCTCTATTAACACCCCAGTGTTAACAGGGGCTAATTCTTCTTCAGAAATGTCCTGCTCTGGAGTTAGCTCCTTGCATTCCAGTCCTGTATCCCAGTGTGAAAGAAACAAAAATACAATGTATCATTTCCTACACTGAGAGAAAAATAATTGCTGTGGTAGGAAAATAATGAAACAAACAAAAAATGCTTACAGGGGACAGAGGAACTTGTAAGTTCTCAAAAATAGCCCTGAAACCTTGAGAGAGCATGAGAAAAGAAAGATGACTGGGCAAAGCAGTGCTCAACATTCCTGTATCCAGCAGGGGAGGAAATGAGAAAGAATAACAGAACAAGACTAAACACAGGTGATGGGGGAAATAGCAGATAAGAAACAGGGTCTGGTGGAGACTGGACTGGGATCAGAAAATGATGGTCTCCCATGGATTGCCCACTGTCACCACCTCACCAGAGCATCATGCCCTGAGAATGTCCATCAATAGCTGATCTTACCACCAATCTCTTCTTGTTCCAATATGTCCCAATCACTGCTGGCAGACTAACCTTTTAAAAGCATACCTCTTACACAAAAATCTCTGTTGGTTCCACTGTCTCAAGGTGAGACACAAATCCTAGAAGCTAGCATTCAAGGTAGTTCAGATCTACAAATTCAATTAGTAATTAAAAAGCAACTGATCATCTCTGATCGCACCACACCGAACAAATTGGAAACAGCAAAACAGAACCAACCTTTACAAAAAAATAAGTAGTGTGTGGGGAGGGGAAGGTCAAATCCCCACATGCTCAGATTGGTCCCCAACCTGTCAGGACACCTGTCCCCAAATTCCAGGCTTCTTAGGAAGAGTTTGGGGGGAAAACCTGCACTGCTAGAAATTTTTAAATATTCTAGACTTAAATGGTCATTACTATCCATTCCAACCGTGACTCTACATGAAACAAATCAATACGATATAACCTTCTCAATGACGTATCATAATCAAGGAAGTGGCTAGGATTGTAAGGATAAATAGGTAGAAGCAGCTTAAAGGCAAATGGACTTTTAGCTAAGGGGAGTGGAAGAACTGAAGCCCCAGACGTTTACAGAAAACACATGGTTAGCGGAGGATAGTCAGAGACTTGCCTATCTCGTGTTAAGCGTTCGAGTTGAACAAAGAAGATGAAATGAGTAGGCAGGTAGGTCTTGAAGGCAGGTAGAGGAATAGAGAACTGGCAGAGTAAACAACTCACTGTGGGAAATCTGGCAGTATTATGCTGCCTAATTAGACAAGGATAAGAAAGTATAATTAAAAGCTAAAGAAAGTATAATTAGCTGGTAGTCTATTGCAGTATCCAGTTTGACAAAAGTGATAGGCTCAAATCCATGACATCTTTCAAAAGAAAAGTTAGCAGGACTTAATCATTAGCTATCATTTGCTTAGCACATAGCCATGTACTGTTCTAAGCATTCCCTTGGATTATTTCATTTGATCCTCACAACAACCCTATGAGTTAAGTGCTATCATTACCCGCATTTTACAGTTGGGGAATTTGAGTCACAGAAAGAATAATCAATCTGTTAAAGCTCACAGAGCTAGTAAGTAGTTCAGATTGGCTTTGAACCCAGGAAGAGTGGTTCCAAAGTCTGCACTCTTAACCACTATGCTATGCTACCTCCACTTAGAGAAGAAGGCAAGGGACGACTCAGAGATCAATTTATAGTCATTGTTCTGAGACAAAAAGTCACGTTATCCTGCAGAGATAAAATAACATATATGAAAAAACCTGGGGCTTCCCTGGTGGCGCAGTGGTTGGGAGTCCGCCTGCTGATGCAGGGTACACGGGTTCGTGCCCCGGTCCGGGAGGATCCCACATGTCGCAGAGCGGCTGGGCCTGTGAGCCATGGCCGCTGAGCCTGCACATCCGGAGTCTGTGCTCCACAACGGGAGAGGCTACAACAGTGAGAGGCCCGCGTAACGCAAAAAAATACAAATAAATAAATAAATAAATAAACTAAAAAATCTGGTTTAGAGCCTTGCACCCAAACAAATTATTAACAAACATTAAAATGTTGACTTCAAAAAAAAAAATGTTGACTTCATTTCACCTTATTTGGGAAAAAGAATTGGTTTGAAAGGGTGGAAAGTACTGACTTTCTAAAAAATAAAATTATGACTCTACA